>NC_031989.1:44747713-44824860 GCF_001879085.1 Nicotiana attenuata
CCCCCCCCCCCCATAAAATTCTCTTCTCTGTTAGCTCTCCATCTCTTTTATAAAGGAAAATTTGGTGGTTACCTGATAAAGTGCAAAGGAGTTGGTCTCGGCTGTGACATGAGATTGAGGTGAAGAAATATGTGAGAGTATATGCTAGTGACGTGAGGGAGTGGGAGTCATGGAGTTAGTGTTTGGGTGAGTGAAATGGGACTACTATATTTTGTTTATTGTACTCATTACTCAATTTTTATTTATATGTGATTGAAAAATATGCAAAACATGGTGCTACTATATGTTATCATAGTCTTTGTTCTTCTTGACGAACGATCAAAGTTTAGTTTCTATCTAATTATTAATCTCTTTTTATGTGTA
Source organism: Nicotiana attenuata (assembly GCF_001879085.1). Lineage (NCBI taxonomy): Eukaryota > Viridiplantae > Streptophyta > Magnoliopsida > Solanales > Solanaceae > Nicotiana > Nicotiana attenuata. Next base: position 44,748,077 of record NC_031989.1, read on the forward strand.
GGAGAAAGTGGGTGACGCAATTGGAAATGGTGGCGAAAAGTCAATTTGATCGTAATGTGAATGTGATTTTTTTTGGATAATTAAGATTCTTATATTCATGATACTATATGAATATACTCACTTTTGAAAAGTTTATTTTTAATGGGCATTTTTGACACATTGTTTTATTAGTATGTGTATTCTTTTGAATTATTATTTTTGGTATTCATTAGCTAGTTTAGTTCTTTATATCATCAAAATATATGATAATAATGCATGTGCTTGAAATAATTGTAATTACATTATATGTAAACTATAAATTTTTAAATTTTATAGCCTAGCCAAAATTGCCACGCTTTAAAAGTGTGGCCATTTGTCTGTATGTCTAGCATGTATATAATCAAAGACCACGCTTTCTAAGTGTTCCTTTAAAAGCCACGGTTAACAAGTGTGGCCTAAAAGGTAACAAAGGCCACGCTTTTTGTGTGTAGCTGTAGGGTATAAAAGCGTTGCCCTATGGGGTGTGTCTTTGTTGACTAATAGGCCACGTTTCTAAGCGTGGCTTGTAAGATAACATTTGAAAAGCGTGCCCTTAGGTTAAAGGTTACGCTTCTTTTGGGCACCCCAGAAAAGCGTGGCCTAGAGTAGCAAAAAGTGTGGCCTTTGGCCCAGAAAAGCGTTGCCTAAAGTCGAAAAGTGTAGCCTTTGACCAAAGGCCACACTTTTTGCTACTCTAGGCCACACTTTTCCGGTGTAGTCAAAGGCCTAAAATGTTGTAGTGTGCTGGATCAAAACGAACAAAAAGAACCAAAAGATCGTGACGCTATCCCCCTTGTGATCCTCATTTTCCCCAAGTCGGATCTCAGATGTTACTTTCTTACAAAATTAGGTTGTTTTCTTTCCATTTTTAAGAAAACGAAAAACATAGAATCTCAAGTTAAAAAGTTTGCTATTTTGAAGAGAAAAGATATGCGACAAACACCGCCTGTAGAAAGATTCTGGGTTCCACTCAGAATGTTTAAGAAACGAAGATTACCATTCCTGAAGAGAGCGTCCAATGATCAACCCTTTACATTAGAATTTGTGTGAGAGAAGGAATAATTATTGGCGACGAATGTTTACAACAATTGCACAAACACTAACATCGACTGAGATTGGAGGCTATTAACAAGTTACAGAATAATCTGAATTTCCGCAATGAGAATGTTGTGCGAACGTAGGGAGGAAAACACTCCGATCAGACTTGAGAAACTTGGGACTTCGTCAATGGCTGCTCCTCTACACAAAATTAGCTATACAAAATTGTTCTTCGAGTGAAGGGGTACTGCACTTGCAGAACAAATTACAGAATTGATGTCTCCAGGAATTAGAAGCAATTTCACTTGCAAGATTTTCATCCTACACTTGTCAATGCAGAGGCAGGGATTCCATGCTTTTGAAACCATTCTGGCATATGAAATCTTTCGTAGAGCACGGGCCGCACATCTTTCTGCTGGGAGAGATGCTTGAGAAGTGGAAGGATAACCTCCAAAAGCTGATACAGAATATAAAACTCTTGTTAAAGTCATGGGAGCATAGTAGCTAAATTTGAGGAATAGCTTTCATACATGTTTTTCTTATGTATTAGACCTGTATGTCATGCGGTTGTCCAGCAGCAAACGGAATGCACGGAATTCCATTTAGAGGTTGTAACAAGAAACTAAATGGATTGTTATCAACAATGACAATTCGGCTTAGATCCTTTGATATGCAAGATAAATCCTTCACATGTTCCCGATATTCCCTGAGATGCAAGCAAAGCGTCAAACTCACAATAATAAGCTGAAAGAAATTTTATAGAAAGAGAAGTGCTTTGATTTAGTGGAATAGTTGTGTTGCAATGAGCTGAGTTTGCAGGGACACAGAAACCAAAAAGATATGTTGATGCCACAAATTCATGGAACCTATGACTCAATGTCATAGTATTTGATTATGAACCATTAGGTGAGGCAAATTCATTATCTTTTTTGATAGGAATGTGCCGCAAATTCATTATCTAACGCAAGTAATCAATTTCTCAAGTAATAACAATCTTTCTTTATCTTTGGAAGTCGAAAGAACTCAGTTCATCATTTTCATGAGAGGGAGAAGCTTAAGAATACAAAAACTTTTGAGGCGTAAGCCTGGTATCAGTATCATTTAGGTAACTTTCTTTTATTCCTGATAGGTAGTATCATGTAGAGAATGTACAGTTCGTACTGAAATCAGGTCCTTTTATGAAATAATCCAACAGGGTTGAATTAATATAGAGCAGATATTGATACAAATGATGCATCAATGGAAATTTAGCCATCTAAGCATGAACAAGCATTGAGCACCAAAATATCTCAGAATAGAGACATGATTTGTATCCCAACATACTAAAGGTGTCTTTGCAAACCAGACGCCCATCACAATTCCTGGTCTCGAGATTTAGTACATTCATAAGCTAGTCAAGAGTCCGTTCGGGAACATTCGATAAAAAACTAGCTAGTAAAGAGCCAGTACTAAGGTTAGATTACATCGATTTTCACCAGCAGAAAGTTCAGTGGATCTGGTAATAAACAGTGGATCAGAAAATGGACATAAGAGATGAGCTATGAGGCTCGAGAAACTTTTGGAAAGAGACATTGACATAGATCTACCATATTTTCAACACATTAACGGTTTAATTTGCAAAATTATCAAACACAGCCCAAACACCAAATATGTGACAATCTGAGCTGAAAGAATGACCCTCAAGGTACTATATGACCGATAGATGCATAGAGTTACTGCTAGATATAGATTCATAGTGTGCATGCAAGACATGCAATGAATGGAAATCTACACAATCAGGCTTGCTTATCATAAAGTTATTGACAATCCTAATAGCAATTATAGTAGTATCAGCTGAGTTTCCCAGAAAGAGATTGAGCTAAGAAATATAGTCATTCAGAGCTATATTACAGTCAGAGGATGAATCATGAAATGCTCCGTGAAGGGCTCTGAATAGGGCTAGAAAGACAAAGTGAATCACTTTGACTTACAAGTCAATCAGACAACGACAAGAGACTTCACCTTCTATTGCTTCAAAACGTTTGGTTTATGTTGGCCCAAGTAAAGGTGAAGTTTTGAAGACTGACAAAGGAACTCAGATATGGACCAGGTCCATCTTGTGAAGCACAGTTATGATCAACTCAAACATGTGAGATGCACGTGAAGGAGATAAACCTAACATATCAGAAATGTTATCTACTGATCATGATCGAAAACGTTGCATATTGGATAAGGAGAAAGACTCCTTACACAAAGAGAACACGATTTAGGAAAAGGATAGAGTTAGAGTATGAGATCAACTAGAACTCTTCCACCATGGAAGAGTAGCGTCTGTATCCTAGTCAATCTCTAATTGCTAACTCCTTAAATATTAGTTTTGTTCTCTTTTACAGGTAATGCACATAAGCAGAAGTTAAACGTGAATTGAGAGCAAAATAGCAGGGCAATTTTGCAAGCAATTTATGTGTGATTCAAGCGTGCAATCCTGAAGCTACTTGAACCCGATAGAAGAACCAGTTCCAAGTGTCTGTCTTTTATTCTAGTTCAATTGTAGTAGGTGATTTTACATTGTACCTTTCAGCTTATTTAGAAGCAATCGTATTAGGTACTTAGAGTTTTCAAGTTAGAGTTAACTTGAAGTTGTCGCAACAGTTGAGGTTGTGTGCCACAACGGGATTAGAGTTAATCCTAGGTTTACAAAAGAGTTTTTGTAAATGCAGTTTTTGGCTCAGTGATTTTAGTGGAGAGTTTGGGAAAATCCTACTGGAAGGTAGGTCGTGGTTTTTTCACCCTTTGAGCCAGGTGTTTTCCACGTAAAATCTCTGTGTTCTTTATTTTCTATAGTTATTATTCCGCGACAGTAGTAGTTAGAACACATAAAAGAACCAGCTTCTTCTATTATCAAGTTAAGCGAAAATTGGGTACCACACAAATCACCCCCCCTTCTTGTGTGGTACTGACGTATAAAACATCAATTGGTATCAAAGCGGGTTATCCTTGAAGAGGCTAACACCTTAGGAACAGATCAACATGAGTGCACCACCTGTAAACTGGGAAGGACAATCCACTGCTAGGCCTCCACTCTTTAATGGCCAGTACTATTCCTGGTGGAAGAACAGGATGAGAGACCACATCATAGGAGAAGACTATGAACTTTGGGATATTGTTACTGATTGTCCCCTAGCTACTACAAAGAAGAATGCTGAAGGAGTGGACGTGCCAAAGACGAGAGCTGACTGTACTGCTGAAGACTTGAAGAAATGGGAAAAGAATGCCAAGGCCAAGAAATGGCTTGTGTGTGGACTAGGTCCAGACGAGTACAGCAAAATTCAAAATTGTCCTACTGCCAAAGAAATCTGGGACACTCTACAAGTGGCCCATGAAGAAACTCAAGTAAAGAGATCAAGAGGAACACTGCTGTATTCTGGGAAAAGAATGTCAAGGCCAAGAAATGGCTTGTGTGTGGACTAGGTCCAGACGAGTACAGCAAAATTCAAAACTGTACTACGGCCAAAGAAATCTGGGACACTCTACAAGTGACCCATGAAGGAACTCCTCAAGTAAAGAGATCAAGAGGAACACTGCTGTATTCTCAATATGAGAACTTCACCATGAAGGAAGGAGAAACCATTCAAGAAATGTACACAAGGTTCACAACACTAACAAATGAACTTAAGTCTCTTGGAAGAATTATCCTTGAAGAAGACAAGGTTGAGAAAATCTTGACAAAGGTCTTGCCAGTAACTTGGGAAAGCAAAATCACTGCTATTCAGGAATCAAAGAACATTGCTACTCTCAAGTTGGATGAGCTGATTGGAATCTCACTGCCTATGAACTGACAAGGCAAACCATGAAGATGGATGCACCCAAGAAGGAAAGAAGCCTGGCTCTCAGAATAGCTGAAGATGCAGACTAGAGGATGATGAAATGGCAATGATCACAAGGGATTTCAAGAAGTACCTAATGAGAGGAAAGGGTTCTTCAAGAGGTGCAACCTTCAACAAAACAAGGGCTCCTGAAAAACAGACCAACGAGGGCTGCTACAAATGTGGTAAGACTGACCACATGATCAAGAATTGCCCTCAGTGGGAAATTGAATGGAAGAAAGAAAGAGCTGAACGAAAAAACAGGAAGAAGGAACAGGTTCAACCCAGGAAGAACAAAGGATCAACAAAGGCTATGGTTGCTGCTTGGGGAGAAAGTTCAGATGAGGATTCAGAAGATGAAGCTGGAGATGAACAAGCACTTACGGCCATTGAGAATCAAATGATGAACAAGAGGTTCAAGTGAAGGGAAGTAGCCAAATATGGTACATGGATAGTGGCTGCTCAAAGCATATGACTGGAAGTAAGAACCAGTTCCTTTCACTTGAGGACCTAAAGGAGGTGATGTCTCCTTTGGAAATGGGAAGAAAGGTGACATTATTGGGGTTGGAAAGGTAGGTAAGACATTCGATGGGTCATGCCTGGAAGAATCCGGGAAGTTCTAGCTAGCTGGAAAAGAGATGGTGAACAATCCAGTCAGAAAGAGAGATGGAAGATTGTCCCTGCTTGTATATGGTGGACAATTTGGAAGGAAAGGAATCAAAGATGTTTTGAAGACAGCCATAGTCCTATACAAAAGCTGAAGATGAGCTGTCTAGTGCTCTATTTTTTTTTTTTGGTGTAAACAGGAGTATTTAGAAGAATGTGAAAGTATTTTTGAAGTTTTAGACTTTTTATGAGATTCAACAGAGAACTAGACTAGAATAGAACAAGAATCTTTTCTGTACTCCCTCTTGTAATTATGGATGGATACACTGGTTTAATGTATGCCACCTTTTATATTAATACAAACATGTACCTTTTCAAAAAAAAAAAGGTAGGTAAGACAGACTCACATTCCATTGAGAATGTCTACTTGATAGATGGCTTGAAATATAGCCTAATCAGAGTATCACAACTGTGTCACAGAGGTAACCTGGTAGCATTCACCTCTACCAAATGTTTTGTGATTAATCTTACCACTGAAAAAATTGTTTTGCAGGGAAAAAGAGTTAACAATATTTAAATTGTAGATCTGTCCACTCTTTCAGAAAACGAACTTACTTGCTTAAGTGTGTTGGACAATGATCCCCTCCTATGGCACAAAAGACTTGGTCATGCAAGTCTAAATCAACTCAACAAATTAGTCTCCAAGGACCTGGTGATAGGGTTACCTAACATCAAGTTCAAGGAAGACAAAGTTTGTGAGGCTTGTGCAAGGGGGAAGCAGGTAAGATCCTCTTCTAAAAGCAAGAAAGTGGTAAGCACGACCAGGTCAATGGAACTGGTTCATATGGATCTCTATAGTCCAATGAGAACATTGAGCAGAGGTGGTAAGAAATATGTGATGGTACTTGTTGATGATTTCTCTAGGTTTACTTGGGTATTATTTTTAACATCTAAGGATGAAGCATTTAACATTTTACTGCCTTTGTTAGAAAAACTCAGAAACAACTAGGTAATCAACTTGCATCAATTAGGTCTGATCATGGAATGAAAATGCGAAGTTTGCTGAATTTTGTGATGAGCATGGTATAGATCATAATTTCTCCGCCCCTAGGACTCCTCAACAAAATGGAGTACTTGAAAGAAAGAATATGACTCTTGAAAATAGGTGCATGACTAGACCTCTTGTAGAGAAGACTCCCTATGAGTTACTTAAAGGGAGAAAACCAAATATATCCCATCTTAGGGCATTTGGATGCAAGTGCTTTGTGCACAATAATGGAAAGGACTCCCTAGGTAAGTTTGATCCCAGAAGTGATGAGGGAGTATTCTTGGGATATTCTTCACATAGCAAAGCTTATAAAGTGTACAAAAAAAAAACTTTGTGTGTAGAAGAAAGTGTACATGTAGTTTTTGATGAAACTAACATTCTTTTTGAGAGACAGGAACATGAAGATGAAGCTATTAGGCTGGTAAAAGAATTGAGTGAAGCTGCACCAAAAGAAGGAACAGGTGATGGAACAGGTTCTTCCATCCAGGGCAACCTGACAGGGGGAACTGAACAAAGAAGAAGTGAATCAAATTTCCAAATGGAACCTGTCCATGAGCCTGTTCCTCAGCAACAGAACATGGGAGAAACTCCAAACAGAAATCAGTTGGTTGTGAAACCTTACAAGTATCAAAGTTCTCATCCCATTGAGAACATCCTTACTGACCCAACTTCCGAAGTTAAAACCAGATCTCAATTAAAGAATCTATGTGCTTTTGATGCATTCTTATCTCTTATTGAACCTAAAAATGTTGATGAAGCTTTGCAGGATGCAAACTGGGTGAATGCAATGCAAGATGAACTCAATCAGTTTGAAAGAAGTCAAGTTTTGCATCTGGTTCCAAGACCCAAGGACAGATCAATAATTGGCACTAAATGGGTCTTCAGAAACAAGCTTGATGAAGATGGAATGGTTACATGAAACAAGGCAAGATTGGTGGTCCAAGGTTATAGCCAAGAGGAAGGCATAGATTATGATGAGACCTTTGCTCCAGTTGCAAGACTGGAGGCAATAAGACTCCTCATAGCCTTTGCAGCACACATGGAATTTACACTTCACCAAATTGATGTGAAGATTTTGCTTCCTAAATGTCTACTTAAAGGAAGAAGTCTTTGTCAAACAACCTCCAGGATATGAAAGTAAGGAGTGTCCAGATCATGTATACAAATTGGACAAGGTCCTATATGGACTGAAGCAGGCTCCTAGAGCATGGTATGAATGCCTATCCAAATTCCTACTCGAACATGGATACAAATGAGGTAAGATTGACAACACTCTATTCTTGAGGGAAAATGGTAAGGATCTACTAGTAGTACAAATATATGTCGATGACATAATTTTTGGGGCAACCACTGAAAAACTGAGTAAGGAATTTGCTAAACTGATGGGGAGTGAGTTTGAGATGAGTATGATGGGTGAACTTAACTTCTTCTTAGGTTTACAGATCAAACAAAACCCAAATGGAATCATGATCCATCAGTAGAAATATGTAAAAGAGTTGATTAAGAAGTTTAAAATGGATGAATCAAAAGAAATAGACACACCCATTGCAACAACTACTAAATTAGACATAGATAAACCTAGTTCATCTGTTGATCAGAAGTTGTATAGGGTATGATTGGTTCACTTCTGTATCTTACTGCTATCAGACCTGACATTGTTTTCAGAGTGGGGTTTTGTGCTCGTTTTAAGGCAAATCCTAAGGAATCCCACTTGATTGCTGTCAAGATGATACTGAGATATTTGAAAGGCACTACTGACCTTTGCCTTTGGTACTCTAAAGGTAGTAACTTTAATTTAGTAGGATATGCTGATGCCGACTATGCAGGTTTCCTTATGGATACGAAAAGCACCTCAGGATGGTTCATTTTTTTGGTTCATGTCTGGTATCATGGGCCACTAAAAAGCAGAATTCAGTGGCTTTATCCACTGCTGAGGCTAAGTATGTTGCTACTGCCTCTTGTTGTGCTCAACTGCTGTGGATCAAACAACAGCTAATGGATTTTGGCATTGAAGTTGGTTGCATCCCTATCTTCTGTGATAATACTAGTGCTATTAGTATGACTAAGAACCAGTTCATCATAAGAGGACTAAGCACATAGATGTTACACATCACTTCTTAAGGGACAACTATGAGAAAGGATTGATTACTATAGAATTCTGTGCTACTGATAAATAAATTATAGACATCTTTACTAAAGCACTGAGTAGAGAAAGCTTTGAAAGGAACGGGTTAGAATTAGGGATGATTAAGATCACCTAATGGGACCAGCTCAGAATGCACAATGAAAAAAAATTATTTCTTTTTGGCTAGGAAATCTGGAACTTGTGTAAATATCTAAATTAATTTTTACTCAGTTTCATACTGTAAATAGTATACTCCTGTGACATGTGTTGATATGACTCACTGATCTATAACAAAATTTTCTCTATTTTGGTAAATTGAGGCATGATCATGAGGAATCTAAATGAAGAACCTGGTTCATCAGTATTGGTTCATCTGAATAACGAAGTATGTTTTCTATACTCTGCACAAATAGAAATATAAATATTTAATTCATGAGCAGAGTCCTATCTATGTTCAAAAACATTAGAAAATCCTATCCGTTTATTTTTTTAACCAGTTCCGTCTCTAATAGAATCCTCACCACATAAAACGCCTAGAATCTAGGGAAGCCTAACCGTTTTTTCAACCTGAAATTTCAGGTTGATTGGACTTCTAATTGACTCCAAAGCTACCGTTTGTCATTAATTAGGCCTCTCTATTTAAAAACCCATCATCACAATCACTTCCACTCTCATAATTCTCCAAAACCGTCAAAAATCTATTTCACTCTTAATTGTTCTCTCTTCTAAAAGCCTAACTCACAAACTCTCTCATGAAATCAGTTACAATGTCGAACCCTCAAGACAACACAGGCGCTCCTCCACAACCTACTCCCTCTGATTCATCCAGCCCTCCTCCACCCAGCACAACCCCTCAACCTAGGAGAAGGCAAGTAAAAATACTTGCTCGCAAAATGGTGGCAACTGGTGCTCTTTCAAAGAAATTGAATGAGAAATTAAAGGCAAGACAAGCCCAAGATTCTGAAAACTCAGACGATTCTTTCAAATCAACAAGTGAGGGGGAAGGAACTGGTTCTTCTGACTCTGAAAAAGGCTCAAAACTCCCCTTCTGAAGTACATTCTGCTTTGGCTGAAAATTTAGAAAATAGGTTTGTTTTGGTTGGGTCTGTCAGGAATGTGGAATTGCCTGAATTGGGTAGGAGAGAAGGTAAAAATAAAAATGAAAAAGAGAGAGAGGGTGTATGTAGTGATGTGAGGGAAAAAGGGAAAAGAGTGGCTGGTTCTTCACCCACTTCTGAATTGATGGTACCTGCTATCTGTGGGGTTGATCATGCAACTGTGGAAGAAAGTGGCAAGAAGTCAGGGGGAAGTGGTTCAGGAGAGGCTGCTGAAGGTTTGGTTAATCTAAGTTCACAGGCAGATGAACCTGGTTCATCTGTTGAGGAGACCCTAGCAGATCTTCTAAAGAAAGTGTGTGCTAGATATGATCTAAAGAAAAGGAGAACCCCAACACCAAAAGCCCCCAGCATTGCAAAACCTTCCAAGAAAAGAGGCTTCTTCCCCAACAGCTGCTGAATTTCCCTTGCCAAAAGGGAGAGCCACAAGAAGTATGGTGAAACAAAGTGAGAGTGAGTTACAAAAGGCTTTGGCTGAAAGCAAGAAGAAGAGGACGGATAAAGGAAAAGCCAAGGTTGCTGAGCCTTCTGAGGCTGTTGATATTGAGGAGATGGAACATGTTCATTAGGAGGAACATACAACTGTGGAGGTTCAGACCCCCAAGCCCAAAAAGACCAAGACTTCTTCCAAGAAGTCTTCATCTGTGTCTAAGGCTGTTGAACCTTCATTGGCCAAGAGGACAAGGTCTGCAGTGAAAAACAAACAAGTTAGAATTACTAAAGATGAGGAATAGAGTGGCGACGAAGAGAGTGAGTCTGATGGTGAACAAGACAAGCTGACCAAGTTTGGCAAAAGAAAGATTTTGAAGGGAAGATTGCTGAAAGACTTGGTGGAACCAGGAATGGTTCGTTTGGTTGATGCACTAGCTGTTCAGGGCTGGAAGAACATGGTCCTTCAGATGGATGGAAGGCTAGCCAGGAATGAGAACATTTAATTCATGGTAAATGCAGAAGTCAAGGATGGCAGAGTCACCAGCCAAGTGAAAGGAGTTCAAGTGACCTTTGATGCAGAGAAGCTGGGAGAGATTCTTGACATCCCTGCTGAGGGACATGATGACTAAACTAGGCAAAGATGGCCAAGTCTGGATTCCCTTCCTCCTGCCCTTGAAATCACTAGGAGATTCTATGATGTTGAAGAAGTGAATGAGGCCAAGTTTGTGCACAAGAGTGAAATGAAGCCACGACACAAAGTCCTCTTTGAGTTTGTCAACAAGTGCCTACTGCCCAGGCAGGAAAGAAGGCATATTGCTAACTATATGGACTTAGTTCTGATGGAGTGTCTTGAAAGTGGAAGGCAAATCAACTGGCCTGCATTCATCATCAAGCTACTGGACAGGGTTATCAATGCTCTAAGGCCCATGCCACCCCCCATGGATTTATTCTGACTACTGTTCTGGATCTGTGCAAGGTGCATCTGAAGAAATGGGAAATGGCCACAAGCAAGGACCATTTTGGCATTAATACTCTGATTGCGTGTGACTATCTAGTCAATGCCATCCTAATGAACCTGGTTCATCCAAGAAGACACCTGTCTACAGTAAAGTCAGGGCTCTAGTTCAGGAAAGTGGGGCCAAGGATGCTGAGATCGCTAGGCTGAAGGCTCGCGTAGCAGAGGTTGAATCTGAGAGGGATGCTCTCAGAGTTGAGCTCACCAAGGAAAAGGAGAAGAATGGTGGGATTCTTCAAAATATGCTGAACCTTCTCCAAGCCCAAAACCAAACCTCTAGCTCCCCCAAGCCTTAGGAATTCTAGCCTTCATCTCCTGAACCTGTCTAGTACCACCAGTGACCCAGATTAGGAATTTCTCTTTCTTTTGCTTATGTTTTGAATATTTTTTCTTTCTGTCTGCGTATTGTGGTAGCAACGTATCTTCTATCAATGATAGCCTTCTACTGTTTTTGCTCTTGTTGACTGTTAATATTTCCTTGATAGTTGAAATGTTTGCTTCTTTACTGATGATTAATCCATGATTACACTTGCAGTTGCCCCAGTGGCCATGAGTAATTGTTAAAATTCTGGGACTTACACTTTATTTATGCAACTTTTCGATGATGCCAAAAGGGGGAAGGGATATTGTGCTTTGAATATTCTGAATAAGTGATGTTTATAACCTAATGAACCTGGTCCTTAATGATAAGTACATTTTTCTAACTTTGTATTGCTAAATAAGCTGAGTTCTGACAGGGCCTAAATGAGTGAAAAGCATAGAGTTTATCATCATCAAAAAGGGGGAATTTGTTGGCCCAAGTAAAGGTGAAGTTTTGAAGACTGACAAAAGAACTCAGACATGGACCAGATCCATCTTGTGAAGCACAGTTGTGATCAACTCAAACATGTGAGATGCACGTGAAGGAGATAAACCTAACTTATCAGAAGTGATATCTCCTGATCATTATCGAAAAGGTTGCATTTGTATAAGGATAAAGACTCCTTACACAAAGAGGACATGGTTTAAGAAAAGGATAGAGTTAGAGTATGAGATCAACTAGAACTTTTCCACCATGGAAGAGTAGCGTCTGTATCCTAGTCAATCTCTAATTGCTAACTCCTTAAATATTAGTGTTGTTCTCTTTTACAGGTAATGCACATAAGCAGAAGTTAAACGTGAATTGAGGGCAAAATAGCAAGGCAATTTTGCAAGCAATTTCTGTGTGATTCAAGCGTGCAATCCTGAAGCTACTTGAACCAGATAGAAGAACCAGTTCCAAGAGTCTATCTTTTATTCTAGTTCAATTGTAGTAGGTGATTTTTTATTGTACCTTTTAGCTTATGTAGAAGAAATTATATTAGGTACTTAGAGTTTTCAAGTTAGAGTTAACTTGAAGTTGTCGCGACAGTTGAGGCTGTGTGCCATAACGGGATTGGAGTTAATCCTAGGTTTACAAAAGAGATTTTGTAAATGCAGTTTTTGGCTTAGTGATTTTAGTGGAGAGTTCGGAAAAATCCTACTGGAAGGTAGGTCGTGGTTTTTTCACCTTTTGAGCCAGGTGTTTTCCACATAAAATCTCTCTGTTCTTTATTTTCTGTAGTTATTATTCAGCGACAGTAGTAGTTGGAACACACAGAAGAATCAGGTCCTTCTATAATCAAGTTAAGCGAAAATTGGGTACCACACAAATCCCCCCCTCCCCCCTTCTTGTGTGGTATTGACGTATAAAATAACACTGTTTGTTCATGTGTGTTATGTAATAGTAGTATAATCATATAATTTCCAAAAATTAACCAGTAAAGTTGTATACCAAGTTGGTATAGTTATATACCATATTGGTATCATATAGTAGTTTGAACATTTTGTTAGTTGTTTTAGCTACATTTTTAAGTGATTACATGATTTGCAATGCAGGAATTTTTTTAGCGCCGATGGTCATAGATTATGTGTATTATGTAATAGTTTTTATAGTTATAGGTAATGATTGGAACGATCCCATACAACTATATACCCTGTTAGTATACGGAATGAGCAAGTTGCTTTACGAATATTTAGCTTGCAATGCGAGCATGTAATTTTCTCCTAATTTTATTGCATCCTGTAACGTTTTGTACAGTAGTATAGTCGAAGATAGTTGTAGCAATATTCTAGAGCAATCATATACTCTGTTGGTATACATGTATGGTATCATATGGTACCAGAAGTGTTTTTTGCTACTTATACTTTTATTGCATTTTTCAATATTTTATTATCATTTCTATTCTAACTAGTATATATGGAGATTTGGTGGCTGTAGATTATGTTTTCTTACTCCATATCTGATTGTGTTACTGCTAGTGGTAGAGTTTGTACTGATATTTGTAGGGAAGGAGATCAAGGTTTGCATGGCAATCACGTGTTGATTCTTAGAATCTGATTATGTAATTTATGATGCTTAGCAGCAGTTAGTGTGATATTCAGTGAATTAGATCAACTGACAACTGATATTATTTTAGTTTAATAATTGAATTTAAAAAAAATGAGAAAAAGGACTGTTAGAAACTATGAGTCCACCAGACTGTATAGAGAACCGGGTTCTCTATATGTTTCCTCTGAAAATACTGATGAACCAAACTGTATAGCGATCTGGTCCTATATCAGTTTGGTACACTGCTAAGTTTGTGTGAAACCACCAAATAGTAGAGTACATGGTCCTTTATCGGGTTCTGCTGTGATTGCTAGTAAAGCAGAATGTAAATAAGGCAGAGGATTTTTACGTGGAAAAATCCCACACAAGGGGATTAAAAAACCACGACCTACTCTTGTAGGCTTCTAACTCCACTAACTTGCAATCTCCCTATTACAAGCCACTTTGCAAAATCCTATTGCAAAGACTTCACTAACTTGTAAAAACCCTATTACAAGCCACTTTGCAAAATCCTATTGCAAAGACTTCAACTAACTTGTGATGTACCCACCACAAGCCACTCTATAACTATCCTAGTTACAAAGACTTTTGACTAACTTGTGATGTTTCCACCACAAGCCACTTTGTCACACTACGGTCACAAAGGCTTTTGCTTATGACTAATACTAGCCACAACATAAACTCAGGGAGAGTTTATGGTTTTACAAAGGTTTCCTAATCAACGCTTCTAAGAAAGCCGGATAGGAGTTACAATAAAGAACACATAACAAAGACTCAACAACCCTAAGGACATAAGATATCATCAATCTTGGATCAGGTCCTTGAGGTCGTAGCAGCTTTGTTCTTGAGAGAGGTTCTTGAGCACTTGAGAGAATTTTCGTTAGCTGTATTTGCAAGTGTTTGAACCTGAATCTTGTGCCTTGCATAAGGTTTATACTGCACAAGACATCCTTAGTGATATCCAATCTCAATGGGAAGTGACTGCTGCACTGTCTGCTGCACTGTTGCAGGCAGTCACTTTCTGCAGTTGCTTTCCAGCTGTAGTTGACTTGTACTTCTATCAGAGAACACTAAGGGACCAGGTCCATATTGTATTCCTCTTTGTACGGTTGCGGATGTCGACGCCCCCTTTTTCTCGCGAAATCGGGTTTACGATATTTGGGAGGACAACTCTATTCCCTTTTGGGATTTGGGTTTTTGGAATTGAAGAGTCGCCACCTAATGATTAAGTGCATTAGGACACTAAGGGTTTTTGAGTTGGAAAACCAGAGTTTGGGTAAGGGCTAGAAATTATCTCGAGGGGAAGGTGTTAGGCACCCCTCAAGTCCCGGCCATGCTATATTTTGACTTCACATAATCAAGTAGACAATCAAAGATTCAAGTATACAACATTGCAAATAAGAAAAGAGTTTTGAAGGTAAGTGTGGAAGGCAGAGATTTATGAAAAAATTTGAATAGTTTTACAAGAAGAGATGAAAACAAACAAAGGGAGAGGGGTCCTAGGTTTATGATTAATATGGATCATTAATGCAATACTCAGTAATTGCTCCTTAGAAAAAGTGCTACATGAGATATTAGTGCATCGGTCATCATCTCCATATTCTACCCTTCCCACCCCGTAAAGGTTACTAAACGCGTGTGTTGGTCACGAGTACTTACCGCGTGCTATTACCTGTCCCGTTCTATAAGTCCTGGAGGGTATTTAGGACCACTATTCCTATGTCGTAGGGACTAGGCTGAACCCTTAAATTTAAAGGCAAAATGCTAAGCGACATACATAACAAATAGGAATGCACATAAAGGAACATACAAAATCAAATAAAGGCTCATAGATCCCTCCTCAAATGAGCGCATAATTAGCACGTCTTAAACACATTCAAGGTCTCAAAGATAGGAGTTTTTTTTTACAAAGGAAATAGGTAACAACAGTTAAAGCATGGTTTTAAAAAAAATAAGGTAGAAACAGTAATTTAATGAGGTACAGGACAAGTAAAATAGCACGATTCTGGGCAGAGGTTGGTAACCCAGTGGTTTGATAATATAAAAATCAGAAACTCAGTAAGAGTAAATAGGTGCACCATTTCAAAATCGTTTCCAGATGGAGCAGAGTTTTTTTTCTTAAAAAAAAAAGTGAACTTCAGAGAATCAAAGTAAGAATGAGAGCGACAGAGTTCGAAATTAAAGAATTTGGTTGGTCCTAAACATGATTAGTCAATTCTTATTGGGCCTAAAGTTTACCTAGGCGTCTTATAAATTGTCTGATCATTTTAAGGAATGGACATGCGTATTTTGGTTCTGATTTTTCTAAGGTACGCATGATAATGCATTTGCAGAAACGTTTCAAACACAGCCATATTTTAGCAAAGTTATTAGACTAACATGTTAATTAACCACTATATCGAACGAATAAGAAGTCCTAAGGGCAGGATATCAAATGCACATAGGCGTACCTAAAACATGATTTCTAACATGCCAATGCAGTAATGACAGTTATTTGGCTTGTTGTTAATTGATTAAAATTACGAAGTGAGTACAATAACATACTGAGAGTGCATGACCTAAAACATGATTTCTAACACATGAAAATGTATGCCCTAAGCAGGTTATCTATTGCGCAAATAGGCAAATAAAACCTATAAACGAGTTTTCTACCCATTACTTAAAATAAACAAGCATACCCTCCCCCATATTCACTATTCAGCCCCAATCGTTCATTTACAAATTATTACAAACCAATAGTATCTGAATTACAGTAATAAAGAACAAAACTAAGAAGTTATTCTATAGGGAGCCTTCAATCAGGCCCAGTCTTCCAACCTCACTTCCTTCGAGTTTCACAGCCTTTGCCATGGTCTAGGTGCAGCAAAGCTCCCTAGGACCCCATTGGGTCCCTGGCTAATACCAGCACCTAAACACTTAGAAGAATGCAGGACAGGTGCAGTGTGGGATTACCAGCCTTGTGTGTCAAAGTTCTGTGAGTACTCAGAGGTACCCAAAGCAATGCTCACACGAAGGGGGCAGAACCTATTCTCTAAGAGTAGTGTGAAGTGTAGGAAGAAGTAGTTTAAAAGAGTTTTCAAAAAACAAGGGATTTGTTTTAAAAAGAAGCAGTAGTTCAACAGTATAGGATTGCATACAAGGATCATGGGGAAAGGGAACAGATAGATCGCATAATGCTAGAGGAGATACAGAGATTTACTGAAGCATGACTACACAGAATCAGAAGATTCAGGGGACCAAGAAATGGTCAAACTTAAACATAATACTTAGACAGTAACAGGGGGGACAACTATAACAGTTAAGATAAACAGCAGTCAGAAGCATGTAAATCAAGCAAGACATATAAAGTGCCAGGGATCAGGGGAATTAGGAAGTGGTAAAGTTTAGGCATAATAATGTACAGCAATAGGATACAGGCATACAATGTCATATTATAGGCTTTGCATATAAATCAGAAGACATGGTAAAATACTAAAACAAAAGAATCAATAGCATGTTGAGCAGTAGAAGCGTAAATAGAAGAGAATCAAGAAGATAAGGAAGTGAAACAAGAATAAACACATTGATTGGAGACTTGAAGATTAATTAGGACATACCAGTAAGAGAGCAAGAGCAGGGTGCAAAGACAAAGTGATAACGCAATATTAGCCTTGGCTTACAGCCGGCTAATAATAGGCAAGAGCAGAGAACAGCTATAGAGCAAAAGAGCAAGAGATAAAGAGCACAAGAGAATGTAAAATTAAGAGTATTCAGTGATGTGTGTGTCTGTGTTTTGCTGATGAAAGAGTAGAGTATTTATAGTTCTGGAAACGAGTAGAAAAAATAAGGTAAGAAGTAAAGTGTAGTATAATTATAGAAGTAAATACAATTAGAATCCCAATCAATGTAAGTACTCTCCTTCAATTGGGGAGTCCTAGTTCAAACGGCTACCATAGTGACAAATAAGGAAAGAGAACTAATTGAAAGACTAATTTCAATCATACAGAGAGTAGTAAAGAATAAGGCATGTGATTAGGACCAGGTACAAAAAATATAAATTAAGGAAAATAAGAATCAATCGGCGACATGCTTGCATATAAAATAAGGCAGAGTATTATTCTGAAAATCAGTAAGAGTGTTAAGGCAAGTAGCAGCACAGTTAAAGGAAAATACACAAAATCAGTAAAGAGTTCTAAGGCAAGTAGCACAGTTAAAGGAAAATACACAGAATCGGTAAAGAGTTCTAAGGCAAGCATTATAGTTAAAGGAAAATACACAAAATTAGTAAAGAGTTCTAAGGCAAGTATCATAGTTAATACACAAAAGGATCCATACAAGTAACAAGTAACAAACTGTAGGAATCATCAAGCATTTAAATAGCAGTCATGCGATTAATAGGGAGAAGTACTCATAGAACAGCAGGAATTAAAGGTCGAAACAGTGAATCAACGCAGGAGTTGCAGAGAATACATAGATGCATAGTCAAGTAGCATAGAAACAACCCAAAATACCTAGGGTTTCATCAATACTTGTTAAAATAACATAAAATCAGGAGATAATAGCTTAAACACAGTAGAGACGTTAAAAATTATAGGAAACCTTTCTGAAAACAGGGTCAAGAAACCCTAGTTTCAAATAGGAGACAAAGATGCCTAAAACTTGATTATTTGTAAAGATCGAGTAAAGAAAGGTTTAAAACATGAAGGAATGGGTCACAAATCGTTAAAATACAGATGGGTTTTTAAGAGACTTGGGTCGAGGTTAGGGTTTCCTAAGAAAACACAGGAAGTAGAGATAACCTGGCCGTGAAACTTATGTACCATGGTGATTAGAACACCATCTAGTCAAAACTCGCCGGAGAAAGGCCGGAAACAAACCAGGCGAAGCTTCAGTGACTAACTTGTATGGCGGAGGCTTCTGGGGTCTCAAGGATAGGGGGAATCAGCGAGATAGGGTTTCATGGCGGCTGGTGGTCGAAAGAGGTGAGGCTGGAGGTGGCCGGAGAGACGGTGGAGGTCATCGGAGAAAAAGAACTAGAAGGTTCTAGAGAGAAGGGGGAGAGGAAGAGACGAAGTAGAGGGAGAGATTGTCTCGAAGAATGAGGGGTCGAGGGGGGGTAGTTAGAATTAATTAAGGAAAATAGATCTGGGGCGTAGATCTTATTTGATCAACGGCTCAGATTGATTTGGAGCTAGGCCGGGTTTTTTAGAAACTGGGCTGGGTGGAATTGGATTGGGTATTGGGTCAACTAAATCTGATAGAGGTGTGGCCAAATTGGCTAAAAATAAAATAATAAAGGGCTGCTTATTAAATAGCCAATTTTCCCTCTTTTATTATTTTATAAAATGGTTAAAAAGATTTTAAAACAAATTAAAGGTACTGAACTTAATTAATAACGTATAAATATTAATCTAAAAAAACTAAAAAATGATTTTATAATTGTAAAATGCTGTTAATTTTAAAATAGGCTGCAATTATATGCAATTTGGCTTTAAAAAAATACCAAACAAATGTGTAAAAATATGCAAAAATTACCTTAATTATATCTTGGTGTAAATATGAAAATGAAAATAAATTATTCACCAAAAAATGCTAGTCTGGGAATAATTATTGAATATTGTACTATTAAAATAGACAATAAATTGATTTTAAAATTCTTTAAAAATAAGAGAAAATACTAAAACTCTTGGGCATGCTTATATATTCATGTACATGCTATTTTGAGAGTATTTTGAGTATATAAAAATATGTAAGGAAAAATTGGGTATCAACAGCTGCCCCTCTTTATCCGAGAAGGATGAAAGAGTTGTCGGGTAAAGATATGATGGCCAATTTTGACCGAAAGAAACGATTTGAAAGATTTTGACTGAGCTCTGGCTCCTGAGCTGCTTACATATCCCTGGTCTTACAGGAATCAGGCCATATGTAGTTCGGGGATCCGTCGGCGGAACATGTGGATGGAGATTTCGAAAGACGGACGCGATATTCAGGTTGGGAAGGATGGTCGGGGACTGATAGGCTGTTGGAACCGGAGCGGGATCGCTCCTGCTGTGATGGCCATTGCTAGCCGGTGTACCTGCAAATAAGCAATACGAACGTATATTGTGCATAAATTTAAACGTGATGCAGGTTCCCATTGGACTATGAATGCTGTCTTTGGATGGGTATGATGACGTCCTCAGACCATGACGTCCTGGGCCATGAAGCGTATAATAGAGGATTCGCAGGCTATGAAATGATGTTCTCGGGCTATGATAATGATGCCTCCGAACTATGATGCCTTTGAATAATGATATGCAAAAGATAAAAGTAGGGTCCTCGGGCCATGACATGGCGTTCTCGGGCTATGCAAATGGTGCCTCCGAACAATGAGGCCTTTGGACAATTTGGCGATCTTTCAGCCCATGAAATGCAGGATTTGGCGATGTTTCAGTCGATACAAGACTTAAATGAAGTGGCGATATTTCAGCCGTGCAAAAATGTGAATGCAAATGGCGATCTTTCAGCCGATACAGGATGAAGTGGCGATATTTCAGCCGATGCGGAATTTAAATAAAGGTGGCGTTATTTCAGCCATGGAGAGATTTAATAAGATGGCGATATTTCAGCCAATAGTAAGTGTGAAATATAAGTGGCGATCTTTCAGCCGATGCGAGATTTAAATGAAGTGGCGATATTTCAGCCGGTACGAGATTTAAATGAAATGGCGATATTTCAGCCATGCAAGATGGAGACAATGCTTAGTCTCGGAAGGCAGAAAAGTAGCCTTATGCAATGCAGAGAAATGCAGATGGAGACAATGCTTAGTCTCGGAAGGCAGAAAGGTAGCCTTATGCAATGCAGAGAAATGCAGATGGAGACAATGCTTAGTCTCGGAAGGAAGAAAGGTAGCCTTATGCAATGTAGCAAAATGCAGATGGAGACAATGCTTAGTCTTGGAAGGTAGAAAGGTAGCCTTATGCAATGCAGAGAAATGCAGATGGAGACAATGCTTAGTCTCGGAAGGCAGAAAGGTAGCCTTATGCAATGCAAAAAATGCAGATGGAGACAATGCTTAGTCTCAGAAGGCAGAAAGGTAGCCTTATGCAATACAACAGATAAAGGTGAATAGTAACGAAAACTCTTAGCTGATAGACGATAGCTGATAGTTGAGTGCGTCATTGTGGCTGTTGGGGGATGTCATGTGCGGATAGCACTTGTAAGTAAGTGATGATTCTGAGAGTTGTACTCCTGATAATGTCTGAGTATGTAATCGTATCTGATGATTTTATGTCTTGGGGTGCCTGCATTCAAAGAAAAATCGTGAGTTTGTAAAGGGGGAAGGTTAGTTCGTCCTCCCATGGCCTTTGCTACTCTGCTCTTGCTTTCATTGGGGTAGCGTCGCTAAACAAAGCAATTTTGATAGTAGCCATGCATGATTTAGTAAAGAATACTACATAATTAAAAATGATTTTCTTTAGATGAACCGACGACGGCAACGCGGTTCAAGACATTGCGACCTCTTCTGCTCCAGAATTTTGAGGGTCCTCCTCAAAATTCTGCCCCAGTTTACTGGTCTGGTCTTCCGATGGCTGCGTGCGATGACTGGCTGAAAATCAACTTCGGAATTTTGAGGGTCTTCCTCAAAATTCTGCCCCAGTTTCCAATATCGGGGAAAATGAAGATTTTATTGAATTGTGACCGAACCCATAAGCTGCCTACGTATCCCCTCTTAAACGGGAATCATGTCAGACGTAGTTCAAATAACATCATAAAGAAAATCATAAGTGTTACACATAGTATCGCTTGACTGCGTCTGAGTTGATTGGTTTTGGCCAGACTTCTCCGTCCATTTCTGCAAGTATAAGGGCTCCTGTCAGAACCCGATGAACCATGTATGGACCTTGCCAATTGGGAGAGAATTTCCCATTGGCTTCATCTTGATGTGGAAAAATCTTCTTTAACACCAGCTGCCCCGGTGTGAACCGTCTTGGTTTGACTGTCTTGTTGAAAGCTCTGGACATTCTGTTCTGATAAAGTTGACCATGATAAACTGCGTTCATTCTTTTTCCATCTATGAGGGCTAACTGCTCGTAGCGACTCTTTACCCATTCTGCGTCGTCGAGCTCGGCTTCCTGTATGATTCTTAATGAAGGAATTTCTACTTCGGCGAGAATGACTGCCTCTGTACCATAAACCAGCATATAGGGGTTGCCCCAGTTGATGTGCGTACTGTGGTTCGGTATCCCAATAAGGCAAATGATAACTTCTCTTGCCACTGCTTATGCTTTTCTATCATCTTCCTTAGTATCTTCTTGATGTTCTTGTTGGCTGCTTCTACAGTTCCATTCATCTGAGGTCTGTAGGCTGTAGAATTCTTTTGTTTAATCTTGAATGTTTCACACATTGCTTTCATCAGGTCACTATTGAGATTGGAACCATTATCAGTAATGATTGACTCTGGGATGCCGAACCGGCAAACGATGCGGTCGCGGACAAAGTCTGCCACAACTTTCTTGGTCACTGCCTTATATGATGCTGCTTCAACCCATTTGGTGACATAATCAATTTCCACTAGAATGAACATGTGCCCGTTTGATGCGGCAGGCTCGACAGGTCCGATGACATCCATTCCCCAAGCAGCGAACGGCCATGGAGAGTTTGTTGCAATAAGCTCGTTTGGACGCACTTTTATCATGTCTGCGTGTATCTGACAGCGATGGCATTTTCGGACATATTGGATGTAGTCTGTTTCCATAGTCATCCAAAAATATCCTGCTCGGAGTATTTTCTTTGCTAAGACAAAACCATTCATATGTGGACCGCATGTCCCTGCATGAACTTCTTCTAATAACCTGGATGCTTCCTTTGCTTCGACACACCTTAGCAATCCCAAATCGGGAGTCCTCCTATACAGGATTCCTCCGCTGTGAAAGAAGTGATTGGATAAACTTCGCAATGTGCGCTTCTGAGTAGCGTTTGCAAGTTCTGGATATTCCCCTGCTGTCAAATACCTTTTGATATCATGGAACCAAGGTTTTCCATTTGCTTCTTCCTCGACATAAGCACAGTAGGCTGGCTGATCATGAATTTTCACCGGGATAGGATCAATGAAGTTCTTATCTGGATGCTGAATCATAGAGGATAAGGTGGCCAATGCGTCGGCGAACTCATTTTGGACTCTGGGAACATGCTGGAATTCTGTCTTTGTAAACCTCTTCCTCAACTCCTGTACATGATGCAGATAAGGGAGTATCTTAGAGTTTTTGGTTGCCCATTCTTCCCGGACCTGGTGTATAAGCAAATCTGAATCCCCGGTCACTAGTAACTCCTGAATGTTCATATCAATAGCCAGCTTGAGCCCTAAGATGCAGGCTTTGTATTCGGCCATGTTGTTGGTGCACGGGAACCTGAGCCTGGCAGACACCAGATAATGCTGACCGATTTCTGATACTTGGACTGCTCCTATGCCCAATCCTTTGAAATTTGCTGCTCCGTCGAAAAACATCCTCCAACCATCATAGGATTCTGCAATATCTCCTCCTATGAAAGATACCTCTTCATCAGGAAAATACATCTTTAGAGGCTCGTATTCTCCGTCCACGGGATTTTCGGCAAGATGATCTGCCAGTGCCTGTCCTTTGGTTGCCTTTTGAGTCACGTAAAAAATTATTCACTCAACAGGATTTGCCACTTGGCTAGTTTGCCAGTGGGCATGGGCTTCTGAAAGATATATTTCAGCGGATCCATTCTTGATATGAGGTAAGTGGTATAGGCACAGAAATAATGCCTCAACTTTTGAGCTACCCAAGTCAAAGCACAACAGGTGCGTTCTAATAGAGAGTAATGGGCCTCGTATGGAGTGAACTTCTTGCTGAGGTAATAGATGGCTTGCTCCTTTCTCCCTGTTTCGTCGTATTGCCCCAGAACACAACCGAATGCTCCATCCAGTACTGCAAGGTAGAGCAACAGCGGTCTGCCCGATTCGGGCGGAACCAGAACTGGCAACGTTGATAGGTATTCCTTGATTCTGTCGAAGGCTTTCTGAAAATTATCAGTCCATTTAGCAGTGGCATCTTTCTTCAACATCTTAAAGATGGGCTCACAAATGACAGTGGATTGAGCTATGAACCGGCTGATGTAGTTGAGTCTCCCCAAGAAACTCATGACCTCTTTCATATTCTTTGGCGGTGGCAATTCTTGAATGGACTTAACCTTTGAGGGATCCATCTCTATTCCTCGGCGACTCACGATGAACCCAAGTAATTTCCCAGCAGGAACCCCGAATGCACACTTGGCGGGATTCAGTTTCAGATTGTACCTCCTCAGTCTGTTGAAGAATTTCCTCAAATCTTCCATGTGGTCGGTGGCTCTCTTGGATTTGATGATGACGTCGTCTACATACACCTCGATCTCTTTGTGTATCATGTCATGGAAAATAGTAGTCATGGCCCTCATGTAGGTGGCCCCAGCATTCTTTAACCCAAACGGCATCATCTTGTAGCAATACATCCCCCACGGCGTAATGAAGGCTGTTTTCTCAGCATCTTCCTCATCCATCCATATCTGATGGTACCCGGCAAAACAATCAATGAATGACTGCAGCTCATGCTTGGTGCAGTTGTCAATCAAGATGTGTATATTTGGAAAGGGGAAGTCGTCTTTGAGACTGTCCCGGTTGAGGTCCCGGTAGTCGACACAGACTCTAACCTTCCCGTCCTTCTTCGGTACTGGCACGATGTTGGCTAACCATGTTGGATACTCTACTACCCTGAGAACCTTGGCTTTGACTTGCTTGGTGACTTCTTCCTTGATTTTTAAACTCATGTCAGGCTTGAACTTCCTGAGCTTCTGCTTCACTGGCGGACATGCAGGATTGGTTGGCAGTTTGTGAGCCATGATAGATGTACTGAGACCGGTCATATCATCATACGACCAGGCGAATATGTCCTCATACTCCTTCAAGAATTCCGTGTACTCCTCCTTTTCTGATGGTGACAAATGAACACTGATACGTGTTTCTTTGACATTTTCTGCATCTCCCAAATTAACAACCTCAGTCTCGTCCAAGTTAGACTTAGGTCTATTCTCAAAGTCCTCAACCTCTTTAACGACCTCTTCTGGTATATCATCCTCTTCTGAGTCTATATCCGTTTGTTGCATTGTTGCCTCGTCGCAAGTCACAATCGTCGGTTCATCAAGATAAGTAATAGTAATGCTGTGTAAAATAAAGTAAACGATAGAGAAAATAATAAGAGCGAGATTCATAAGAAACTGAAATGCTTTTGATAAATTTCATAATTGTTTTGAACATTGGAGCTCGTATTTTCGAAATTAAAAATGCGGAAGGAAAATCAACTAGCAGAAAATAGAGATAATGCATGGTGCTTTGTTCAGCCTGGCTACCCCGAAGCTTTCCGGGCCCTGGTAGTTCTGTCAGTCCAATTGTTGAGGCGTGCTCCTCTGCTTACAGCCTGTATAGAAGGGCCTTCCTCCCCCTCCTCCTCGAAAACGATGCAACAGTCCATATTATCATCCTCCAGGAACAAGTTCCTCATTGCTGCTAATGCTTCCTCTTCTTCTGACCCAGAAATGACTTCGGCTGGTTGGAAAGTCTGCTCTAGACGGGGTATCGGATGCTCCAATGGATAGTAAGGACCGCGCCAGGGTGGCGACCATTCTTTGAATTCCTTCCAGGTGTACTCGTATCCCAAACCAAAAGTGGTACCATGCTTCTTCAGCTTGATAGGTTCGGTGATTCCCTTGAGGTTCCTGCCGAGTCCCTTGCCGGGTTCATATCCACTCCAATTCAGTATGCTCTCAATCCTATTATCCCACCATTTATCTTTGTCCACAGCGTGACTCGCTCAATATGATGGTAGGTTTCCCCACCTATCTTTCTCCTTCCTCCGATCGCTGGAATGGTTTGGCGACTGTATATGGGATTGCTACCGTCGCCGTAAATAATTACCTCTTGGTGATTCCACTCAAATTTCACCGTTTGGTGTAGAGTTGATGCTACGGCTCCGGCGGCGTGAATCCAGGGCCGTCCCAACAACAGATTGTAGGACGCTGGGATGTCTATCACTTGGAAATCGACATCAAACCAAGTTGGTCCCATCGGCAGACACAAACTGATTTCCCCAATGGTGGACCTTTGGGAGCCGTCGAAAGCTTTGACATTGATGACTCCATCTTTGATCTCATGCAGGCTTTTCCCTTATGTTCGGAGAGTCACCAAGGGACAAATGTTGAGGCTGGACCCTCCGTCAATCAAAATCCTGATGATGAAATAATCCTCGCATTGCACAGTGATGTGCAACGCCTTGTTGTGGCTCAACCCTTCTGGTGGCAGTTCATCTTTGTGGAAAGTGATTTTTTGACTTTCCAATACTTTCCCCACCATGTTCGCCATTTCTCCTCCAGTTATATTGCTAGGCACATATGACTCGCTCAGTATCTTCATCAAGGCGTTCTTATGTGCATCAGAGCTTTGCAGCAGAGCTAGGATGGGAATCTGTGCCGGTGTTTTGTTCGGTTGGTCAATGATTGAGTATTCCTTTGCTTGTATCTTCCTCCAGAGGTCATCAGGCCCAGTTTTAGTGACGGTTGGTCGTCCAGAGGCTTGCCTACTAGAATCAGCTATATGTTTTGGAGTATAAACCCTGCCGGTTCTGGTCATACCCTGTGCTGCAATTGCTTCTCCAGATTTGGTTTTCCCTTTCCTTCTCGCCTCGGCGGTGTAATCCCAAGGAACGATCTTTGTATGGAATGGTGCTATGGCTGACATTGCCACCGCGATGGGTACCCTCGCTTTGGGAGGTAACACAGCAACTTCAAATGGTGCAGGTGCCTTTGGGGATCCAAACTCGACCTCAATCGGTCTTGGCGCCTTTGCAGAAGAAGGTGCCTCGAACTCAAGTGGTATGGACATGTTCACTTCAGTGTCTCCAGAAGGCTGGATCTGGACAACAATCGGATTAAGTGTGACTGTTGGTTTCTTCGGCTCGTCACCTTCGACAATCAATCCAATCGACCCTTTAGGGTCCCAATCATCTTCTATCTCGATCATGTGAACGCCTCCACTATTGTGGTCAGGCAGAGGGTTGTTGCAAACATTAGGAGCAGGCTCCTTTGCCACGATGATCTTATTGTCAATTAAATCTTGGATCTTATCCTTCAGCGAGCGGCACTCATCAATGGTATGCCCCTTCATGCCGGAATGGTATGCACAAGTTTTGTTCGGGTTGATCCATTGGGAAAGATTTTCTGGAGTTATGGCAGGGATAGGGGTGACGTAACCAGCGGCTTAAGCCTTTCATACAGCTGGTCGATTAGTTCGGCAATAGCGGTGTACTGTTTGGGAGGTCTACGATCGAAGTTTGGTCGAGGTCTAGGGAAATTTTGGCGAGGTGATTGATAGTGAGCTTGTTGGGGATTGTAGGCTTGGTAGACGTGTGCTGGTTGGGAGTATTTGGGTGATGTAGTCTGGTATGCAGGAGGTGGAGATGATCGGTAAGTAGGTGGTGGAGCTTGGTAGGAAGGTGAGGGTGCTTGGTAATTTGGGATAGGTTGATAGGTGAATGGAGGTAATGGGTAGGTTTGGTATTTGACCGGGGATTTTGTCCTCTGTGCAACCATTACAGCACTCACATCCCTTTTCTTGGATGCGCCACCAGACTGTAAAGCCTTGTTGGTAGCCTGCAATGCTTCGAAATTAGTGACCATACCACTTTTGATACCTTCCTCGATCATTTCCCCCCTAGTTTGATGATGTCGGAAAATTTCTGTCCTTCGATCAACATCAACCTCTCGTAGTACTGTGGGTCCTGAGCTCGGACGAAAAACCTGTTCATCTGTTCTTCTTCTAAGGCTGGCCTGACCTTAGCAGCTTCAGATCTCCAACGAGTAGCATACTCGCGAAATGTCTCCGTGGGTTTCTTCTTTAAATTCTGGATGTCGAATACGTCTGGCGCATTCTCTATATTGAATCTGAATCTGTCCATGAAATCGGACGCCATACCTACCCAATTTGTCCACTTCTTGGGGTCTTGGCTAATGTACCAAGATAGAGCATCCCCTTTCAGACTTCTCATAAAGAGCTTCATGCGGATCTTTTCATCTCTCCCGACTCCGACCAACTTATCGCAGTATGTCCTCAAATGGACTGTGGGATCTCCTGTGCCATCAAACATTTCGAACTTGGGAGCTTTGTACCCCTCCGGAAGTTCAACATCTGGCTGGATGCAAAGGTCCTCATAATTCAGCCCCTCGATACCTTTGTTTCCTTCAATACCCTGGACTCGGCTAGTAAGTTTCTTGAGCTCTGCGGCCAGGTTCTTGATAAGAGAGTCTTTGTCATCAGACTCAGGTGTGCTTGAAATGGGTTGCGTGGGATGCAGCATAGTTTCCACATAAATGGGACTGTTGTGATGAGGGTAAGAATGGTCATTTGTAGAGTTTAGTGGTTCGGGGAAGAGTAATGGGGTGTTACTTGAAGTGAGGCATGTGTTGCAGTGGTGATAGGGAGCGGGTTGATTTTGTGGTTTCGGGATGTTTTGTGGGGGTGCGGGGTTTTGAGTGTTGGGAAAGTTGACATCTGGGGTAGTGAGGGAAAATGGCAAGCTGGCCAAATTTCGGACTTGGTCTAGTTCTTCGTGAAATTTCAATAACTTTTGTTCAATCCGGGAGGCACTTTCCTTGGAAACCTGAATACCTTGGGAAGTCTCCACCCTTTCAACCAAATTCTCCTTCCTGATGCTATCCAAGTCTTCCATTTTTCCTTTGTTCTTGTTTTTTATAGGACTTGGAGGAGGAGGAGGTAGAGGGCCCTTGGATCTTGTAGAGTATGATGATGCCAGAGTGCAACGGATTAACCTTTGGGGAAGGGGAATAAAATAAAAAGTAAAACAAAAAGGTAACAAGTTAGTAAAGATTATGAGGAGAAAACGTTGCGATATTTAAACACATAGTGCAAGAATATAAATCGTGTCCTAATTTGGGTGCCTCGTTGTGCCCGAGGTAGGCCTAGCGACAAGTTGATTTGAAGAACTTATAATGCTAGCACATGCGGTATCAGCTCCTGTTCTTTCTGCGGCAGTTGTGGATGCGCAATGCCTCATTTTATTGATAAAAATAAGACGAATCCCAAAACGACACTAAAAAATAGCAGAAAAATAAAATGTCACTAATGGTCGTTTGCCTTATTACATTTTAAAGCAACAGAAAAGAAAAGACTCCTAACTACTTGGTCCCTGAAGGACCTTCCCCAGATTCGGCATTTTTAGCTCCATCGAACAGCTTCACCAGATCACGCAGTCCCAGCAACAAGTAAGCTCTAGCCAAGTGTCCTCCTTCATTTCCCTTGGCGTTCTGGCAATTTTCGATCCTCTGGATGAACTTCCTTTCCAACTCTACCAAACCTCGCTCCAAATACCCTAGTCGCTTGTTGGCGCTGACAGCCATATCTTTCCATTCTTCAATCAACTTCTGATGTGCTTCTTGAATTTCCTGATGTTCACTTTCGCACTCTCGGATCCTCTTGAGCAATTGGTTGTACTTAACCTGTATTTCAGCCTTTTCGTCGATGACCCTATGACCTCGAACGGACCCGGGTTGTCCCAACCCACCATGATCGTCTTCCAGCCAACCTGAGTAGTATGGCAAACAACCGGTGTGATATCTGTCCGGCTCAATAGAATCTCTCCCCAATATGATTTTGCAGTGCCACATATGCTGAGCTTGGCACTTATGAGGGCTATCGTCGTCTTGAAAGTCGGCCCTGAAGTGACTCATCTTGTCGACCTTGGTATAACCTGCTTTCTTCCTGCCTGTCTCATGACTCGGAGAGGGACATAGGGATAAGTTCCTCTCAGACCAATGAGTATAAGAAATGGTGCGTCCCGAGATCGGACGATGAACTCTTTAGTAGGCAACCACTCGAACATCCACTGCACTTGGTCTTCCTTCAAATTTTCAAACAACTCTACCCACCTTTAGCATCTTCTAGTTGAGCAAACATGTTAGGCATATAGTTCATTCGCCTTGGCTGATGGAAGGCGATATGATCATCCCAGTCTCTATGCAAAATCTCTTGCCGATATTCACCCTTTTGGAGGTGCTCCATGAGCCAAAGTTGGAGTAGTAAGTTGCAACCCTCAAAGTGATTGGCCCCTTGCTGACATTTTTCTAGGGCTTGGTATATCTCCGCGACAATCATTGGTACTATGCTGAAAGGCTGCCCGTCAATCCCTTCCATTAGAGTCTTGGTGACCATGGCTAGTCTGGTATGGATCCTAGCCTTCTTTATGGAAAATACTATCATCCCCAAGAAGCAGAATATGAAGACGAAGACTCTTCTGTGGATATGCCCCAATGAGGTAAGGGCGAATTCGTCTAGGTAGGTGCAGTAGGACTTGCTATGGCCGTACCTATCGTACAGATAGTCGAAAGGAATGTAAGAGTCCTTCAAACAAGTCAAGTCTGGGTTTTTCTTCAGTCCCATCATCTTGAGGAAACCCCTACCCTTGCGATTTTCTGGCATAAGCAAACCCGGAGTCTCCCAAGGAATACCAGCTAACCCTCCTATTTCTTCGAGCAAAGGGGTCATTTTAAGGTCCCCGAAGCGAAACACTGATCTATCACTGTCCCAGAATAGAGTTGCAACCTCTATGATTTTGTTGTCGGGTTGGATTTCCAAAAGAGAAGGTAAATTCCCCAAATATTTGCGGACGAGTGTCTGGTCACTGGAGTGCAGGTCTTCCCACCAGCTTAGCAACCTTGGGTGAATGTTGGTTACCATGCCAAATCTGGGGACTTCGTGCCTCATTTTTTGCAAAACAAAGTGTTAGACCCTTACCCCGCCGGACTCGACTATTTAAACCAATAATTAGCATAAACGACATTTAGTTCTCCAAATAAATGCACAGAATATGGTGGTGTCCGTTTGGGTTCCAAGAAAACCCAGTGGACCTTGGACAAGGCTATCTTAAAGAGTCATTATGTGGACAGCATAACTGACTCGACTAGGTTTGACAGTGATGCATGCACAATTGAACAGAGTAAGGTTTCTATGGGGTGTTAGACAGGTACCCTTGAGCGGACAACTCAAGAGGTAAAGGCACGGAACCGTCGACTGCACCGCTGATCGACTGGTTTTACCGCAAATACGCCTTTGCCAAATTTAGGGGGTGATAATATCGGAAGGGCGCAACCACTCATTATAAGCGTTGCTATGGTATTTTGTTTGGCACGAGTGGAATATGATGTTGAATATGCAGTTACAATAACCAAACAAGTTCTCACGTATTTGCACGTTCATAAAATAATTGCTCATGATTACAACAGTATTGAAAAAAAGCGATAAAAGCATTAAAGAAAAGAAAACAAATAGCCAAGTCAGTTTCGAAGTAGAAGAGAGATAAAGACATGGAATAAAAGCAATAAAGGAGCAATAAAGTCACAAATAACATGCAATGGTAAAAGCCTAAAGAAATCCCCAGCGGAGTCGCCATGCTGTCGACGCCCCCTTTTTCTTGCGAAATCGGGTTTACGACATTTGGGAGGACAACTCTATTCCCTTTTGGGATTTTGGTTTTTGGAATTGAAGAGTCGCCACCTAATGATTAAGTGCATTAGGACACTAAGGGTTTTTGAGTTGGAAAACCAGAGTTTGGGTAAGGGCTAGAAATTATCTCGAGGGGAAGGTGTTAGGCACCCCTCAAGATCCACTAGTGTGGTTCCCAACCATGCTATATTGTGACTTCACATAATCAAGTAGACAATCAAAGATTCAAGTATACAACATTGCAAATAAGATAAAAAGAGTTTTGAAGGTAACTGGGGAAGGCAGAGATTTATGAAAAAATTTGTATAGTTTTACAAGAACAGATGAAAATAAACAAAGGGAGAGGGGTCCTAGGTTTATGATTAATATGGATCATTAATGCAATACTCAGTAATTGCTCCTTAGAAAAGGTGCTACATGAGATATTAGCGCATCGGTCATCATCTCCATATTCTACCCTTCCCACCCCGTAAAGGTTACTAAACGCGTGTGTTGGTCACGAATACTTACCGCGTGCTATTACCCGTCCCGTTCTATAAGTCCTGGAGGGTATTTAGGACCACTATTCCTATGTCGTAGGGACTAGGCTGAACCCTTAAGTTTAAAGGCAAAATTCTAAGCGACATACATAACAAATAGGACTGCACATAAAGGAACATACAAAATCAAATAAAGGCTCACAGATCCCTCCTCAAATGAACGCATAATTAGCACATCTTAAACACATTCAAGGTCTCAAAGATAGGAGTTTTTTTTTTACAAAGGGAATAGGTAATAGCAGTAAAACATGGTTTTAAAAAAAATAAGGTAGCAACAGTAACTTAATGAGGTACAGGACAAGTAAAATAGCACGATTCTGGGCAGAGGTTGGTAACCCAGTGGTTTGATAACATAAAAATCAAAAACTCGGTAAGAGTAAATAGGTGCACCATTTCAAAAACGTTTCCAGATGGAGCAGAGTTTTTTTTTTTTAAAAAAAGAGAGTGAACTTCAGAGAATCAAAGTAAGAATGGGAGCGGCAGAGTTCGAAATTAAAAGAAGATGGTTGGTCCTAAACACGACTAGTCAATTCTCATTGGGCCTAAAGTTTACCAAGGCGTCGTATACATTGTCTGATTATTTTAAGGAATGGACATGCGTATTTTGATTCTGATTTTTCTAAGGTACGCATGATAATGCATTTGCAGAAACGTTTCAAACACTTAGCCATATTTTAGCAAAGTTATTAGACTAACATGTTAATTAACCACTGTAATTCGAACGAATAAGAAGTCCTAAGGGCAGGATATCTAATGCACATAGGCGTACCTAAAACATGATTTCTAACATGCCAATGCAGTAATGACAGTTATTTGGCTTGTTGTTAATTGATTAAAACTACGAAGTGAGTACAATAACATACTGAGAGTGCATGACCTAAAACATGATTTCTAACACATGAAAATGTATGCCCTAAGCAGGTTATCTATTGCGCAAATAGGCAAATAAAACCTATAAACTAGTTTTCTACCCATTACTTAAAATAAACATGCATACCCCTCCCCCATATTCACTATTCAGCCTCAATCGTTCATTTATAAATTATTACAAACCAATAGTATCTGAATTACAGTAATAAAGAACAAAACCAAGAAGTTATTCTATAGGGAGTCTTCAATCAGGCCCAGTCTTCCAACCTCACTTCCTTCGAGTTTCACAGCCTTTGCCATGGTCTAGGTGCGGCAAAGCTCCCTAGGACCCCATTGGGTCCCTAGCCAATACCAGCACCTAAACACTTAGAAGAATGCAGGACAGGTGCAGTGTGGGATTACCAGCCTTGCGTGTCAAAGTTCAGTGAGTACTCAGAGGTACCCAAAGCAATGCTCACACGAAGGGGGCATAACCTATTCTCTAAGAGTAGTGTGAAGTGCAAGAAGAAGTAGTTTAAAAGAGTTTTCAAAAAACAAGGGATTTGTTTTAAAAAGAAGTAGTAGTTCAACAGTATAGGATTGCATACAAGGATCTTAGGGAAAGGGAACAGATAGATCACATAATGCTAGAGGAGATACATAGATTTACTGAAGCATGACTACACAGAATCAGAAGATTCAAGGGACCAAGAAATGGTCAAACTTAAACATAATACTTAGACAGTAACAGGGGGGACAATTATAATAGTTAAGATAAACAGCAGTTAGAAGCATGTAAATCAAGCAGGACATATAAAGTGCCAGGGATCAGGGGAATTAGGAAGTGGTAAAGTTTAGGCATAATAATGTACATCAATCGGATACAGGCATACAATGTCATATTACAGGCTTTGCATATAAATCAGAAGACATCGTAAAATACTAAAACAAAAGAATCAATAGCATGTTGAGCAGTAGAAGTGTAAATAGAAGAGAATCAAGAAGATAAGGAACTGAAACAAGAATAAACACAATGATTGGAGACTTGAAGATTAATTAGGACATACCAGTAAGAGAGCAAGAGCAGGATGCAAAGACAAAGTGATAACGCAATATTAGCCTTGGCTTACAGCCGGCTAATAATAGGCAAGAGCAGAGAACAGCAATAGAGCAAAAGAGCAAGAGAGAAAGAGCACAAGAGAATGAAGAATTGAGAGTATTTAGTGATGCGTGTGTCTGTGTTTTGCTGATGGAAGAGTAGAGTATTTATAGTTCTGGAAACGAGTAGAAAAAATAAGGTAAGAAGTAAAGTGTAGTATAATTATAGAAGTAAATACAATTAGAATCCCAATCAATGTAAGTACTCTCCTTCAATTGGGGAGTCCTAGTTCAAACGGCTACCATAGTGACAAATAAGGAAAGAGAACTAATTGAAAGACTAATTTCAATCATACAGAGAGTAGTAAAGAATAAGGCATGTGATTAGGACCAGGTACAGAACATATGAATTAAGGAAAATAAGAATCAATTGGCGACATGCTTGCATATAAAATAAGGCAGAGTATTATTCTGAAAATCAGTAAGAGTGTTAAGGCAAGTAGCACAGTTAAAGGAAAATACACAAAATCAGTAAAGAGTTCTAAGGCAAGTAGCACAGTTAAAGGAAAATACACAGAATCGGTAAAGAGTTCTAAGGCAAGCATTATAGTTAAAGGAAAATACACAAAATTAGTAAAGAGTTCTAAGGCAAGTATCATAGTTAATACACAAAAGGATCCATACAAGTAACAAGTAACAAACCGTAGGAATCATCAAGCATTTAAATAGCAGTCATGCGACTAACAGGGAGAAGTACTCATAGAACAGCAGGAATTAAAGGTCGAAACAGTGAATCAACGCAGGAGTTGCAGAGAACACATAGATGCATAGTCAAGTAGCAAAGAAAGAACCCAAAATACCTAGGGTTTCATCAATACTTGTTAAAATAACATAAAATCAGGAGATAATAGCTTAAACACAGTAGAGACGTTAAAAATCATAGGAAACTTTTCTGAAAATAGGGTCAAGAAACCCTAGTTTCAAATAGGAGACAAAGATGCTTAAAACTTGATTATTTTAAAGATCGAGTAAAGAAAGGTTTAAAACATGAAGGAATGGGTCACAAATCGTTAAAATACAGATGGGTTTTTAAGAGACTTGGGTCGAGGTTAGGGTTCCCTAAGAAAACAGATGAAGTAGAGATAACCTGGCCGTGAAACTCAGGAACCATGGTGATTAGAACACCATCGAGTCAAAACTCGCCGGAGAAAGGCCGGAAACAAACCAGGCAAAGCTTCAGTGACTGACTTGTATGGCGGAGGCTTCTGGGGTCTCAAGGATAGAGGGAATCGGCGAGATAGGGTTTCATGGCGGTTGGTGGTCGAAAGAGGTGAGGATGGAGGTGGCCGGAGAGACGGTGGAGGTCATCGGAGAAGAAGAACCAGAAGGTTCTAGAGAGAAGGGGGAGAGGAAGAGACGAAGTAGAGAGAGAGAGACTGTCTCGAAGAATGAGGGGTCGAGGGGGGTAGTTAGAATTAATTAAGGAAAATAGATCTGGGCCGTTGATCTTATTTGATCAACGGCTTAGATTGATTTGGAGCTGGGCCGGGTTTTTTAGAAATTGGGCTGGGCGGATTTGGATTGGGTATTGGGTCAACTAAATCTGATAGAGGTGTGGCCAAATTGGCTAAAATTGAAATAATAAAGGGCTGCTTATTAAATAGCCAATTTTCCCTCTTTTATTATTTTATAAAATGGTTAAAAAGATTTTAAAACAAATTAAAGGTACTGAACTTAATTAATAACTTATAAATATTAATCTAAAAATACTAAAAAATGATTTTATAATTGTAAAATGCTGTTAATTGTAAAATAGGCTATAATTGCAATTCTATGCAATTTGGCTTAAAAAAAATACCAAACAAATGTGTAAAAATATGCAAAAATTACCTTAATTATATCTTGGTGTAAATATAAGAATGAAAATAAATTATTCACCAAAAAATGCTAGTCTGGGAATAATTATTGAATTTTGTACTATTAAAATAGACAATAAATTGATTTTAAAAATCTTTAAAAGTAAGGAAAAAATACCAAACTCTTGGGCATGCTTATATATGCATGTACATGCTATTTTGAGAGTATTTTGAGTATATAAAAATATGTAAGGAAAAATTGGGTATCAACAGCGGACAGTCATTTTCTGCAGTTGCGTTCCAGCTGTATAGTTGAATCGTACTTCTGTCAGGGGAGCATCAAGGGATTAGGTTCCTAATCTGGTTCTTGTGCACACTGCCCAGATTGTCTTGAGTTGAGTAACTTGAATGATGTTTTGTATAAACTCATTGTATACACCTTGATCACATCACTTGAAGTGATGTGAGCACTTTAGTTGGTTAGAGAATGAGTGGGCTCTGGAAACAGTGCAGTGCAGCAGAATCTTCGTTTCCAGTTACGTTTAATTGACTTTGTACTGCCGTGAGGAACCCACAAGAGTATCAGGTCCTTGTTTGCATTCCTACCTCCTGAAGCTGAAGCAAGTTCATATTTGGCTGGAATCCGTTAGATGCAGTGTAATCCTAGTGAGTCAGGTTCCCTATCTGGTTCTTGACATAAGTTTGTTAGATCATCAAAATACAAGGCAAAGATATTGAAAACCTATCAATTTCCCCCTTTTTGATGATGACAACTTAGCATTGAAAACGAGGAGTTAGAGTTTAGAGAAACAGATTGAATAACAGGAGACCACAGGTTCCCCCTGACTTTATGCCCTTACTTCCACATGTTTCCCCATATGTTCCCCCTGACGTTTTACTATCATTCTTGGTCTTTTATCTGGTTCTATATAGAAAGTTTGTTAGATCATCAAAACATAGATTAAAAGACCTTAAGCCCATCAATTTCCCCCTTTTTGATGATGACAAACTTTTGACATTGATGACTATTTGATTTAGCCAGATAAGGTACCAGCAACCGCATATGTTCCCCCTGACTCTATGCACCAGCAACCGCATATGTTCCCCCTTACTCTATGCTTCCCCCTTAATTACTTGCTACAATTTCAGTTTAATCAATTCTTCCCCCTTTTGGCATCAACAAAAAGACACAGTCAGACAAAAAGGCATAAAGAAGTCTAACATAGCTAACTCATGCCACATATGTGCACACAACATGATAGAAAAGAGAAGCAAAAGGGAAAATAGGCATTGTACAAGCAAAAGAAGAGTTGTTGCATTTATAAGAAATTAGACTGTTTCAACAAGAGCAACAACGGTGAAATCCAACATGCCATCGCAAAAATACAAACAAAAAGAAAACAACAGCCACAAAGCATTAGAGCAAAAGATAATTGGCCACGGAGAGGATCCTAGGGGGCACTAGAAGAGGAGGCAGTAATGGTTTTGAGAACCAGGTCCATGCAGATATTTGCAGACATCTGTTAGTCAAGTAGTTTTTCCTGCAGGTACTCCACTTGTTGAATAAGTCCAAAACTTGTCGCATACCTGCCATCTCCAAGATTGCCGGGTCAAACGACTTTTCTGAGTGCTCAGACTCTCCTGCCCAAGGCCACTGTCACTTGGAATGGTCTTCATTGAACCAGGTCCTCCCACAATTTCCCACTTTTGTTTTCTAAACATTTCAACAACCTTCCCGTTCTTGCTTGCAACAACCACAATGTCACTTTCAAATAAATCATTCTCAACCACAAACTTTTGTAGATCTTTTCATTAAGGAACTAGGTTCCTCCACAGCATCTTTATCAACCTCAACCACTAGAATGTGTTTGTCAGCCACAACTTCCCCCTATTTCATCAACCTCTTCTTCTTTTTCTTAATACTCTGCTTACTCTTCTGCAAGGCAGACTCAAAAGCCTCTTTCTTCTGCAACCACCTGGTTTGTTTCAGCTAAAAGAGAATCTGGTTCTTTAACAGGTTCTTCTGTGACGATGTCATGAACCGGAGACTCAAAAAGCACCAGAGTTCTTTCATCCCCTAAGAGTGGAGTTTCTTCCCCTTGAGATTCAGGAACAGAGGAGAAGTAGGGTTTGCAACACATTGAAGTGAGACTAGAGATGAGGTGACTGGAGATGAGGAGGAAACCGGTATGGGTACAGTAGTATCAGGGATAGTGAAGAAGTGGGTTTCCGGTGATGGTGTTAAGGGAGGAGGAGATGTGGGAGTGATGTTGATGGCAAGAGAAAAAGACGATTATTTGTTGGCGATGGTGAGAGAAGTGGTAGAGAGTTCTGAAGGAAAAATTAAAGTGATGCAGAGGGAGACAATGGTTTAGAACTGCTGGTTTGAAAAGTCGGATGATGTGGCAGTTGAATTAATTTTGCTATCCTTTTTCTTTGAACCAGCATGCGAAAAACACATTACGACTAACCTGTGGTGCAGGAACCAGGTTCCTGACCTGTTTTTGTAAAAGGGTTTTTGCAGCTCTCCTCCGAAGTTCAACACTGTACCTTTAGCTTCTATGATCATCATGTGTGTTTACCTGCAACGGTATAAATATGAGTTAGGCCTAGTTAGAAAACACTTTAGCCAATTTTACCTTAGTGTGACTATCATAGTCATGTCAGCAGAACCAGGGTCTCAAGTAGGTTTAAGTAATCCCAGCGCCATCTTGTTTCTCAAAAGTGTTCCCTGCTCACAGATTTGGTGAAGATATCTGCAATTTGATCTTCTTTGCAACAAAATCTTATACAAATAAGACCCTTTTCCACATAGTTCCTGAGAAAATGGTGTCTGACATCAATGTGCTTGGTTTTCTTGTGTTGAACCGGGTTCTTTGCCATGTTGAGAGCACTGGTGTTGACACATAGAAGCAGTACACAATCAATGTATACACCAAAATCTTCCAATTGTTGCGTGATCCATAGTGAATGAGCACATCACGAGGCAGCTGCAACATATTCTGAAGGATAGTACAGAACCAGGTTCTGTGTGCCCTTAAAATATCTCAGAATTCTCTTAGCAGCCTTCAGATGAGATTCCTTAGAATTTGATTGGAACCTTGCACATAATCTTACACCAAATACAATGTCTGGCCTGCTGGCAGTAAAGTAGAGTAGAGATCCAATGATTCCCATGCTTCCATGTCAAATCTTTTTAAGAGTTCTTTGATGCATTTCTGCTAACTGATACACGTTCCCTTTATGGACTGCTTCACTTGAAGACCCAGGAAGAGATTCAGTTCCCCCATCATACTCATTTCAAACTCACTTCCTATGATTTTAGCAAATTTTTCACATAATGAGTTAGCTGTAGCTCCAAATATGATGTCATCCATATAAATCTGATCAATTAGCAGGTTCCTTCCCCGTTCTTCAAAGACAATGTATTGTATCTTTCCTCTTGTGAATCCAATTTCCACGAGAAACTGGATAGTCTCTCGTACCATGATCTAGGGGCATGCTTCAATCTGTACAGTGCCTTATCCAATTTGAATACATGTTCAGGATGTACATGACGTTCAAAAGCCTGGAGGTAGCTTGATATTAGACTTCTTCTTTGAGAAAACCATTCAGGAAGGCACTCTTCACATCCATTTGGAATAAGGTGAATTCCATATGTGAAGCAAAGGCAATGTGGATCCTAATAGCTTGCATGCGAGCTACTGGGCCAAAGGTTTCATCATAATCGATCCCTTCCTCCTGATTGAATCCTTGGACAGCAAGCCTTGCTTTGTTCCTTGTAGCATTTCCATGTTCATCCAGCTCATTCTTGAATAGCCACCTGGTTCCTATGATGGTTCTGTTTGAGGGTCTAGGTACCAGGTGCCATACCTTGTTTCTTTCAAATTGATGCAGTTCCTCTTGCATTTCAGTGCTCCAGTCTGCATTCTACAAGGCTTCCTTGATATTTTTGGGTTTTATTTGGGATAGAAATGCTGAGAAGGCTAGGGAATTTCTGGTTTTTGATCTTGTCTGAACTCCAGAATCAAGGGGGTATTATATTATCAAGTGAATGGGAGCTTTTGTGTTTCCAATTTGGGACTGAAGTTTGACTGGTAGAGAAACTGGGTAAGTTAAATGGATTTCCCTGCACTCCTTGTTCTGTTACTTGGAAAGTGCCTTGCACTGCATCTCCAACTCTTTCTTCACCTTCAGGGGTAGTAATGGAAGTACCAAGTTCCTCTTGAGAAGTACAAGAGGATGTTGCATTGTCTCTCACCTGTCTCCTTCATCTTACTCATCAAATCAGCCTTCCCATTTGAAACTCCAGATATTTCTCAGGGACAAAAAGTGGTTCATTATCTTAATCATCACTGTTTCCTCCTAATTAGAGGAGGATGTCTCGTTGAATAGCACATGAACACTTATTTCCACACAGTGTGCCATTTTGTTGTAGACTTTGTGGGCTTCGCTTTGAGGGAAGTATCTCAGAAGGATTCCTTCATCGCCTTTTGCATCAAACTTCCCAAGATGGTCCTTCCCGTTGTTGAGAACATAGCATTTTCATCCAAAGGTTCTCAGATGAGTTATCTTTGGTTTTCTTCCATTGAGCAACTCATAGGGGGGTTTGTTCAGCAGAGGTCTGATCATGCACCTCTTTTCGCTCCTGCTCAGTATTCCCATAGGAATTGCATGCTCCGTGTTCTTTGAGCTTTGAATTTGACAGACCATGGACCAAGTCCTTCTTCATCAATATATCCAGAAGTGAGAAACTTGTATCCCCCCAATCCTTTCTGCCATGTCTTCGAATTATTTTCAAATGCATTCAAGCAGCTCATATCACCAGCTTAGACCCGAACTTCTACCTTGTTTTCTTCCCCATACCTAGAATGTACCCCTTCTTTCCATTTTCCAAGGGTACATCCCTTCCTTGCAGGACTTTCAGTGAGAGAAAATCCATGGTATTTCCAGCCATGTGCTTTGAGCATCTACTGTCCATGATCCATTGCAGTCCGCTTCCTCCCACTGTTCCCTGCACATCTAAATTATGGGTTAGATTTAGGAAACCAAACTATTTTGGGTCCCTTGTTATGATAGAAGGGATGGATAAGGGCTTTTCTAGTCCATGCAGGCAACATTGGTTTCTTGCGAGCGGTACCTGGTCCCCTGTTAGTAGTCACTTTGTCAGTAAGCACTTTGTTTTTCTGAACAGATTGAGCCCTGGCCTGGAAATTTTCTTTGAAGTGCCTATTGTTCCCAGAGTGGGTACACAGCCAGTTATCAGGAACTGTGACGTACTTGCTGTGGGGGTTGTAAGGAGTTTTCGCCTTTTGGAACCCAATTCCCTGCCTGTTTCCACTATTGTTGAAGTACATGGCAGTGACAGCATCTGAGGACCAGGTCCACTTGAGAGATTTCTCAAGATCACTCTTTACTCTCTTCAATTCAGCTTGAAGCTGCCTATTTTTCTCGAGTTCACCACATATCCTAGTTCTAGTAGCTTTCAACTCATTTCCAAGCCTGATGTGTTCCTCACTGGCTATCTCCTTTCCTTTTCCAGAATTTTCAGGTTTTAACTCAGTCCAAGGTTTCACTATTGTTTCCCTTAGGTATGTAGTTTCTACCAAAAGATCATTCTTTTCTTTTCTAAAATTTTTAATGGTTTTCTTATGGTTAGTAACTATAGCCACTAAG
Organism: Nicotiana attenuata; assembly: GCF_001879085.1. Classification (NCBI taxonomy): domain Eukaryota; kingdom Viridiplantae; phylum Streptophyta; class Magnoliopsida; order Solanales; family Solanaceae; genus Nicotiana; species Nicotiana attenuata. The sequence continues at coordinate 44,789,250 of NC_031989.1, forward strand.
TCGTCTCTAGTTTGTTCAGATTCTGCTAATTCTAAGGTCAAAGAATCCCTATCCTCCACAAGACTATGAAAGGCATTGATTAATACATTAGCTAAAGACATGAGTTTTCTTGGAGAATAGGATTTTAGATTTCTCTGAACATCCCTGAAATTTACCTCTTTGTTGTGATCGTCTTCATCATCATCTGATTGAGCCATTAAAGCAAAAGTTGAGTCATATTCATTTTCCTCGCCTTCACTTGCCTTCATGGAGCTATCACCAGCTTCAGTTTTATCTTCAGACTCACCAAAAGCAAAAGCCTGTTTCACCATATTGTCAGCTGATCTTTTTCTCTTGAAGTTCTTGGAGAATTCTTGCTTCAAGAGAGGATAATTTTTCATGAAGTGTCCAGCCTTTCCATACTTGTAACAAAGATCATTGTTCTTTGATATGTCAGAGATGTCCCTTTTTAGCACTTCTCCATTTCTTCTGACCATCTTCTGAAACCTTTTGGTTAAGTAAGCCATGTCACTGTCTTCCTCACTCGAATAATTGTTAACAGCTTTGGGTACCCAGTACTTTTCCTTCTTTGGTTTTCTCCTTTCAAGAGTTGGTGGAGCAGCCATGAGGATCCTTCCTAGGTGTTAGCCTGATAGGAAGAACCTGCTCTGATACCACTTGTTAGAAACTGTTTCTTTATATGTTTCCTCTGAAAATACTGATGAACCAAATTGAATAGCGATCTAGTCCTATATCAGTTTGGTACACTGCTAAGTTTATGTGAAACCACCAAATAGTAGATTACCTAATCCTTTATCGGGTTCTGCTGTGAATGCTAGTAAAGCTGCATGTAAATAAGGCAGAGGATTTTTACGTGGAAAAATCCCACACAAGGGGATCAAAAAACCACGACCTACTCTTGTAGGCTTTTAACTCCACTAACTTGCAATCTCCCTATTACAAGCCACTTTGCAAAATCCTATTGCAAAGACTTCACTAACTTGTAAAAACCCTATTACAAGCCACTTTGCAAAATCCTATTGCAAAGACTTCAACTAACTTGTGATGCACCCACCACAAGCCACTCTATAACTATCCTAGTTACAAAGACTTTTGACTAACTTGTGATGTTTCCACCACAAGCCACTTTGTCACACTACGGTCACAAAGTATGACTAATTCTAGCCACAACATATACTCAGGGAGAGTTTATGGTTTTACATAGGTTTCCTAATCAACGCTTTTAAGAAAGCCGGATAGGAGTTACAATGAAGAACACATAACAAAGACTCAACAACCCTAAGGACTTAAGATATCATCAATCTTGGATCAGGTCCTTGAGGTTGCAGCAGCTTTGTTCTTGAGAGAGGTTCTTGAGCACTTGAGAGAATTTTCGTTTTCTGTATTTTCAAGTGTTTGAACCTGAATCTTGTGCCTTGCATAAGGTTTATACTACACAAGACATCCTTAGTGATGTCCAATCTCAATGGGAAGTGACTACTGCACTGTCTGCTGCACTGTTGCAGGCAGTCACTTTCTGCAGTTGCTTTCCAGCTGTAGTTGACTTGTACTTCTGTCAGAGAACACTAAGGGATCAGGTCCCTGTTGTGTTCCTCTTTGTACGGTTGCGGACAGTCATTTTCTACAGTTGCGTTCCAGCTGTATAGTTGAATTGTACTTCTGTCAGGGGAGCATCAAGGGATTAGGTTCCTAATCTGGTTCTTGTGCACACTGCCCAGATTGTCTTGAGTTGAGTAACTTGAATGATGTTTTGTATAAACTCATTGTAGGTACACCTTGATCACATCACTTGAAGTGATGTGAGCACTTTAGTTGGTCAGGGAATGAGTGGGCTCTGGAAACAGTACAGTGCGGCAGAATCTTCGTTTCCAGTTACGTCCAATTGACTTTGTACTGCCGTGAGGAACCCACAAGAGTATCAGGTCCTTGTTTGCATTCCTACCTCCTGAAGCTGAAGCAAGTTCACATTTGGCTGGAATCCGTTAGATGCAGTGTAATCCTAGTGAGTCAGGTTTCCTATCTGGTTCTTGACATTAAGTTTGTTAGATCATCAAAATACAAGGCAAAGATATTTAAAACCTATCAAGGACAAAAGGTATATTATACTAGTTATATTAAAAAAAAAAAAAGGTGAACAAATATTTACTATATCAGTTATTTTTTCTTATTGTATAAAAAAAAGAATAATAAAAAATAGTGAAAACAGTAAATAAAATTAGATTATGAAGAGAAAAAGAATATTAATAAAAGAAGTTAAATGAAATTAGAAAAAGAAAAAAGAAAAAAATATGAAGAAAACGAGAAAAAAGAAAAGGAGAAAAGAAAGAAAAAAGGAACAAAAAGAAAAGAAAAGAAGCATGGAAATAAAAAAAAATTGAAAAAAAAGGAGAAAATTCCCCACAAAAATTAGTTTGAATAGGAAATATAATTAGTTTGATGGGTAGAAAAATAAATTGGTAAGCAATAGTATATAATTTTATTTTTTTGGGTAATTGTGTCATTCTCCCAAAAGTAAGCTGAAGTCCAATAGAATTCGACTGTCACATTCTCCAACTCAAACGATTTACGATATTTTCCCAGCGCAAGCGCTATGCATCAAATCCTGTTTAAAATATAAATGGACGCCTACCAGATGAGACAGGTGTGTCTAGCAAAGACAGTCTAGTGATCAAGATGCTATGTATATATAAATCATATACTAAGATACAACTATGAATTTGATGACCACTTCCAAGTATTGAGTCTTTCCACCTCTCTTGTTGAGCTTATAAAATTAGATAAGCAAAACATACAAAAAGATACCATTATTATTATTATTATTATTATTATTATTATTATTTATTTGCCTAGGGCAAATGTGGAGGCCTATAAATGAGAGGGGGAAAACTTTACTGCGTGCTTCACATTACACAACCAAAGTTAATGTATAAGAATTGGTCCACTTTGTTGTTTTGAGACAAAATTAAGCCTCACACAACTAGTGTCAATTGTGTGACTCACAAAATAAAATGAAATGGTTTAGAAGGTTTTGATGAAAAGAAAAAAAATCAGTCGACTAATCGGCGACAAATGAACCCATCAATTCATGACTATTACTCCCCCCGTTCCCTTTTACTTGTCCACTATTGACTTTGCACGTCCCTTAAGAAATAATTAATGAAGTACATAATTTACCATAATACACATATTAATTGATGCATATCTTTAAGGAATTTGAGAAAATGATTTGAAATGAGTAATTAATACTGTGAGTATAACAAGAAAAAAAGAAATTGTTTTCTCTTGATATGCTAAAAGTTACAAGTAAAAGTAAAAAATCTATTTTTAGAATACTGAACAAGTAAAAGTGAACGGAGGGAGTATTTCTTTTACTCCATCCGGTCCACAATAAGTGACCAGTTTGCTTTGGGCACACCCATTAAGGAAATACTAAATTCTAGATGAAAATAGTTAGCGTGACTAAACTACCCTTCATTAAATGTTGCACCATAGTTATAGTAGCACTTACTTCTCTTCTCAAATGTGAGGAGTAAAAGACTTTTTAGGGATACTAGATTTAGTGGACACGCGTTGCGCGTGTTTTTCATCTCAATGACTAATTTTTTGTAAGAATATATAGTTTTTAAAATTATATTTAAATTGTAAAATAAAGTAAAAACATCTAAAAATGATGAATATTGATCATATATAGCTAACTCAATAAAAAAATATTCACTTAAATGTTATTGAATCCATTGAGTGTGTATACACATTTTAGGCATTTTATTTTTTATTATATATAATCTATTTTAAAGTCCTAAATATTTCAACTCCTTACATCGTTCAAATAAAAAAAATTAATAAGCGTAATTTTAATTAGTTTTAAAGTCTTAAATTCAAAAATATTTAAATGATACTTTTATTCAATATGAAATATACTTTTTACTGATAAAAAGTCAATCAATATTAGTGTAAATTTCCGCACTTAACAATATAGACTTAGGTTTGTACTGTTTAGTTCGACTAAATGTGCAATTTAATTTTTGAGTGCTTAACTGAACACGGGTCAATTATTTTGTATAATTAAATAAGCATTTTTAAAAATTTATGTTTAATTTTTTTGCATTGAAACAATTTTAATTATACGTTTTTGTATTAAACAATTTTAAGTTAATATGTGATTTTATGTCCCCATATTTCAAGTTAATAAGAAATCAATTGAATGCACGTATAAAGTCGTTGCCATCTTGATTTTATGAGTATGGCACAAATGTTGTATTTAATAAGTGTAATTTATATATTATAAACTATTAATCAATTTTAAATTACTAAATATTATGATTTTACCGAGTTTAATAATGAAAGATTTAATATGTAAAATTTTAATTAATTTTAAAGTCCTAAAAGTCACTTAAATTATAATTTTCTCTACTTATGAAAGTTGTACCTCATCTCAATGAGTAATATAAATAAAAATTAATATAAAATTTATGTTTCAATTATTAAAAAATATATATAAGCTCCTAAAATTAATGAATGTTGATCATATGTAGCTAACTCAATTCGAAGAAATTCTGCCTCATAGAAGTCTTCAATTATCATTTAATATATCCATCTTAAAACTTTGTTCTAATTTTGCAATACTATCAGTTCAATTTTATAAATTATCATACTTACTTTTTAGTTTCAGCATGAACATTCAACCCATGGAGATTTAAGATATGTTTTCAAGAGTGCTACCTTTTAAGCATAACACATAAGAAAATACTTTGATAAATTTGTTGCTAAATAATTAACTTGAATATTATTTATAATTTCAAGAAAAAATTACAGTTGACGAAAAAAATAGAAGATTAATTAGCGTTTCACTTTTGAGTTATAGCTTCTGTGTGCCTATTTTCTAGTATCTTCAAAGTCGTGCAAATATGACAAAAAATGGTGAAAGTTTGAATTCTAAATTTTAAACGTTTTGACAATAAAATAATCGTATAATTCAATTCAACTTTAATACTAACTGGTTTTAAAAAAGGACACTTAGAAATGGTAGGTTAAGTTGATTTTGAAGTCTAAATATTATGATTTTTTTTATAAATTTCAAATAAGAAAAAAGTTAATATTCAAAATTCTAGCTGATTCGAAATATTAGAACAATAATTAAATGATAATTTTGTCCAATGTAAAATCAGTTGACTTTGTAATTAAAATTTCAGGAGAAAATTATATTAATAATTCGATATTACTTTTAATTTTGCAAAATATAACGAGTATTTTACTTTTGAGTTATAACTTATGTGTGGCAAATCTGACGCAAAAAAAAAATGGTGACATTTGAATAATAAATGAATCTTATAATTCAATTCAAACTTTAATATTAATGGGATATAAATAAGGAAATTTAGATAAAGTGAAAGTTTAGTTAATTTTTTAAGTCTTAAATTAATATTATAATTTTTTACACAATTTCACGTGATATAGGATGGTCATGAAGGTGTATTATAATTATGATACACAATTCAACTAAGAAAAAGAAATATATAAGGTAAGTTTGTTTTTTAATTCCTAAATATTAGGATTTGCTACAAACAAGGAAAGAAATTCTAGTTGCTTTTAAAGTTCTTAATATTAGGAAAAATAATTAAATTATAATTTTGTCCAATGTGAAATCTATCTTTAAAGGGTAAAATAGACGAACACCATTTCGCTAAGGGTCTTCGTACTTTTAATATAGTACTAGTCTCTATGAACGTGCTTTGCACGTTATCCTTAGACAATAATCACAAACAGCGATATTATGTAATACTATTTTTAATTGCGTTAAATTTATTTTATGATGTTCAAGAAATGTTATTAGATTGTATTCACTTAATACCTCTTTAAACATGATGTCATGGTATATATTCCTTTATTCTTCTTGCCCATTTGGAAAAATGTGCCATGACAAATAATCTAACATTAGGGCTTGATCAATCATATAATTTATTTATTACTATTATAATTATAAAATGTATTGAAAATATTTACTAAATATATCTTTAAAAATACCAGTCATTTTTTGGTTTGAGAAGTCAAGTTCTGATGAGAAAGGCACGTGTGATAGCTTATTGGCCCCCCAAAGTTCCACATAAATTATAAAGGAAAAGAAATTATTATACTCATCAAAGGTGAGGTCTCATTAAATGATTATATAACAACGATCTAGTTGCTCGTACTATTCCTCTCATCTTCTCTCAGTTAGGTACTAAGAACACAACTTTAATTAATTTATGTGTGTATCTCTATCCTATTATAATGGTAGCATCTGAGGATTATTTGTTTAATTTAGTTTCTTATATATGAGTGATTCACATGATTAAATATCAAGTATAATTGTATTGAGATATTGATCAATTCTTTAACACTTTAAAAAATATTTAAATTTGGATGAAATAATGATTAACTGATAATTAGGATTTGAAGTAAACTATGACATTGCAACTTTAACGTTCTCTATTACCGTTTTATAATCAGTAAATCTAAATCCCACACAAACTGGGAAAAAATAACCGAACAAAGTATTTGTGACCAAAAAGAAGAAGATACGAAGTTTCTGTTATCCAAGAAGAAGTAGGCAAAAAACTTTGCATAGAGAGAAAGAGTATTTTGAGTTTTCTTTATTTCTTAGTATTTTCTTTTGGTTGTAAAATATTGGAGAGGAGGGCAGCAGCGGGTTGGTGCGGGAAGATGAATCCAAAATTAATTTGGAACGGAGTATTCCACCTTCACACACTTTTCTTTTTGCTCGGTGTATGTGCAATTTAATTAGGAAATTTTTTTTAGCCTCGGGTGATTTACAATTATATCCTTAAATTATACAAATATTTAGGGTTATAAAAGTCGATCAATGTTTTAGGGATATTTTAGTCGTTCAACATTTAGCCTAAATTATTTGTGCTTTTATAATAATATAGATAGATAGATGTACATAAGGGTAATTATGGGATAATAAATTGAATTTTTTCTTGATTATATAAATGGACACATATTTTGGACCATAATAAAAAAACAAATTGATCACTTATTGTGGATCGCAGGGAGTAATCGATTAGATTAAATGTACCAAGGCATTTTAAAAAGGAAAATTACCAGCTATGTCCATTTATAAGTAGCTCATTACAAAAATTGGCCAATTGATAAAATATTACTAATATTAGCCAAATTAGCCAATTAGCTATTTGTAGCAAAAAATATCAAATTTTTGCTTTATTTTGAGTGGGTGTTATTAGAATAGATTGGGCACAACTCAAGGAGCTTGAATCTCAGTTTTGAGATGATTTGGTGAAGTTTTGAGGTGGTTTGAATTGAAAATTCGAAGTAAAAGCTGAACATGAAAAAAAATGATATGTGTATCACATTGTGTATCATTTGTGTATCATATTTGTATCAATTGTGTATCACATGTATATCCATGTATACCTGTGTGTGTGATACATGCGTGATACATGTTTGATACATGTGTCACAGAAGACTTTTTTGAACTCGATTTAATTACGAATTTTGATACAAAACCAGTGCAAATCACCTCCAATCTTCCTCAAATTTTGTATATTGACTTATCTATATATTTTCAATGAATTTCAACTATACCCATTGAAAAAGTTCCTTTTTTGTTTAGATTTTTGGAATATTGTATAGATTTTTGTATTTCATCACCTTATTTGCTACCCCGTCCATGAAATTTCCTTTCCGTCTTGTATCTAATGTTGCTAATCACGCTTAAAAATATGGAAGGTGATTTTTGCATGTGATTCTTTGAGAGAAAAAACCCTATTATTTGATTTTTCAATTTTTGTTGGCTAGTTTTGGCAAGTCTATGACTAATGACTAGAGGTTGGTAAGTTGAGATTTATTTGGGACATTTGTGTAAGTTTCCCTTTTAAAAATGCGGAACTTTAATGTTCATTTTGAAGAGCTTTTCATACTCTTCAACTCCTAGTAATTAATTTTTCCTTTTTCTATGAAAATAAAAGATCTAAGGGTTGTTTGGTACAATGGTGGAATAAATAAGTATATTTTATATCCCATCGGATTAGCTATTTACTTTCTATATGGGATAATTTATCTCACTATTTTAGTATAAAACTTACTCCACGATTAGCTAATACCTATAACCAAACATAAGATAAATACATTCTCAATTCTATTCCAAAATTATTATTATTATTATTATTATTATTATTATTATCATCTCTTGTACCAAAAGACGTCAGAACTCTTGACTGGGACTTTTGACCGAAGCGGGTTGAGGGCCCAGGGGAAGCATGGCGCAAACAGAACGCAAACGTAGGTAATGGTTTCACTTGAAGTTTGTGTGGAAAATCTAGCTCTCCCTTGACTTGACGTTCACTTGGAAATTTCTTCAAATTGAAAAGTCTTGGCCGACTGCTTCATTACGTAGCTAAATTTAATACCCAGCTCATGTCCTTTTGTGGGATCGGTAATGCTCACTCTCGTCCACAACAAATTAGGATTTCGTTACAGTAACAAGTTATTGATTACAACTGGTTACTATTTGACCAAAAAGTGTTAAGCTTTTTGTTAAACTAATTAATAAGAAAATAGAGGGTGAATCCTAGTTAAATGAGATAAATTATAGATCTAAAACTGGGGTATATCAGTGATATAGGACCGCGTTCAAGAATAATAAATATCAAGTATATGTTCAATGATTGTCAATGAATGTAGTAATAGAAGCATGCTATAAATGTAGATAATGACAACAAATGTAATAAGAAAGAATTTATCACCCAAATGTTAGGTGAGTTGGATGATCCTCCTTCCTGACAACAACGTGGGGTGATAGAAAATGAACATGGATAAGGAATCTTTGGATCTTGTGAATGAACAATGTATATTGAACAAGGTAGTTAGTGAACAAGACAAGCTTTTGTATATTCTTTATAGTCAACCTTTTACAACGTGCTCTTATCGAAAAGTGAAGATCCACTTTGTTCTTGATCTCTTCCTATTTATAGGAGATATTCCCGAGAAACCTTAAAAAAGTATAACTGAAAGAATATTCAATGGAATATTCCTTCTTTCTATTCTAACTTATCCTACCGTTATTTTCATACACCCTTTGCTCGACCTCGGCACTAATCTTTCTTAAGGCGACTCCTCGCCCTCATGCCGTGGTCGGCTTAATCCTCGACCACGTCCATTTGCAGCTATTAAGTCTAATCCAAATTTTGACCAATGCAGTTAGTCTCTCCGCTTGTTGAGGTCGTGATCTTGGACGTCCTCGATGAGCGGATCTTGTCTGCAGCCGTTCAGAGGAAATTTGGTCATGATGATTGAATCGAAAATCGGCCGAGGTCGAACTGGTGGCCGAGGTCGAAGGCTACCGGGAAGGTTTCCGAGGCGGAGCTTGAGGGCATTTGTGTGAAGGCATGTGCAGCTCGTGAAGCTTGTGGTTACGACCCTGGTATACTCGGCGGGGATGATGATGATGACGCCGCGGATGGGCTTACCTCTGATCCTTGGTATGATGATGAGTATGCTGATGGGGATGATGTGGCGTGAAGCTTTTGTACTTCAATTTTTTTTTTGTTTGCTATTTTTGTGAGGGTGTCTTCGAGCCCTTTGTAAAAAAGTACTGTAATCCAACAATTGAAATGAAACAATTGCCTTTTTGCTATGTATTTTCGGATTCCCGTTTCCCTTTTTTTTTTCTTTGCTATGTGGGAAAGTCCCTGATTTTTCGGCCGTTTTCATGTAATGTTGATTTTGGCGGAGTCGAACATAGACCGACTTGGGGCCGGGTATCTGTTAGCTCGAACGAGGTCGAGGTTTGATTGATTCGAACGAGGTCGAGAATCAAGTAGTTCGAGGGAGGTCGAATGTAGAGTAATTCGAGTGAGATCGAATGTAGAGTAATTCGAGCGAGGTCGAATGTCAGATAATTCGAGCGATCCGAATGTCAAATAATTCAAGCGAGTCGAATGTAGAGCAATTCGAGTGACTCAAATTTAAAACAATTCGAGCGAGGTTGAATGTCAAATAATTCGAGCGAGGTCGAATGTCGAATAATTCGAGCGAGGTCGAATGTAATATGTAAAATGATTGGGTGGAGTGTGCAAAGATGTTGCATGCTGCTTTGTTTATTTCATTCATTTGGAGAATATTACATGTTTGTGTTTGTTCCATACATTTGAGAATTTTCTGTCTACCTAGTCCCTTCATCGCTCGTCCTGGAGAAGTATTCGATAGGGGGGGGGGCGATGAATTATACTTGAACTTCGAGATGTCCCCTTTGCTGCCTCATTAAAACCTCCCCGATAAAACCCAATTGGGATAAAACCCGGGTGAGGGAAAAAGAGTGCGACTTGGAGGGCGTCCGTTCTCAGAAAATGAAGTATTTGAGGTGGGCGACATTCCAATTGTTAGGTAGTGGCTTTCCCTCTATTGTTTCTAGTTGGAATGATCCTTTGTTTGCTGCTACCGTGATTTTGTATGGCCCATCCCAATTAGTTCCTACTTTACCGTCTCTTGGGTCTTTGCTCGCCTGTGTTTTGGCCTTTAGTACGTAGTCCCCGACTTTGAGTGGTCGTACTTTGGCCTTTTTGTTGTAATACCATTCTGCTTGCTGTTTTTGGGCTATCATTCTTATGTGAGCCATGTCTCTTTGCTCCTCTGCTTTGCCGGGGTCTTGCTTTCTGTTCTCGTCGTTGCTTGGTCCGCTCTTATTGGAGTATCTCAAACTTGGTTCCCCGACCTCGACTGGTATCACTGCGTCAGCCCCATAGACTAGTGAATATGGCATTTCTCCTGTGCTTGTTTTTGGCGTAGTGCGGTATGCCCATAGCACTTTTGGTAGTAATTCCGGCCACAGTCCCTTGGTGACCTCAAGCTTTTTCTTCAAAATGTTTAGTATTGTTTTGTTGGAGGACTCAACTTGGCCGTTGCCTGCGGGATGATATGGCGTGGAAAGTATTCTCTTGATGTGCCATTTCTCAAAGAATTCGGCGGTCTTTTTCCCGATGAATTGGTGTCCATTGTCACAGCTGATTTCTTTGGGGATGCTGAAGCGGCATATGATGTTCTTCCATATGAATGTGATAACTTCCTATTCGCGTATTTGGGTGAATGCACCTGCTTCTACCCACTTGGAAAAATAGTCAGTCAAAACCAAAAGAAATCGTATATTACCTCGTCCTGCTGGAAGGGGTTCGACGATGTCCATCCCCCATTTGATGAACGGCCATGGCGATGTGACAGAGTGGAGGTGCCCGCCCGCTTGGTGTATCATAGGAGCGTATTTCTGGCACTGTTCGCACTTATTGACGAAGTCGGCGGCTTCCTTCTTCATGGTGGGCCAATAATATCTTGTTCATATGAGGCATCTGACGAGGGCTCGGTTACCGGTATGGGCACCACAGTGGCCTTGTACTTCCTCAAGGACGTGTCTTATTTGGTTTGGCCCTTGGCATTTTGCCAAAGGACCGCCAAACGTTCTTTTGTATAGGTCGTGGTTTATGATGCTGTATCTGGCCGCCTGCATTCGAATATTTTTGGCTTCTTTTTTGTTTGATGGGAGTATTCCCTCATGCAAATATGTTATAATACGATTGCGCCAGTCGCAAGTTAAATTTATAGAGTGTACCTCAAGTTGATCTATTGACGAGTGGAGCAGGGTAACCACGTTTTCTTTTCTAATGTTTTTAGTGGCTGCTGCTAACTTTGCGAGGCCATCTACCTTGATGTTTTGTGCTCGAGGTATCTGGTCGAGTTGACATTCGTCAAATTCTGGTAGTAGTTTATGAATTTCTGCTTGGTACTTTTGTAGCCTCTGCTCTTTGATTTGGAAAGTCCATGTGACTTGGTTGACAACGAGTTATGAGTCACATCGGAGGACAACTCGTCGCGCTCTGTACTAGTCCCGCAATCATGGCCTCATACTCGGCCTCGTTATTAGTCATATCGGGGCACCGTGTGGAATAGAGAATGACTTCACCTGTTGGGACCTCGAGTACGAGTCCTAGTCTGGATCCTGACGCGTTGGAAGCGCCATCGGTGTATAGGAACCATAGGTCGGGTAACCTGGGAGAGGTACTAGAAGTTTCCTTCTCGACCTCAGGCATTATTTTGGCATTAAAATCGGCGACGAAGTCGGTCAGTACCTACGATTTTATTGTTGTTCGCGACTGACATGTTATATTGTGATCGCTTAATTCTATGTCCCTCTTGGCCAATCTCCCCGATAGCTTGGGTTTATGTAGGATTCTCCTTAGGGGGAAGGTCGTGACCACCGATATGGGGTGGCACTGAAAATAGGGTCTTAGCTTTCGTGAAGCTCTGACCAATGCCAAGGCCAACTTTTCGAGGTGGGGGTAGCTTGTTTCGGCGCCGACCAGGGTTTTGCTAATGTAATAGATTGGAGATTGCGTACCTTTATTTTCATGGACCAGTACTGCACTTACTGCGACCTCTGATACGGCCAAGTATACCAGGAGGCTCTCGCCAGGTTTTGCTTTGGCGAGTAGCGGGGGCGAGGACAAGTATGCCTTTAGTTCTCTTAAGGCCTCGATGCATTATGAATTCCACTGGAGCCCGTTGTCCTTTTTAAGCACGTTGAAGAATTTGTGTCATCTGTCAGAGGATCTTGAGATGAACCTTGACAGGGCAGCTATACGACCTGTCAGTTTTTGTACCTGTTTCTTGTTGGTCAATACTTCGGGTATTCCCTCGATGGCTTTGATCTCGCCGGGGTTGACCTCGATGCCTCTTTGTGACACCAAAAAGCCGAGGAACTTGCCCAAGGTTACGCCGAAGGCACACTTTTCGGGGTTAAGATACCGTATTGCCTTAGTATATTGAAGGCTTCCTTCAGATGGTCGATGTGGTCTTCCTTCCTTTTTGATTTGACCAACATATCATCTATGTAAACTTCCATTGTTTTACCGAGTTGGTCCTTGAACATCTTGGTGACCAGCCTTTGATAAGTCGCCCCTGCGTTCTTCAACCCGAACGGCATGACTCTGTAGCAGTACGTCCCCTGAAGGGTGATGAAAGTGGTCTTTTCCTGGTCCTCCTCCTCCATGAGGATTTGGTTGTAACCTGAGTAGGCGTCCAGGAAGCTTAACAACTCGTGCCCTGCCGTTGCGTCGATGAGTTGGTCGATGTGAGGCAACGGAAAGGAGTCTTTCGGGCATGCCTTGTTTAGGTCCGTGAAATCCATGCACATCTGCCACTTTCCGTTTTTCTTTTTCACCAAGACCACGTTGGAAACCCATTGGGGTATTTCAACTCTCGGATGGAGCCGTTAGCGAGTAGTTTATCCACCTCATCTGACGGCCTCGTTGATTGTATTTCTTCTTACTTTTCGTACTGGCGTGTAGAGTGGGTTGACATTCAGCTTGTGCGTGGTAATGTCTTTCGGGATACCTGGCCTGTCACGACCCAAATCGATGGGCCACGACGGGCACCCGGTACCTTACTCAACCGAGTACCAACATAACGTATCTTTTCGTATCATGCTATCATAGATAAATGAGACGGAAAGGTTGCCGTAGGATAACTAGAATAAAACATGTAATACCAATTTATACACAAGACATACATGCCTATAAGACCAAAGTGACCACTCATACACTGAACATAGGCCGACAAGGCAATACAATCTTTTACGTACATAACATATGTCTACAAGCCTCTAAGAGTAGATAAATACCATAAAGGTTGGAACATGGCTCCACCATACTAAGCAATACACGTCCAAATCATACTGACCAAATAAGCAACTCCGGAGCAAATGGAGCGCACCAACATCTTCCGTGGAGCTGGTAGCCTACTTGGAGGACTCTCAGTCTGTCTATCGGGACCTGCGGGCATGAAACGCAGCGTCCCCAGGCAATAGGGACGTCAGTACAAATAATGTACCGAGCATGTAAGGAATGAAAATCAGTACATAATAGACATGATAGAAACATGGAGTAAAGGACACGACATGTAAGTCTAAATAACTCTGTGAATCATTAATACATATAATGCCATGCATATGCGTATAAATGTCATGTCGTGCATAGCTACATGTGTTCATAACATCATCAAGCCTATGAGGGCATCCCAATCATATCATCTTGGCCACTGTGGGCAAAATCATCAACATATACCAGTTGATCAGGTGGTGGTGCGTATATAACGCCGTAACCTTTTTCCATATCCCATATACATATAAATACATATATATACGCGTACGTAACGCCATCTAGTCATGTGTCAATGTGCATGTACAAATGAATGCAATGCGTGAGAAGTACATCAATAAAATCTTTCGGAACGCCATAAGACCATTATACCTCTGGTTAATATCATGAAATAAACTTTATCAACTTACGTATTTTCCGAGACCCATGAACAGATGATAGAATAATATGACACATGGGGAATCAAGAACATAAGCATCACTAGTATTTCTATGAATAGAGTCATTTATGGAAATTTTGCATTTGCTCGTTTCGTTTATGTCGTATAGATCATGCCAAAAGAATGAAGTGATAGCCTTAACATACCTGAACCGATTCTCTTGACAATCCCTCTAACACACGTTGATTGTGACAAAACACGTAACAGCAGATCGGAGTAAGGAAAAAATCCGTATGATAGTCTTGAGAAAGATTGCACTGTAGTCCTTTAGAATTGCATCTTACGCATAATCCGATCTTGTATGAATTGCTATAAAAGTCTTGTTGAATTAATTGAAGATGCCAGGAAAAATGCTCGCGTTACTATTACGATATATCCATCTCTCTTTTTATGTTAGAGATCTCTTATATTATAATGGATGCGGGACCCACTTTATAAGGCTTACTTGGCCAACAATTCCCTCCAAATAAGCCACCTTGCTTTCTAATTCAATAGTCATTACTTTGGATATGGGTTGCTGCCATGTTGGGTGGATTTAAGGTTATCCAAACTTTATCCACCCATTTTCTTAATTACATGGTTAATTGTTGATACCCAATTTTTTCCTCACATATTTCAAATATGTATATATACTTTCAAAATAATGCATGAACGTCATCAAGTATTTTTCCTAATTTTTTCATAATTTTTAAAGATTTTTAATCAATTTTAATCCCATATTTTATTATGAAAATAATCATTAATTGCATCACAAATTAGTTCTATAATGATTTTATCATCTAATTTCACCATTTGCACCCAGATTAGTTTTTAAATACTTTAACATATTAATCATAAATACATTTGCATTTTAAGGCTAGAATTGCATATTTTGCAATAATAGCTCATATGTACTTATAATTATATTATTTGTGCAAAAATAGTCTTTTATATTTTTATAGTGTTACATAATTATTTTAAATCATTTTTATGCACCACTGACATTTTATTTCTTTATTTATTATTTTTATAAATTATTTTCTGTAATAAATTGGGTATTTAAAATCTGGCCCCATTTTTATAAAATTCGGACCTGGACCAACCCCAATTTACCTAACCCAATTACCCCTTGCCCATACCCATTAACCCAGTCCCATAGCCATTTTAATACCCGACTCGAGATCAACGGTCCACAATACACCAACCCCTTTAATTATATCCTACCCGAAACCCTACCCCATTCCCTCTAAACCCGCCGCCCTTAAACTCTCTCAACGCCCTCTCCGTCTCTAACAAATCCTAGCGCCGTCACCCTCAAATCTCTCATATTCCGGCTCAAACATGGAATCAATCCATGATTTACTTACATATTTTGTGTTACTCTATCATTATACGCTCGTCTATGGTGTTACTTAGGTTCTTGCCATATTTTTGGCAAGAACTACCTCAATAACAGGTAGATTCACCCTGATTCTGTGAAGATCTGGACGATCTTCCGTCTATATACATGTTTTATTGAACGTTTCTTGCATCTTTGGTCCGATTCAAAGCATCTGTCTCAACTAGGGTTTGAGACCTTTCCTTGTTCTTTACTGATCTTTGATTGATACTCTTTCCTTTCTCGTATTTGACTAATATTTTCCTTATTTATGTTTAATCTAACGTGTTTCATTTATTTTTTACCTTATTTTTCCCTAAATTAGGATTTCAGATCTTTTTCTAGTTCGATTCTGTGTTTCCTTTTGAATAATTTCCCATCTAT
Organism: Nicotiana attenuata; assembly: GCF_001879085.1. NCBI lineage: Eukaryota > Viridiplantae > Streptophyta > Magnoliopsida > Solanales > Solanaceae > Nicotiana > Nicotiana attenuata. The sequence continues at coordinate 44,805,370 of NC_031989.1, forward strand.
GTTCGTTTTATGCAAATATGTGGTTATTTGCTTTATTTTCTGCCGATTTTATGGTTTACCTAAATTTAAGGTTTCAAACCCTTTTACTTGAACTAAATATGGTTCAATCCTACTCTTCTTTTGAATAATCCCTGTCTATGTTCATTTTTGTGCTAGTACGTGATTCTTTACCATTATTCTCTGCTGATTTTGGGATTTACCAAAATAAGGGTTTCAGACCCTTTTTACTTGAACCAAATATGGTATTCCTTATGTGACTCTTTACCTTTTCCCTACTGATTTTGTGTATCTTTACCTAAAGTTTAGGGTTCAATTTTACTGATTTAAACGCTTACCTTTCTAGTGTTTGAGTAATTGGTTTTCCATGTTTATGTGTTTAATTCCTACGTTATTTAAACCCTTTCCCCTTTCCCCTTTAGGACAAGTCTCGAACTCTCCTATTCTCACTACTAAAACTAAGCTCTCTCTCTTGCCCCTGTTCTGATTTCTGAACTAAGTGGCTATTGTTTGGCCGGCTGAAAGCCAAGGCCAAATTGCTCTGGAATTTAACTATTACTGCACCTTTACATGCTTTCTTCTCAACTGGTATGCCCTAACCTTTGCTATTTTCTTCTCTATGCTTTGTTTGACTAGCCTGTTTCAATTCCTAGCATGATTCTGTCCTTTATTTGGCAATATAGTACTGCTAAACTTAAGACTAAGTTATTTTAGATAACAGGAATTCTCTCATAAGTTAGTTTAAGGTTCAATCTGCTAGTCAGTTTTATACTTGTTCTGAACTATAAGCATGTACTCAAATATGTTTGTGGCTTAATTCATGTGTCCTGTCTGTTTAATTCAAGTGTTTCTGTCTCTGTGTTTAAGCCATGGTTGTTTTAATACTAGCATGAGTATCTAGATTAATTAGATGTCACCATGTTTGAACTGTATGCTGAACTTGAACCTTGTTTGTTTCTTGGAGTAGTTCTGCCTGGAACTCAGTATTCTGAACTGTTTCTCTTCTAAAATTGAACTGTTTCAAAACTTGCCCCCTTACCTTTATGCACTGGTTTTCAAACTTCTACTCTTAGTCACTTAAGTTCCCACCACCCCCCAGTGTGAGCACTGCCTAGGGTTCTTGAGACTCCTTTGAACTCTGACACATTAGGGCTGGTTTTTCCAATCTTTTATGAACTCTGTGCTGAATGTGTGGTTCTAGTGTGAGCATTGCCCGGGGTCCCTGAGGCTCTTTGGGCACATTGACACACTGGAAGCTTGGTTTGATGTGCTGTGAATGGATCACTGCTATGCTTCAGAGCTGTTGTATTTGAAGTCCTGGTTCCCAGCTTTAGATTAGGCCTATGAAGGCTCCCTATAGTGTAATCGTTACTATTATGTAATTCATTCATTCTAGGCTGTAATAATCTATGTAATAACAGATTTGGGGTTTATTAGTTAAAGTTAGGGGGGGGGGGGTTTCTTATACCTCTGTTAAAACTGGGTAGAGATCCTGCCTATAGGTTTAATTATGGTGATTGAACTATATGGATACTATACTGTGTTTAGAGATCTTGCCTATAGGATTTTTCATGATCATTTTGATTCTGTGTTGCACATCGACATGCTAGAATCCCTGCTTATAGTACTTTACATTTAATTTTTCACATTAGAAATCCTGTTCATAGGATCTACACATATTTTCAACTCAATGTGCATTAGTGACCATGTCTATAGGGCTTTTGTTGATTATCTTTCATAACAACCTGTTAATTTCCGTCCAAATAAGGTTAATAGATATCATGCCTATAGGAATAAAAATCGGTTTCAAACCTAGAAATCATGCTTATAGGATTTAAAACTAATAGATATCATGCATATAGGGTGAAATTAGTTCTGAAACTTAGAAATCCTGCCTGTAGTAGTTTAAATCAACCTCGCAATTAGAAATCATGCCTATAGGGGTTTAAATCAATTCAGCAATTAGAAATCATGCCTATAGGATCTAAAAGGAATAAAACTATATTTATGAGTTAAAATCAGTGCTACACTTAGAAATCATGCCTATAGGTCTGTAATTGACAAACTCGTAGAAATCATGCCTATAGGATCCCGTCAGTCCATTATGAATTCAAGCGCTCTTGTAAATCACTTAGGCAATAGATCCGTAGAGCTTATTAATGATTCTTGGTTTAAAATTGTGACACATTTCTGCCCGAGGTGCCCAGATTCATGTTGAATAAAATCAATAGGCAAACAAATAGGTCCCAATGCTCGCCTTAATAAAATTGTCTTTACGCTCTGTTTTTCTTACGTAGATATCCTGCCTATAGGAGTCCAAAATTAATAAAGTTTGCTGATTCAATTGCGTGCCTTTTGTTGCCTACGTGTGGAGGTCAATGTGATCCCATACTTTCTTTATTTGAAAGTCCTACTTGTTTTGTTTGTCGCCTAGATTTCACATTTTTAAGTAACATAGGTTGGTCTAGAACCATCCCAAATAGAGTTCCTAATACCTCCAGGACCATAGGTAAGGGACAGGTAGTGCACGCTAGGGTACAGTTTAGAATCAATTGGTGCGCTTAAGTAACCACTTGAAGATGGTAATTGGGTAGTAAAGGAAATGATAGCCCATGCGCTAATGCTATGAGTAAAACCCCGACTTGAGGGAGTTGCAAAGCATTGCATGGAATGATCCTATAGGCTAAAAACTTAGGACCACCCCTGTACCCCCGTTTAATGTAAGTTAAATATTGTATTTGTCCAAATCGTCCTCTCTCATTTTTTAGACTAATTCGCTTAATTTAAGTTCGGCCGGGACCTACCGTTGTGGACCTCGAGGGGTGCCTAACACCTTCCCCTCAAGGTAATTTCGAGCCCTTACCCGATCTCTGGTGATGCAGATTGGTTATTTGAGTTAATTGCTCTTGGTTCCCTAACGCACCTTAAATCTGTCAGGTAGCAACTCTTTCAAATCCAATTCCCTACCCTCACGGAAAGGAGTTGTCCCAGAAATGTCGAAACCCAATTTCGCGAGAAAAAGGGGCACGACAAATCTTCCACCAAAAATCCACAATTAACCAAATATCCACATATATAAGAATTACCTCAAATTACTTAAAATACTACTCACTTTTAACACACTTTATACACCTTACTATTATGGTCATATGGTACCTTGTACGACACTAGTCCATAAATACTGGGTATTTTAGCTCGGGCTGTATTTTATCCCAAAATGTCAAACTTCGACGAAATTCATTTTGTTCGATTTGCTTACCCTCTCATCTTCACGAATTTACTCATCACTTGTTTGAAATAGCATAATGCTTATAATCTCAAAATTATCTCATTCCCAAACTTATCTCGATTAACTTACGATGAAACTTTAACGTACGAAAATGTGAGATATAACATCATTCCCCCCTTTGGAACATTTGCCCTCGAATGTTGACTGATGCACTTATCATTTTTATAACCTATGGCTCTTGCTAATACTTTAGTACCCTCCCTACCATCTAGGCAACTATTCTGTGAATAAATTCAAAGGCCAGGGCATTCCCCCCTTTAGGCCTCTTTCTCACACCATGAATTGTAGTCGGAATTCTTCCAATCTCGTAACTGTTGCTACCTTCTATCATGCAGCCTGTACGACTCTTACCTTGTAAGTGTGCTCTTTTCTCCTTTTTCCTCGAGCTTTTAGCCAATCTCTAGGCTTCACTTTGTATACATATACAGAGCTTGATAAGAGGTCCCTCTAAGCATCTATGGGTATACTGAAGTTCTTCGCTCGGTATTTTGTTGAACTTACGAATATTGCTATACATTATTTCATAGATCCGTTTATCCATCGGTATGACTTTACTGCATCTAGGTAGGTCATAATATACCATAACTCTTACCTTGATTTATCGTTACTGAGGTCTGCTACCAAACTCCAGGTTATTCTCGTTGCTTATCCTATATGTATAAATCTAAGTCCTTTAACGCTTCTTCATTACTGTTCATCTCAAGACTGATGGCCCAATCTCATATCATACATTGTAACTTTTATCTATCCATTATTGATTCACCTCAATGTTGATCTACAATCCACTACTGATAACTTGAAACTTCTTACGTAATACATTGTCACTAGGGCTTACGTCTCATCAGGGAATATCTGAAGTGGCTTGCCTATTCCACCTAGGGGCGATACTATACTTCAATAACCATATTTCATAAAATCCAAATATGATTCTCCTTACGAGGGTAGTTTAATCCTGTACAATTCATCAAATCATTACTCAATCGAAAGCCCAAACGTCATCCTTTATCTATCATAATACACCCTTCTTCTATTACCAGGGCAACATTCCATTTCTTCTAGATTTTACTAGTCTTAGACTCCTTTGAGTATATTTAGGATATACTGAGCTTTCTACAATTTTTATTCTCATGGGCTTAATCCTGAGGACTTATCCTTTCTCGTCACCTTCTCACTTGCCTTTTCTTATCCTTACTTCTGTCTTCCTAAAACCTTGTCGCTTTACTCTCCTGACTAGGCCTCTCAATACCTAGAAACCATAGGCTGGAAGATATGCTACTGACGATACCACTATCATTCCTGGATACTGAATCCCCGCGCTTGTAGCCTTTTGTCCGAAGTATGGATTATTCATAACCTCTGCATTTGAGTATCTCGTACGTTGTTCACCTTTACCTTACTTACCTTAAAGTCTCGCATCATACCTTCTATCTCTTTTGTGACCTTCTTTACATATGGGTATAATTTACATCCACAACTTGAACTTCTATTATAATACTTGCACCTCTCTACATGATTCGGTAAGAGCTTCATATTGGCTTCTTATGAGGCTGGTACTTTTCTAACTGGCTTTATCGTAGAGCCATTATAGAATATGGATATTGTACTACCTCTCTTGTACCCCTGATTATGAGAATAATCTTACAATGTTCTCAATCACGAGGTTTATAATTGTCTGGGTCCAATAATCAGATTCCTGATTTACTTCATTGATATAACTCTTTAGTTTCCTCCTTCTTCTGATCAGCCTTTATGTAGGCTTAAGCTATCTTCCGATCTGCGGCTCATGGTATTTGTTATTACTTTAGCCCTTCATGGATGCTATGGAATATCCGTGATACAATCTTCTAACAATTCAATCCTTAGTCTATTACCTGGGCTCAATTCTTTCTTTTAACTTATACCGGAATCTTCTATAGTTGTATGATTTTGAACATATATGCTGCATGGATAATACTCCAAACTCTTAGGTGCGTTCATAACATAACTAACTCTGGATCATTGATTGAACAATTCTTTTCATTCCTTTTCAACTTTCTTTAATCGTAAGCTATTACTTTTCCTGGTCTTTCTGCCCCTTGTTGCGTGCATATATAGCTTATCTAGTTCCCACGCATACCGGAGTTTTTGTGCAACTCATATGATCTCGAATATTACTTTTGATTTTACTTCCCGTTCATTAGCCACGGTAGGTGCCACTTTCTTTTGGAGTGCTTACAATGTTGTAGTGAGACTGTTTTTACATGACCATTTCCTCTTTTGGTCACTGAGCTTAGGTTGAAGCCTTCTTCCTTATTTCCTCAGCTAGTTTTTTTTTGGTAGTACTTAGGGAGGACGCTCTAACTCTTGTAAAGCTGCGAGCTTATTGCATCGTATACTCGACGAACCTTTTGATGTCCTTCCTTGCCTATAATTATCTGTAGTTACTTACCTCCACACCCTTATGCTTGTAGGGTTGCTTCTGAACTGATATTTTGACTGTCTTCCAGTGGCACTCTCTTTTATTCCCGTAACATTCATACGGTACCTTTAACTACCCCGACTCCTATCTTAATATATCTCAAGTATTATAATGAAATTACTGCGAGGCTTAATTCACTATATTGGGTTTTACTATGTTTATCTTGCACGATCTGCTAATTTGTCTGTAACCACCTGTCAAGACATAACTAGGCTCTTCCTGAATCAACAACTAACTACTCGTTGGCCCATTCTCATATCAATATTCCACGTAATCTTTCTTGGGTTATTCCTTTTGTCTTAACTTACCTCTCGCACTGGCTCCTTATTTATCAAAAACATCCCAAGCCGGAACCCTTACTTCCTCTCCTTGACGTCGTGCTTGCATAATGTTCTAGAATCGTAGCATATCTATAGGATTTGGATAAGTGCAATCTCATTTCTTTCTCATTTTTATCGCATTCTTCCTTTACCATTCCATAATTAGTAGAACCACTTAACTCTGACTTAACGCCACATTACTCCATATTCCCTCTTTTAGGGGAATACTAAGAGTTGGAGCTATGACGACCTACCTATAGATGTTTTACCTCTTCATCTTCGGCATCCTTTCACATCATCGATGACCCTTACTCGCCTTGCGGTAATCCTTTTGTACCAAGGATAAAAGAATTCCTTACTCGCGATGGTGACACTTAGTGTACCTAGCACATACAATCCCTTAAGCTTAACTTTGCTCACATTGCTTACTTTAGGGAGGCGTCTTCCTGAATGACCATTCTCTGAATTTCTCATGAATCTTCTTCTGTTGTCCATTCTATTATTGCCGGAACGCAATCTGAAATTCTCATGATGCTGACTATTATCAAATCACTCCGTCCCTAATTCATGTTTAGTTTATCTTGTTCACCAGCCCATACTGATTTCTATTACTCTAGAGTTTAACTCTCCCTTCTGGTAGTCGCTTTGGAGTCACGAACTTATTCCTCGAAATGAGGATATTTCTTTATGTCCTATGCTCTTTTATTGTCTCAAGGCCTATCACCTCTCATCTTTTCCTTCACTTGACTATAGACTTTGTAATATTGTCATCATTTTTTTTGTCATCCATGTATCACATCTTACTCATAATGCTCCATTAACTGTCTTTTTATTTCCCTGCTAACATTTCTGTCACTTACCTTATTCTGAAAACTTCAACAAGACATTCTTTTGCTTTTACCTCCCTTTTACTCCATCCACCGGCTCTTCGGTTTGCCTAACATTCTCTCTCTATTGGGGATGGGAGTCATACTAAGGTAATATTTATCCCTTCCAGGATTCCAGTGCTTGTCTTTGTAAAAGTTTTTTTTTTGGAACATTCTAATATTCATATCTAGCTATACTATTCTAGAGTGCATCATCTGGGTGTCTCACAAGGAGATCTATTAGCACATTTGCAATGTCCTTCCAAAATGTCAGCTAACGCAAACAATCCATTCACCATTTTGGGTTACTGTAACCCCAGCCGGATCCTGATATCCCATCCTTCTCTTAAACTATACATGTTAGCCCCCATTGGGCATAACTGAGATGGATTTGGTTGATTGCACATACCTTTGTTACCGTTGAAGGTAACTTTAAATGCTTATATCTCTTTTCCTAAATTATAAATAATGATCATCTTCACTAACTAGGTACCTCGTACCCTTCTTCATCTTGCCTCTTTTACTTGTTGAGATATGTATCTATCTTCTGAACCTCTCATTGTCTTTCACCATAGGGGTGGATAGATATTCTTGCCTTAAGGCTCCTTATAAGGAAGCTTACACGTCTTAGTACACACATGTTCTACCAAAGACCTCATATTTATCCATCATAGAAATGATGCAAACTCGAGTTCCTCTAACTCAACACTTCCACAGCTATATCTCTTACCAAGCGTCTTTTTGGATGTAGGCATCGTCGTTTTATGAATAAGATAGAGTTTAGGAAATTGAGTTCGTACAACTGATCTCTACCACGCGATCTAGAGTAAGAAGAAAGAGTGATAGTCCTAAATGCCCTGTAGCCTCCTTCTTATAAGTGTGGTGCACAACACACCCATAAACAAGACTCTACTAGACACGGCTTGTAGACTCCCTAGGACAGAACTACTCTGATGCCACTTTTATCACGACCCAAATCGATGGGCCGCGACGGGCACCTGGTACCTTACTCAACCGAGTACCAACATAACGTATCTTTTCGTATCATGCTATCATAGTTAAATGAGACGGAAAGGCTGTTGTAGGATAACTAGAATAAAACATGTAATACCAACTTATACATAAGACATACATGCCTATAAGACCAAAGTGACCACTCGTACACTGAACATAGGCCGACAAGGCCATACAATCTTTTACGTACATGACATATGTCTACAAGCCTCTAAGAGTAGATAAATACCATAAATATCGGTATAGGGCCCCACCATACTAAGAAATACACGTCCAAATCATACTGACCAGATAAGCAACTCCGAGCAAATGGAGCGCACCAACATCTTTCGCTGAGCTGATAGCCTACTTGGAGGACTCTTGATCTGTCTATCGGGACCTGCGGGCATAAAACACAGCATCCCCAGGCGAAAAGGACGTAAGTACAAATAATGTACCGAGTATTTAAGGAATGAAAATCAGTACAAAATAGACATGAGAGAAACATGGAGTAAAGGACTCGACATGTAAGTCTGAATAACTCTGTGAATCATTAATATATATAATGCCATGCATTTGCGTATTAATGTCATGTCGTGCATACGTACATGTATTCATAACATCATCAAGCCTCTGAGGGAATCCCATCATAACATCATCAAGCCTCTGAGGGAATCCCATCATAACATCTCGGCCACTGTGGGAATAATCATCAACATATACCAGCTGATCAGGTGGTGGTGCGTATATAACGTTGTAACCTTTTCCCGTATCCCACATACATACATACATACATATATATATAATATATATATATATATATATATATATATATATATATATATATATACGCGTATATAACGCCATCTGGTCATGGGTCAATGTGCATGTATAGATGGATGCAATGCGTGAGAAGTACATCAATAAAATCTTTCGGAACGTCATAAGACCATTATACCTCTAATTAATATCATGAAATAAAGTTTATCAACTTACGTGTTTTCTGAGACCCATGAACAGATGATAGAATAAAATGACACATGGGAAATCAAGAATATAAGCATCTCTAGTATTTCTATGAATAGAGTCATTTATGGAAATTGTGCATTTGCTCGTTTCGTTTGTGTCGTATAGATCATGGCAAAAGAGAAGGGATAGCCTTAACATGCCTGAACCGATTCTCTTGACAATCCCTCTAACACACGTTGATTGCGACAAAACACGTAACGGCGGATCGGAATAAGGAAAAAATCCGTATGATATTCTTGAGAAAGATTGCACTGTACTCCTTTAGAATTGCATCTTACACATAATCCAATCTTGTATGAATTGCTATGAAAGTCTTGTTGAATTAATTGAAGATGCCAGGAAAAATGCTCGCGTTACTATATGATATATCCATCTCTCTTTTTATGTTAGAGATGTCTTATATTATAATGGATGTGGGACCCACTTTATAAGGCTTACTTGGCTAACAATTCCCTCCAAATAAGACACCTTGCTTTCTAATTCAATAGTCATTCCTTTGGATATGGGTTGCTGCCACGTTGGGTGGATTTAAGGTTATCCAAACTTTATCCACCCATTTCCTTAATTACATGGTTAATCTTCCACCAAAAATCCACAATTAACCAAATATCCACATAATTAAGAATTATCTCAAATTACTTAAAATACTACTCACTTTTAACACACTTTGTACACCTTACTATTATGGTCATGTGGTACCTTGTACGGCACTAGTCCATAAATACCAGGTATTTTAGCTCGGGCTGTATTTTATCCCAAAATGTCAAACTTCGACGAAATTCATTTTCTTCGATTTGCTTACCCTCTCACCTTCACGAATTTACTCATCACTTGTTTGAAATAACATAATGCTTATAATCTCAAAATAATCTCAATACCAAACTTACGTCGATTAACTTACGATGAAACTTTAACGTATAAAAATGCGGGATGTAATATGGCATATCTGCATGGGAGAAAGCAAACAAATTGGCGTTGCAAATTAAAAATTTATGAAATGTACCTGGTTCTGAGTTTATGGCCATGTAAGCCTTTTTACTATGGTTGTTGTTGTCTAGTTGGACAGGGTCAAGGTCTTCTATCGTTGACCCTATGGCTTCCACGACGTCAAGATCCTTGATGACGTCTTTTTGTTCGTCGAGATCGGGTCCCGACTTTGGTAATTGCTATGCTTTCGAGCCCATTCCCTTTAACTGTTGAGTGTGTGTACAATCTTGGGCGATGCGGTAGCATTCTTGGGTTGTGCGTTGTTCGCCTCTGATGCTGAATATCCCCCACAGAGTAGGGAACTTGACTACTTGATATAGGCTGGACGGGATGGCCCTCATGGCGTGTATCTAGGGTCTCCCTATTATGGCATTTTAAGCTGTGTCCTAGTTCCTGACATGAAACGTTGTTTCTAGGGTGATGCCCCAGGCCAAAACGGGTAGCGTTATCACTCCGTGGGTATCAGACTTATCGAAGATGATACTGTCTTCGAGGTCATCATACCGTTCATGGGTGATCGACTGTTTCAGTTTATGTGTGGTGGTGAACTTCACGTGATTGATTGTTGCTTCGTCGCCTCCGCCGATGATCATTTTGATGGTGCGTGCAGGGGAGGGTGGCTTTGGAGGGCCTTGGTGTTGTTCTCATCCACGGACGAAGTTGGCTCTTCCTCGGTAGCTCATCAGCTCCCTTAGGTGTCCTTGGTGAAGCATGTTCACTACTTATTGCCGTAGGGCTATGCAGTCTTCGGTCTTATGACCCCGCTCCTGATGAAACTCACAGAGGACGTTCGACTTTCTGGTACTTGGATCAGACTTCATCTTTTGTGGCCTCTTCACCTTTGGGCCGAGCTTCTCTAGTTCGTACACTATTTCTGAAGGGGAAACACAAAAATTGTGATCAGATAAGAGTGGAGGCATACCTCTTTCGTTTCGCTGAGTCCCCGTGTGTGGCCTGGACGTCCCTTCTATATGGCGAGGAGGTGGTGGGATGGCTGTTCTGACATATGGTTGGTGCCTGCCCCGGTTGAGGCGTGGACCTGAATGGTCTCTTCGGCCGTCATTACGATGGTCTTTCCTCAATTCCGTTTGGACCGATGTTAGCCGTTAGGTTGGACCGTTGAGGTCATCCTCGTCTGCTCTAACATCGACGCAATAGGCGCTGTGAATTTCTTCTCAAGTGGTGGGAGGGTATTTCATGAGTCTGCTTAATAACTTTTTGGTCGCTCTCGACCCATTTCTGTTCAACCCATTTTGGAAAGCTGCCACCGCCATCCCTTCTGATATATTTGGCAAGCTCATTCTTACTCTGTTGAACCGAGCGAGGAAATCCCTGATTCCCTCACCAGGCGACTGCCTAACAACAAATATACATTCACCCAGGCCTCTGCCTTCTTAGCCCCGGCGTGGGCAGTGACGAACTTGTCGGCCATTTCCTCGAACGTTGTTATTGAACGTGCTGGTAATTGTGAGTACCATGTTAAGGCTCCCCCTGTTAAGGTTTCACCGAACTTTTTTAGCAACACTGATGGTACCTGCTCTTTTGAGAGGTCGTTGCCTTTTACTGCTGTGACGTAATGAATGATGTGATCTTCGGAGGTCTGTTGTGCCGTCGTATATCTTCAAATATGGTGGCATTTTGAAGGTCTTGGGTATGGCATGTGGGGTCCTCCTCGCTGTATGGTTGTTCGACGAACCGACCGACGTCCTGTTTTGGTAGCAGTTTCGGGGCGCCCGATATCTTATCAACCCTTTCTTGGTGTTCCCTCATCTGGTCGCGGAGCGCTTTATTCTCGTTCTCCATTTCTTCCATTTTCTTTAGAATGGCCGCAAGTGCATCGTTACCTGCATCAACAGCGGTGTGAGTGTTACCTATTGGGGGAGCAGGTTGCTCGTCGGCGGTTACTTTGGTATCTGCTTGTGCGGAGTTTCTATTCGCCCTTTGAACAGGTTTGTCGAGTATGTTTTTTAGAGTATTTGTCAGCCACTCCTCCAATAGTTTTTTCACTGCTGGTGGCACTTCCTCAGTTGTGGACGTGGAGGCTCCTCTTTCGCGTGAAGCGGTTACACTTTCATGGGGGGGGGGGGGGGGAGGTAAGTCACCCCGCGTGGGTGTAGCACTCGGAGTGACATTCTCCTCTCATTCTCTATCACCCTCGTTGATGGTGTTCAAGAGGTTGGTAGTGACGCCCACTACTGCTTTCTGTCTTTCATCTCCTTTTCCTGCCATTGTTAGTTCGTGCTAACGAGAAAAAGATGGTTGTTGTCGTTTTTTTTTTATCTAGAAGAAACTAAAATTTCAACTAGAATCTCCCCATAGACGACGCCAAATTATTTGACCAAAAAGTATTAAGCTTTTTGTTAAACTAATTAATGAGGAAATAGAGGGTGAATCCTAGTTAAATGAAATAGATTCTAGATCTAAACTGGGGTATATCAGTGATATAAGACCGCGTTCAAGAATAATAAATATCAAGTATATGTTTAATGATTGTCAATGAATGTAGTAATAGAAACATGCAATTAAATGTAGATAATGACAATAAATGTAGTAAGAAGGAATTTATCACCCAAATGTTAGGTGACTTGGATGATCCTCCTTCCCGACAACAATGTGGGGTGATAGAAAATAAAGATGGATAAGAAGTCTTTGGATCTTGTGAATGAACAATGTATACTGAACAATGTAGTCAGTGAGCAAGACAAGCTTTTGTATATTCCTTATAGTCAACCCTTTACAACGTGCTCTTACCGAAAAGTGAAGATCCCTTTTTTGTTCTTGATCTCTTCCTATTTATAGGGGATATTCCTGAGAAACCCTAAAAAAGTACAACTGAAAGAATATTCAATGTTCCTTTTTTTCTATTCTAACTTATCCTAACGTTATTTTCGTACATCTTCTGCTCGACCTCGGCACTAAACTTTCTTAAGGCGACTCCTCGCCCTCATGCTGTGGTCGACCACGTCCATTTGCAGTTATTAAGTCTAATCCAAATTTTGACCAGTACAGTTACAAGATAAAATAGTCTAATTTTACCATAACAACGTGTTGGTGAGGGGTAACATGTAAAAGGAGAGTTGTGTCGAGAGTAGCGGTTGTAGTCCTACTAGTACGCCTAAGAAATTTTCCTTTGCAATTCTGGAATTTTTATCTTTAATTTTTTTTTTTGAAGTTCTTTTAGAATATATATCACATTTCTTCGGTAACTTTTCTTGCTTTATTATATCGATGGCGAATAAGATAAAAAATTAAGTTGTTAGAGATATTTTGAGAAAAACTGAAAAGGGAACAAAATCGCATAAAATGGGACAAAGCAGAGTATCTTGTTCTACATTGTAAAGATGCCCAAATGCAAATATTGATCACTGAACATAATTTAATATGAAAAAAAATCAAATATTCATCCTAATCATGAATAGAAAAGCAGTTACATAAAATTCGAAATTTACCAGCATTTGATAGTAAAATTCGGTAATTTCTTTGAAGTGGAGTAGTAGTAAGTGATTGAGGTGGAAAACGGAATCTTCTAACCAAATTAGCAGATGCTTCTCGGAGGAACATCATTTGATTAAATCCTAAATTGAATTAGAGGAACATTGAAATTATGGAGATACGAAGGGTTATTTTTTTTGTTGGGTTTCTTTTGGTATTTGAAATAAAATTTACTAAAACCCTAAACCCTTTGAAGGGCACGGGTTGATTCAAGAGTTTATGTTAGTTTATTAAACTGTAGGTCGCTTGTGTTTTCAGCGAATACTTTATTTATTTATTTACTTTTGTTTAAAAAACTCCAAAAACCTCAACGGCTATTAACACTAGTTTTGTAGCAGCTTTTTAATGGATTAAATTATAGGTCGCGAATTTTGTTTTTTGTCTATATGTCTATACAGGAGTGGAGCTAGCCCTCTGCTTACGGGTTCGGCCGAATCCAGTAGCTTTTGTGCAGATTCCGTATTTGTCTATTAAAATTCATGGAATATGTACAAATTATTATTTTAGAACCCAGTAACTTAAAAGAACTAGAATCTCGAACCCATAAGCTTCAAATTTTGGCTCAAAGTTTGATTGTTTGAGTTGAGTTATCATAAATATTTCAAACACAAAACTTATAGCTGATCCTGGAAATGGCTAACGAGCAAATAGTGGCGAGATTGTGCATAAAGCCAATTCAGTTCGATATAGTTGTGGCCCTTGTAACAGAGCCAAGTTCCCTACTTCACTCACTCAAGGAAGTCACTTTGGCAAAAGAAACTGTGGCGATTATAATCCATCCCACTAGGGGTAAATTAAAAAATTTAAAGTTAAATTATTTCTAAATATTGTGTACTTTAATTCTTTTTAGACGCACTAAATTTCAGTACATCCAATAGAATGCTTCAATATTCCTAGCGTCACATGTATTTCGCTTAGGTTACTGCAGCTGAAAAGATTTTTTTTTATTTATTCCCTTGCTATTTTTCCTTGGAAGAACTCCGGGCGCCTTTCTTCACAGTATCGGCCATTTATGATGAAACACGTATATGGCCCAAACAAGACGCAAACTTGACAACTACGATTGTGGAAAACTGACATAGTAAAAAATTAATCAAAGCCCCATTATTTAACCTTATTATTTGAAAAGTCTCTGCTCACCTTAAATCTGAGTCCTATAAATACCCACACACATAACTAAACGTTCTAACTCAAAAAACATAAGAAAGAACAGAGGAAAATGGAGTTTTCTGGATCACCATTGGCATTGTTTTGTTGTGTGTTTTTCCTGTTCCTAACAGGGAGCTTGGCACAAGGCATTGGTTCTATTGTAACGAGTGACTTGTTCAACGAGATGCTTAAGAATAGGAACGACGGTAGATGTCCTGCTAATGGCTTCTACACTTATGATGCATTCATAGCTGCTGCCAATTCCTTTCCTGGTTTTGGAACTACTGGTGATGATACTGCCCGTAGGAAAGAAATTGCTGCCTTTTTCGGTCAAACTTCACACGAAACTACTGGTAATTTTGCTCATCCCCCAACTTTAATCTCAGCTATACTGCTAATTTGTTTGTTCAGTCTGTGTTGGAGTATATGAAAGTATCTATAGGTGCAATTTAATCCATTCTACCACTTTCCTGGACGGGGTTAATGGGCGATCATTAAGACACATGATCTAGGGCTCTAGGCTAGTGACCTCCATTACACTTTCAGAGGGGCGCCAGCCTAAGGTCAACCCAAGTGGTCGAGCCACGTCATAATTTGGCCGTGGGGGCTTGCGTTCGTGCTACCCCTACCCTAATTAAAATAAACAATTTTCCGAGTTATCTGCCTTATTTTTTTAGGTTACTACTTATTATAGCTGTAATCTATAAGTGAAGCGTTTGTTCTTTTGCAGGTGGTTCCCTGAGTGCAGAACCATTTACAGGAGGATATTGCTTTGTTAGGCAAAATGACCAGAGTGACAGATATTATGGTAGAGGACCCATCCAATTGACGAAGTACGTAAGACAGATGAATATAAATTATACCAATCGTTGAAAATTCACCTTAGATGACTTTTGACAGGGGCAATTGAGAATCTGCCTACTAGTCATTTCTCTATATCTGTTTTAATTTCATTTCGGACAATGAAATACTACTTATTAGATAAGAATATTGAAATGCATATATTTAGTGCCATAATGACTGATTTAGAAACGATAAACTTTTGCAGCCGAAATAACTATGAGAAAGCTGGAACTGCAATTGGACAAGACCTAGTTAACAACCCAGATTTAGTAGCCACAGATGCTACTATATCATTCAAAACAGCTATATGGTTCTGGATGACACCACAAGATAACAAGCCCTCAAGCCACGACGTTATCATCGGGCGATGGACTCCGTCTGCAGCGGATCAGTCGGCGAATCGAGCACCAGGCTACGGTGTAATTACCAACATCATTAACGGTGGAATTGAATGTGGCATAGGTCGGAATGACGCAGTGGATGATCGAATTGGATACTATAGGAGGTATTGTGGTATGTTGAATGTTGCTCCTGGGGAAAACTTGGACTGTTACAATCAAAGGAACTTCGGCCAGGGCTAGGCTTCGTTACATAGAATGCAAATCATGTTATGTATACAAGTTATATCTGTATTAATTAATGAATAAGGGGATTGTGTACCCATTAAGAATTAGGTGAAATATTTCTGTTATTTGTCTTCTAGGAAAGAACCAATAGCTCCTATATATGTGGCGCTTTGAGTGATGAAGCTACTGCATTAATGAAAACGAAATTTCTATCCAGAAATAAAAGTTCCTAGTCCAGTACTATGGAGTGTACCAGATTTATAGCCTGTGTGCCAAGCTTCTAAAATCAGCTTATTTTGAAAAGTATTTTTTTTAAAAGCGCTTTGTTGTGATCGAAAATAACAAGGTGTCATGAGTAACCTAACAAAGCAGACATTGATGACGATAAATCAGACAAAAAAGAAGCATACTATATTAATATGGTATGGTCAAGTGACCTACGTATATGTAACGATCCGACCGGTCGTTTTGAGCTCTAGCGCGTCGTTCAGCGGTTTGAGGCCCTGAGTAGCTTCACTTCAAGTATTATGACTTGCATGCGTGGGAATTGAATTTCGGGAAGTTCAGAGTTGATTTGGAAAGAAAATTCTCATTTCGGAAGCTTTAAGTTGAAAGAATTGACTAAAGTGTGATTTTCGAGAAAAATGACCTTAGAATCGGGATTTGAAGATTCCAACAGATTCGTATGATGATTTTGGAGTTGGGCATATGTCCGGATCGGGTTTTGAATGTCCGAGGAGCGTTTCGGCGCCTATTGTAGAAGTTGGCATTTTGGAAGAATTTCATAAATTCGGGTTGAGGTGTATTTCAATGTTCTCGATGTCTGTTTGAGATTCCGAGTCTGGTAATAGCTCCATATGGTGATTCTGGTATTGGGAGCGCATCCGGAAGTGGATTTGGAGGTCCGTAGGTCATTTCGGGGGTCATTTGGCGAAAGTTAGAAATTTGAAGGTTTTTGAGAAGTTTGACCGGGAGTGGACTTTTCTATAGCGGGGTCGGATTCCGATTCTGGAAGTTGGAGTAGGTCCGTAATGTCGAATGTGACCTGTATGCTAAATTTGAGGTCAATCGGACGTGATTTGATGGGTTTCGGCATCAAAATGTAGAAGTTTGAAGTTCTAAAGTTCATTAAGCTTGAATTGGGGTGCGATTCATGATTTTGATGTTGTTTGATATGATTTGAGGCCTCGAGCAGGTCCGTGTTATGTTATGGGACTGGTTTGTGTGATTGGACGGGGTCCCGGGGGCCTCGGGTGTGTTTCGGAGGTGTCAGGGTTGTGTCGCGCTCTTATTTGATGTTTCGGCGTCATTTCTTTGGGCATAAAGGGCACTATATTGATCAAACGACCTTTGATTTGTGATTGGATTGAATCATTAGATCCGTATCGTTATTACAGAGGCATTGCAATAAGAATCGGCGAATTTCGATATCGTATGAGAGAGTTATGCCCATTTCCATGTCGGGCAAAATTGCTAGTTTCTGGTGCGCGAAGAAGGATTTTTGGGTTGACCAGTCAACGCGAAAAATTGCTCTTCGCGAACGCTAAGGTCTCCCGCGAAGGCGATGAAGAAAAATCGCCTGGAAAGTGTTTTAAACCAAGAACTTTAGTATTTTGGGCATATCTTGAGTTCTAGAGCTCCATTTGAGGTGATTTTCGCGGCGTTGTTCTCGTCTCAACAAGGGGGTAAATATCTGACCTTTATTTTGATGTTTCAACATGATTATTTCTGTTGGTTTCTATTTTTAGCCGTGTTTGGATTGTAAAAATTGGGATTTTGAGCCCCAAAGTTGAAAAATGGTAAATCCTTGATTTGAGGGTCGATTCATGGACGAAACTGGATGAATTTCTGGATATATACCATATGAGTTATGGGTTATATTTATTTTCTATAATTTTTGAAATACGGGCACGTGGGCCCGAGGGTTGACTTTATTGACTTTTCGGGCGGAGTTGGGAGTTGTTATAAATTGATTTATTATGAGTATTAGAGCATATTGTTATTGTTTGCACATTGCTTGACTAGTTTTGGAGCGATGGACACCGTTTTGAGGTGTTAGAGCGATGTTGGAGCCGGTTATGAAACTTCAGAGCGAGGTAAGTCTCCTGTCTAACCCTGTGAGGGGAAAATTACCCCTAGGTGTTGTATATTGATGTGTGCTACTTGTTGTGGGGGCTACGTACGCGCTAGGTGACGAGAGCCCGTGCTTAGCTACATTTATGTTATTGTCCCGGTAGGCTTAGGTTCACATCATGCTATAGCTGTACTATTTCAGCAGTCTCTCGCCTATTAAATTCCTCTATTTTACATTTCTACTTGAGACAGGGCTTGCTACGAGTTCATGATTAGTCACCAATAATTTTACTCCTCTTACATCATGTTTTCGTGATATATATATTTCATTGAAAGGTTTTTGTTAAAGAAATTACAACTCACACGTTTATTCGTGAGTGGGGTCAATGACCCGTAAAAGCTTCTTATTCTAATGGGATCGGGTCGTCCGCCTCGATAGGACTATGTATTTCACATCTTATGGGATCGGGCCGTTCACTTCGGCAGGATTTATGTATGACACTCTCATGGGAGCGGGTTGTTCGCCTCGACAGGTTAATAGATGCATCTATGGTTCGTGTCGTTCGACCCTCGGCGCAGTTTAAATATTTATGTTGGATCGGATCGTATGCCTCGGCATTTACTATATCATATCCTCATGGAATCGTGCGTAATATTTGACAAGAAGCAGTGTATCCATGAGTTTTTCTTGATTTGAATTATGACAATCTATTTGATGAGATCCACCACACCGATATGTCTGCTCCGGTTAAGGAGGGAGTTTCTAATGGGAAGCTTGAGTCCATTATAAAGAGAGGAATTTGTATCATGTATTTTATGCTTGTTTATTGCATTTATTTACTTTGCCTCATGTTTATTTACCCTTTTACTGTACCTGATGTTATTGGACCACTAGTGAGTGTCGATATCGACCCCTCGTCACTACTCCTCCAGGGGTAGGCTAGATACTTACTAGGTACACGTGGATTTACGTACTCATACTACACTTGCTGCATATTTTTGTGCAGGTACATATATATTTAGTGGCCTTGTGAGAGCAGAGGCGTGTATACATGTGTGGGCTTAGGTGATCTGCACTCCATATTGCGACCCGCAGCCAGCAGAGTCTCCTTAGAGTATTTATATTTCTCTTGTCCAATTTGTTTTCCAGACAGATGATGTATTTTATTTTATATCCTTAGTTGATGCTCATGCACTTGTGACACCGGGTTTTGGGGTGATTATGAGTTGTCCTGTACCGAAGTTGTTAAAAATATTACTATTTATTCTGTAAATCTCATCTTTTACTATTTAATTGAAGGAAAATATATTTTCTGAAATATTGAAATGAGAACCAAATTAAGCATTTATTATTGGCTTGCCTGACAGTGGTGTCAGGGGCCATCACGATCTTTAATGAATTTTGAGTTGTGACCTGTGAGAGAATAAA
>NC_031989.1:44824880-44879612 GCF_001879085.1 Nicotiana attenuata
AAAAAAAAAAACTCTCATAATGACCACATTGTGGATTCTATTTTTTTGTGTGAAGGAACGATTCTCAATTTATAGAGGCCACAACCTTTTTTTCCGAGAAAGGGATCTACCAAATATGGAAAAGATCTATATTTTTCTTTAAGGAAAAGTAAAACAATTATGGCGAACTCTTTTCCTTTTTAAAAAAGGGAAAAATTCAAATATGGAAAGAAAAAATCTGGACAAAATCCAAACACTCTTTTCTCAAAAGTACTTTTGGTGAGAAGTAGTTTGTGTTTGGCTAATTAATTTGAAAAGTACTTTTAATCAACAATTAGTGTTTGGTCAAACTTTTAAAAAGTGCTTTTAAGTGTAAAAACACTTTTTTGCTTCTAAAAGTTTGGCCAAACACTTCAACTTTGAAAAAAAGAACTATTTTTGACCTTGGATAAGCACTTTCGCATTTCTCCGCAAAAAGATTTTTTTAAAAGGAGGGAACTTTATGTCAAAAAAGTAAGTTTGCACTCTTATGTGTCAATGGTGGTAAATAGGTGAGCGGAGTTGAATTTGAGCAAGTTGAAAACAAGTTTTTCATGAGCAAATTGAACCATCAGATAAATTTGAGTTGAAATTGTCATCGCTAGTTTGCTTCCTTTTCTGACAGAAGGGCTTGAGTTAGTAAGAAACAGAGAAAAGAAGACGACAACAGTATTAAGCAAAAGCAGATAATAAAAGTCAACAAGTTGAGATAAAAGAAATTTATTTTTTTGCTGCTTTTAGTTCTCTGCTAGTGCAGATTTTTATAGGCAAAAGACTCAACAAACTCAAGAAAGAAATCTGGAATTACTCACCATATTTACTCCTAAATACTAGGTAACAACCCAAGGTAAACTACTCTCCTAAAGACTAGGACAAAGCTAAATAATAAAACTTTTATTTGCTAACACCATCCCTTAAACTGAAAGCTCTCAAGCTTCAGTTTAACTTTAGCTTCTGAAACTCTTCCATAGTGCCAATGCCCATTAACTTCCTCAGATTTCGGAAAGGGAGAAATCTGAGAGGTTTGGTAAAAATATTCGCTAGTTGGTCTTCACTTCGATAATATTGCAGCTTTATTGTTCCTTTATTGTTGAGATCTCATAGGAAATAATACTCCACATCAATGAGCTTGCTTCTTCCATGTAGCACCGGATTCTTTGACAACTTGATGGCAGAGTTGTTGTCGCAAAAAATTTTAGTTGCTCTTTCTTATTCGAACTTCAGTTCTTCAAGAATTCTCCTTAACCAAATAGCTTCACAAGCACAACTTGTTGCAGCGACAAATTCAGCTTCAGTAATTTACAAAGTGACAATTGATTGCTTTTTAGAAGACACGAAACAACCCATGTGCCTAACATAAAAATATAACCTAAAGTGCTCCTTCTGTCGTCTTGTTCTCCTGCATAATCACTATCAGTAAAACCAATCAAACCAGATTATTCACCTCTTCTTATAGAACAAAACAAAATCTTTAGTTCCCTGTAAGTAGAGAAGGATTCTCTTAGCAGCTAGCAGGTGAATTTCAGTTGGGCTCTCCATATATCTGCTTATAAGACTTGCATCATACATAATATCGGGCCTTGTAGCAGTAAGATACATCAAACTACCTACAATTTGCTTGTAGAGTGTGTTGTCCACCTTCTTTCCGCTTCCAGCTTTGCTTAGCTTCAAACCAAACTCAACTGGAGTGTTGGCGCTATTGCAATTCTGCATCTTGAATCTGTCCAAAATTTCTCCCACATACTTCATGTGAGAAACAAATATTCCATCATCAGATTGTACTACATCTAGTCCGAGAAAGTAATACATCTTACCAAGATTAGATATTTCAAACTCATCCATCATAGACTTCTTGAAATCGGCAAACATGACACTATCATTCCCAGTAAATATAAGATCATCAACATATAAACACACAATAAGCTTTTTCCCAGATTTTCCAGTTTTAACAAAAAGAGAATGCTCATATGGACATTTCAGAAAACCAACTTTTAGAAAGTAAGCCTCAATGCGACTATACCAAGCTCGTGTAGCTTGTTTTAGTCCGTAAAGAGCCTTTTTCAACTTGTACTCCTTATGTTCATTTTCAATTTTTATATAACCAGGATATTGCTCTACAAATACTTGTTCTTCCAAGTATCCGTACAAAAATGCCGATTTGACATCTACTTGAAAAATAGGTCAAGAATTATGTGCCGCTAATGCAATCACCAATCTGATTGTATCGTGTCTCACAACCGGAATAATAACTTCCGTATAGTCAATTTCATATTCTTGCTTGTATCCTTTAGCCACCAAGTGTGCCTTATACTTGTCGATTTCACCATCTTCTTTTAGCTTTATCTTGAATACCCACTTCAAACCAATAGTTTTATACCCCTTTGGAAGATCTGATAGCTCTAGGTGCTATTTCTTTCAATAGCATCAATTTCGTCATCCATAACTTTCCTACATTTCTCCTCTTTGACAGCATTCTCAAAAGTGGTAGGATCACTATCTGCAAATAATGCAAACTTTCATTTACATCAATTTTTGTTACCTCATAATCCATCATCCACGCGGGCCTTTTGCGTGCACAACGAAGAGACTCATCCGGTGCTTCAGTTTCTTCCAAAGCTGATGGTGAAATTTTGGCAGCTGGTGGAGTAGAATTTTCAAAATTTTCGGGTATTTCAACTGCTTCTTCGACTTCAGTATCAATTAAGATTGGAGTAGACTGCTGCATATTCCAGTCCCAAGTGTTTTCTTCATAAAAAATAACATCTTTGCTAGTCACAACCTTCTTTATCAATGGATTGAACAGCTTGTACGCCTTGGATGCCTCACTAACACCAAGAAAGACATACTTCTCGCTTTTGTCATCAAGCTTCTTCATCTTCTCGTATAGGACATGTGCATAGCCAATGCAACCAAAATTTTTAAAATGATCTACAACAGGTTTCCTTCCACTCCAAGCCTCCTCTAGAGTCATGGTTTGAACAACAAATGTTGGAATTCTATTCAAAACATGAATACTCCAATTTACTGCTTCTGGCCAGAATGTCTTTGGAACTTTTCCTCAAGCTATCAAGCTTCGAACCATGTTGAGAATGGTTCTATTCTTCCTCTCTGATACACCATTTTGTTGCGGTGTATACATCGTTGTGAGCTCTTTGTGATTGCCATGAGTCCCACAGAATTCTTCAAATGCCTTAGAGCAATATTCGCCTCCACGATCTGTTCGGAAGCTCTTAATGGTCTTTCCTGGCTCATTCTCCACATGAGCTTTGAAGCTTTTAAATATATTAAAAGCCTATGATTTTTCCTATAAAAAATACACCCAAGTCTTCCTAGAATAATCGTCAATGAAGGTAATAAAATACCTTTTGCCTCCATTAGAGATTGGTTCTATTAGCCCACAAATGTCAGAGTGAACCAACTCCAAAACATGCTTTGCTCGCCATGATTTGCCTATCGGGAACTGAGACCGATGTTGTTTGCCAACAACACATTTTTCACAAATTTGAGAAGGAGCAGTAATTTGAGGAAGACCTGTGACCATGTTCTTCTATTGAAGAGTCTTCAATCCTCCAAACTCAAATGACCATAACGAAAATGCCACAACCGTAAGGGATCCTTCACTTCCGTCATCATACAAGATTTAACACTATTATTCTTTATCGAAAATAATCCATTGGAACTCATTGGAATTATTGCAATAGCTCCTTTCACAGGGTCATAGATTTCACACTCACCCTTCTTAATCGTGATGACATAACCTTTCTCTTGCAACTGACCAACACTCAGTAAGTTGCTTTTCAAGTCAGGAACATATAACATATTAGAGATTGTTTCCACAAAATCATTCTTGGTTTTAATTTTGATGTCATATTTTCCTGTTGCATCCACTGTAGAACAATCACCAAAACTAAATTTAGAACGGAAGCCTTCATTTAAATAAGAAAAGCAAGACTTACTTCCACTTATGTGATTACTGCAACCTGTATCCAAATACCAAACATCTCGTATGGGTTCTTTCTGTACTTGAATTGCCCTCAACAAGGTTTCCCCTTCCATGTTCTCAGCAAATTTGGACTTTTCTTCCTTTTCTTTGTCATTAGGCAGCCTAGTATAACATTTAGATGCATAATGACCAAATTTATGGCATCTGTAGCACTCTACCTTGGATTTGTCATGATCTCGACCTCTTCCTTTTCCTTGAGACTGGTCATTGTTGGTTTTCAAATTCATGCTGGAATCTCTCCCTCCATTTCGGCCTCCATGATCTCCTCTTCCTCTGCCTCTACCTCTACCTCTAGAACTGGAAGAAGAAATAAAAGTAGAAGCCTTCAAAGCCTGCTCTTCACAAGTTGAACTGCAGTTCATCTTTTTCTCATGTACCAACAAGGAGCTTAGTAATTCATCTACAGATAGTGCATCAATATATTTTGACTCCTGAATGAAGCAAACAACATAATCATACTTTGGTATGAGTGAACACAATATCTTTTTCACTATTATAACATCGCTCATGCTCTCACCATGCAATCGCATCTTGTTACATATCTCCATCGTTCTAGCATAATAGCCGGTGACAGATTCTCCTTCCTTCATCTGCAAAGTTTCGAAGTCCATCCTCAAGGCTTGAAGCTATGCTCGCTTCACTCTTGTAGAGACTTGATACTATTTCTTCATGGAATCCCATATATTCTTGGAAGTTTCTTTACAAAAATAGTTTTCAAGATGGGACGTTCAATAGCCTGAAAGAGATAATTTTTTGTCTTTAAATCTTTCAGCTTTCTTGCTTTGAACTCTATCTTTCGAGCATCCATCAAAGTTTCCCCTGCTGCTGGTGATTTAACGCCATCCTCAACAATTGGTCAATACTCTTTTGACCGTAAGAAATTCTCCATCAGCATACTCCAATGGTCATAGTGACCATCAAAATGGGGAATAGCTGCTTGCACAAAATTGCTCTATGATGCCATAGGTGAAGAACAAAATTTTGGATAAACTCTCCCTCACAGGTGTTTCTCTCTTTTCTAGATCTAACTTGGCTCTTGATACCACTATTAGTAAGAAACAAGGAAAAGAAGACGACAACACTATCAAGCAATTGGTAATATACTAATTTTAACACTAGAGGAGGGATGTGTTAGCTTAGTGAGAGAACCTCCCACTTCTCTCTAGAATCCTTAGAGAAAGATCTCCCCCAGCTCTTCTCAATTCACCTACAGCTTCCCCCACCACTACTGCAATAAGCAGAGCATACACCATCCATGCTCGATCAAAAGAGCACAGACTTACACCACGATGCCACAAAAACATCGCCCTCCGATATGACTGACACTGAGATGAAGCATCTCGAAGGAGAAGAAACAAAAAAATAGATCCTCCATCAAAACATGAACATTCATACAACAGGAGACCAACAAAAACCCCTAGAACAAAAAAATGAACAACAAGATCAAAAAATATCCTTTCTAAATAAACTACAAGCCAACCTCCAAAACACTCAAACTAGAAATCAAATAGCAGTTCAAAAATCCATCATAGGCTTCGACATATCAGATGAAACTGAAAATCATTTCGACTCGGACAACTTCATTCCCATAACATCGGAAGACAAAGAAAGAATCGACAAAAACAGGGAAAACTCCTTTGTAAATAAAATCTTTGGCAGAAGAGTAACCTATCAATTCCTCCAACAAAAAATAAATGCAATTTGGAGACCTTCTGAACATCTAACACTAATAGACCTCTGCCATGACTACTACCTCATAAAGTTCACTAAACCAGAAAATTACGACAAAGCACTACACGGGGGACCTTGGTTCATTGGAAACCAATTTCTCACTGTAAGGACATGGGAACCTAGATTCATAGCTTCAACGGCATCCCTAACTTTTTCAGCTGTCTGGGCTAGGCTATCCGAGCTCCCAGAGGAGTTCTATGACTGTGATATCCTTCAAAAAATAGGGAACAAATTAGGCAAATTACTCCGGATCGATGCATGCACATCCTCAACCACACGAGGGAAATATGCAAGGGTATGCATCCTAACACCCATAGAAAAGGCCCTAAAAACACATTATCATCAGAAACAATTACCGAAAAATAGCCTACGAAGGCTTCAATCTACTGTGTGAATCATGTTGAAGGCTTGGACACACTCTAAGGAATTGCCCTAACGTGACACCTACAGTGGAAACTAGAACCACCACCAACAATGGAAAAGCTAAGGAAATCGACTCCCTAACCAAAGAGTTGACCAATGGACCATTGTTACACATCACAAAAAATCAAAAAAACTCCAAGAACATGCTAAGGATAACCATAGGGAATCAGTAGGACAACCAAGGCAAGAATGAAGTCTCAATGGTAAGGCTCCAATGGACAACATCCCTAGACCAGCGGAAGCAAAACTAGGACAAGCCCAGAAGCAAGAATTTAGGAGGAAGAACAATGACCAAAACTCGCTTAACACGGAGGGTAATACCTAGCCCCCTATACACAATATCGGCGCTGACCAAAACCTAGGAGACCTAGGAAACCCTAGCCAACAAACAAATCAAAACAAACACATCAACCAAAACCCATTGGATAATAATCCAAGCCATCAGTGTCAACCCAAAATATGAAGCATTTAATGTCCAAATTCAATAACCAAGAACCCACACCCGTTAGAAACAGCAATGATGCTGCCACAACCCAAAAAACTAGCGGACCTTCCACAGCAAACCTAGAGACAAAAGGAGAACCTACTGAATATAACTCTAAACCAATGAAAAGTTGCAGCACCATGGATATCGACCCCCCTATACCCTAGGCAATGTCCCAACAACATTAATTGGTGAAAATAATCCTCCCAAATAAAAGTACACCCTTCCTAAAAAAGCAGACATCGAATCAACTGATTACATGTCAAAACTCATCCCAACCAAAACCCTAGAAGCCATCATCTCAACCCCCTAAGTTGACCAAGACATAGTCATATCAGACATGAACATCACACCTCTATACCAAACTTTGAACACCTTTACAAATGACCTAAACGAGCTCTCTTCACACAAGGGTAAAAACACAAACCAGCTAAGCAAGAAAGAATAACACAATGACCAGATTCCCATCAAACAACCACCACAGGAGGCACCACAGGAGCAGGAGAAACGTTTGGATGAGGGATCAATAAAGAACAAACTATCATGCACCATATCCATCCATGAACCCACCCCAGCCAATAATCTACACCACACCTCCATTACCAATGAACCATGTTCCACAGTCATGGTTAGAGCGGGCTGACAGGCTTCTCTCTAAACATGAACCTGCAACTAAATGGTTAGGACATCACAATCCAACTAGAGGATCCGAGTTACCTAGCTCAGATAGTGACAGAGGGACTGAGAATAGGGTTGGACAACATAGAAAACCACCCATGGTTGGCCATGTTCAACAACTAGATGCCCACGCCCATCAGCTACCCCACCATGGGAATCCATCCAACACTATGGAGCA
Organism: Nicotiana attenuata; assembly: GCF_001879085.1. Taxonomy (NCBI): domain Eukaryota; kingdom Viridiplantae; phylum Streptophyta; class Magnoliopsida; order Solanales; family Solanaceae; genus Nicotiana; species Nicotiana attenuata. The sequence continues at coordinate 44,832,396 of NC_031989.1, forward strand.
GGAAACCAAGGATGGCTTCTTCAGCCCTAATAAGCCTAAGCATGAACCTACCCCTTTTTCACGACCCCATGCACCAAAACCAAACAACCAATCCCCAATATCAAACACCAACACACCAAGCCACTGCACCAAACAACCCAGTGATAGGTTCAAACCCAACACAAGCAAGTGCCAGCCTGATTCCAGTTATAGCGGTAGCAACGGACAGTGCTCGTTCACCAAATCAGCTACAGATGGAAGAGGGGGAAAAAGAGGAAGGATCATCGACAACAAGACGGGTGGAGTATGGCATGATAAGGGACCCAAGGACGCTGGTGTTCAAGGAAAAAAGAGAAAAAAGGTACATCTTACGCTGCCCACAAGACTTGAGGAAATTCTTGATCAATATACAAGTACTACTAAGTCCTCCGACAATCTACAAGTACGGGATAGTGATAGTCCCTACACTGTATGCACATCACTAGACGAACCAAGACAACATGGTATGAGGGAGATCATCTCAAACAAGCCCAAGGCAGGAACAAGCGGAGATACCCCAAACCCTAAATAGATCAATGACTGTCATTGTTTGGAACTGTAGGGGCGCGGGTAATGAACAGCTCAGAAGGATTTTTTGATCAATGTTAGACTAGAACAGGCCTTTTCTGGTAGCCCTACTAGAAACAAAGCTAGTAGATCATCAAGCTATTATTGATGACTTTGGTTTCACAAAAATGACCCAAGTCGCAGCTCAAGGCAACTCCAGAGGCATGGTCATGATGTGGAATGAAGCAGAGGTGATGGTTGACTAGGTTGCAAGTACTGATCAGGAAATACACGCTATGGTGAAGGTAAAAGATTCTCCCCATCAATGGATTTTAACAATTATTTATGCTAATTGCTTAATAGAAGAGAAAAATATTCTTTGGAATAACCTAAAAACAGTAGCAAATTCTTTTAAGGGTCCTAGGTTAGTCACAGGAGACTTTAAAGAAGCAACGGGGGCAAATGAAAAATTCGGTGGCCTTCCTATAAATAACAGTAGAGTCTCTAAATTTATAAACTGTATAGACTATTGTGGACTCCTTGACCTAGGGTTCAAGGGTGCTAAGTTTACTTGGTCAAATAAGAGGAAAAAAAAATCAAAAACTATAATAATGGAAAGGCTGGACAGATTTATGGCCAACTCAATTTGGATTCACTTGTACCCAGAAGCACATGTCACCCACCTAACCAGGGTATACTCAGACCATTGTCCTATTAAGCTAGATTTAATGAAAAATGTGTTCCGTAATAATAAAGTGTTTAGAATAGAATCAATGTGGCTATCCCACCCCTCCTTTAAACAACTAGTAGAGGACACTTGGAACAATCACGATAACTTATTAATGGCTATTGATAATTTCACAGAAGACATAAAAAAATGGAATGTCAATACCTTTGGGAATATTTTCCACAAAAAAATGTTATCCTATCTAGGCTCAATTGGATTCAAAACTCCTCCAAGTACACTACTAGTCAATTCCTAATGGACTTTGAATCCACTATACTAGAAGACCTTAACGGACTCTTAAAACTAGAAGAAGAATTTTGGAAACTTAAATCAAGAATCCAATGGATAAATGAGGGAGACGCCAATACAAAATTCTTCCACATTACTACCATGCAATGTAGAAGAAAGAATAGAATCCTTAGCCTAATAGACGAAGGAGGAAACTGGTATTATGAGCAAAAAGAGATCATTCCATTGATAACTGATTTCTTTCGGAAACTATTTACCACCAGTCAAGACCTTTCATATTTATAACACGCTCCAATGTCCTATTATGCTACTCTTGATAGCACTGACCAGTCTGACTTAAGTTTAAAGCCCACTATTCATGAAATTAAACAATCTATTTTCTCATTCAAACCTTATAAAGCTCCAGGATCGGATGGTCTCCACCCTTTCTTCTACCAAAATTTTTGAAATGAAACGAAAAGCTCCTTAATCGACTTCTGCAAGGATACCTTTAGGAGTAAGAAAATGGTTGAAGAAATGAATAAAAGCTACATCTGTTTAATCCCAAGTGTCAAAATGCAGAAACTATAAAGCAATTTAGACCAATTAGTCTCTGTAATACTGCATACAAGACTGTCACAAAAATTATCGTCAATAGAATCAAACCCCTCCTCTCTAAAATCATACACCCCACCCAAACAAGCTTCTTGAAAGGGAGAAGGGCATCAGATAATGCCATCATTGTCAACGAAGTGATGAATTACTTTAAGAGAACTAAGGGGAAAAAAGGGGAAATGATGATCAAAATAAACCTCGAAAAAGCTTTCGATAAAATAGAATGGTCCTTCGTTAGATTCTCACTGACCTCCTTAATCTTTCCCAATGACCTCATAAATCTAATCATGTCCTGTATCTCTACCACATCAACCTCTATCCCGATAAATTGGTCTAGTACGGAATTTTTCAGACCCACAAGGTGAATTAGGCAAGGGGACCCCCTATCCCCCAACCTCTTTATAATCTGCATGGAAATGTAGTATAGGCTTATCCATCACGAAATTGATTGATGTAACTAGAACCCGACTAAAATATCAAACAAAGGCCCCCAGCTATCACACCTTTTCTTTGCTGATGACCTAATCTTATTGGCATAGGCCAATCAAAAAAGTTGTAACTCAATAATAGACACACTCAATAAATTTTGTAACTATTCGGGCCAAATCATTAACTTTCAAAAATCAAAAGTTATCTTCTCCAACAATACCCCCCCCCCCTCCGGAATAAAGAATGCATTAGCCAATGCCTATCCATGAGATCATCTAATGAAGTAGGGAAATATCTAGGTTTCCCAATTTTGAATTCAAACCCATCCAAAAGAGACTTCCAATATATCATTGATCGACTCAACAGTAGGCTAAAGGGATGGAAAGTAAACCACCTGAATATAGCAGGTAGAACTACCTTAATAAAAGCCACTCTAGCAGCCATACCTAACCACGTTATGCAGATCTTCAGCCTCCCAAAAGCCACCCTAATAAACATTGACGCTATACAAAGGAACTTCTTATGGGGAAGCACTTCTGAAAAAAGAAAAGCCACCTGATAAATTGGAACACTGTGACTACGGAAAAAAAAGAGGGAGGACAGGGGATATACAAATCCAAATGGAAAAATCACTCTTTTAATGCGGCCCTGACATGGAGATATGCAAAAGAAAAAGACTCACCTGGGTTACGTCCTCCAAAGTAGGTATAATAACAACACATCTTCTAATAAATGGAACTCTTTAGAAAAAAAAGGATCCCACATCTGGAAGAACATCTGTACCGGGAGAGCACTTTGTGAAAAAGGCATTCATTGGGAAGTGGGTAATGGGAAATCTATCAACCTTTGGCAAGATGCCTGGATAAATGACTCAGGCCCTCAAAGGTCCCTCATCCAGGGACCCCTACCCCCCCCCCCCATTGATCAAAACCTCATCCTAAATAACATCCTTGAGGGCGGCTAATTCAATCTTAACAACCTTTTCTTCGAGCTACCCGAAAACATTTGCAAAAAAAATCTTTAGTACCTATGTAAAACAAATTGAGCCAGCAATTGACAAATTCACAAGGGTGGAAGGATTCAACGGGGATTTCTCCACAAAAACAGCCTATCAAATCATTGCGAATCAGTCAAAAGTAAAAGGAAATCTAGCAGACTACTCTTGGTTATGGAACTAGGTACGCTCAATAAAATAAAAACATTCCTTTGGACGGTAGTCCATAACAGACTCCCAATATCAAAAATACTTTTTAATAGGAAAATCATTGCCTCTAGCCTTTGTAATATCTGTCAGACTGAAGAAGAAGATATGGAGCATATGTTGTCTTTATTCAAAACCAATTTGGGATCAACTGGGAAGCTCTTACAAATTCCCAAATGTCACGACCCAAATCCACTACGAGTCGGGATGGCGCCAGACACCGTTGTCAGGCAAGCCAACTAACTCATCCATTAATTTCTCTTTTAATAATTTTAAAAATCTAAGAGTTTTACTTCCATTTTTTTTTTCATATACATACAACCTCTGTTTCAATTCAAATGAAGAGATAACTAATAATACGCAACTTTCAAAGAAAAACTATTCCAGAACCCGGTGTCATAAGTGCATGAGCAACTACTGATAAGGACAATAAAATACAAATGTCTGTCTGAAATACAGTGGACAGAGAATGAATAAGTAAGGTATTGGAAGGGAACTACTCTAGCTGCGGGTCGTCTCGAACAATGCAGCTCACCAAGTCCCAAAATCATCCGTGCTGCTACCAAATGTGAAATATACCTGTGCAACAAAAATGCACAGAAGTGTAGTATGAGTACGTAATCAACGTGTACTCAGTGAGTATCCCGCCTAATCCCGAAGGGGTAGAGACGAGATTGCCAATTTCGACACTCACTAGAGGTCAATTATCAATATTCAATAATGCGAGAATAATCGTGGAGTCATATAGTAGTTCTAGTTCGGGAAGCCAGGAAAAACAAGAAAAACACCTTCAACAATAATCAAGGGCTTCAAGGTTAATTCTTTATTATCTTATCAGTTTATATCAAGCCTCGTAGGGCCAATCCCACATTTACAATTTTCAAGTAACAGATAAGCACGTGCAAATTATGCCGAGGTCGACGGCCCGCTCCAAAAGAAATGTAAATTGTGCACTGTCGAGGGTCGAGCGGCACGAACCATAGATGCATGTATTCTCACCGAGGCGTTCGGCCCGTTCCATAAATAAACACATACCCTGCTCGCGAATCATCCATGCGACGCGGGCACATGTAAAATACATGCTCAATCAGTCAAATAAGAACTTATCGGGGAATATTTATTCAAATAAAACCAATTCTCCTTTAACGATTTAAGAAATGAAGTTTAATCCTTTTAGAAATTTACTTACCAATTCGATGTGAGTTAAACAATTCGAGCTACCAATGGGTTCACAATTAATCCACGTGCAACATGTTTTTTTTGGGTCCTAACTACCCGGACAATAGCATAATAGTAGCCACGCACGGACTCTCGTCACCTCGTGCATACGTAGCCCCCACAAATAGGAGTACATAATCAATTACTTCACCTATGGGGTAAATTCCCCCTCACAAGATTAGAAAGGAGACTCACCTCGCTCCGAAGACTCATAACCGGCATTCAACATTCTTCCGAAGGCTTGATCCGACGCACAATGCACCAAAACTAGCCAATTAACGACAAACTAATGAGAACATGCTCAAATACTTGTTAGAAATTCAAATTATACAGATTCCCAACTCCGCTTAGTGAAATGACCAAAATGCCCTCGGGCCTAGGTGCCCGAAATCCAAAATTTCTCGAAGACAAAGGTTACCCATGACCTTAGGAACTCAAATATATATTTTTATCCTAATTCCATACTCAAAATCGTGCTTGAATTCCAAGGATATCATTTTCTAGGTTTCCACCAAAAACCTCCATTTTTACACTAATTTTCATGCTTAAATCCATACATAATTGATGTATTTAACTCAAAAGTGATGGGGATGACTTACCTTTATATAGATGACGAAGTTCCACTCTTTGGAGCTCCCCAAATCGCCCCAAGCCATGAACCAAATGAGAGAAATGACTCCATTCACGATTTTAAAACATGCCTACTGCCCAGCATTTTTGCTTCAGCAGAACCCTGTCCGCTTCCGCGGTCCCGCTTCTGCGGACCGCTTGCCGCTTCTGCGGCTCCCATCCACTCCAGGCCTTCCGCTTCTGCAGTCAGCCTACCGCTTCTGCGGTTCCGCATCAGCGGATCAAGGGCCGCTTCTGCAGTCCTGGCTGCCCTCGCCCTCGTCCGCTTCTGCGGCTTCTTCTTCTCTTTTGCGGGGCCGCTTCTGCGGTCCTATTTCCGCAGAAGCGGAAATACCAGATACCAGATCCCTTCAGCTATTCTTCAACTTCCAAATTTGATCCGTTAGCCACCTGGAATCCACCCGAGACCCCCGGGACCCCAACCAATCATACCAACCAGTCCCAAAACACATTACGGACTTGCTCGAGGCCTCAAATCATAACAAACAACGCTAAAACCATGAATTACACTCCGATTCAAGCTTTATGAACTTTGAACTTTCCAACTTCTATTTTCGATGTTTAAACCTATCAAATCACGTCCGATTGACCTCAAATTTTGCACACTAATCATACTTGACATTACGGACCTACTCCAACTTTCGGAATTGGATTCCGACCCCGATATCAAAAAAGTCAACCTCCGGTCAAACTTCCCAAAAACCTTCAAATTTCTATCTTTAGCCAAATGGCTTCAAAATGACCTACGGACCTCCAAATTCACTTCCGATCGCGCCCCCAACTCCAGAATCACCATACGAAACTACTCCCAGTCTCGGAATTCCAAACGGACATCGATAACTCTGAAATGCACTTCAAACCAAACTTATGAAATTCCTTCTAAAATGCTAACTTCCACAATAGGCGTCAAAACGCTCCCGGGTTATCCAAAACCCGACCCAGGCATACGCCCAAGTGCGAAATGATCATACGAACCTGCTGGAACCTTCAGATCCTGATTCCGAGGTCGTTTACTCAAAAATCCATTCCTAGTTCATTCTCCCAACTTTAAGCTTCCGAAATAAGAATTCTCTTCCCAAATCAACTCTAGACTTCCCAAAACTTAATTCCGACCACGCGTACAAGTCATAATACCTGAAATGAAGCTGTTCATGGCCTCCGACTGCTGAACGGAGCGCTAGGACTCAAAACGACCGGTCGGATCGTTACAGGACCTGTACCAAGCTTCGGAGCCAAAATCCGAGCCTGATACCTATGGAATCAATGATTACTTAGTTTCTTTAATTCCTTAAAGCTTCAATTAAACAATTTTAGATAAAAATTCATTACTCGGGCTAGGGACCTCGGAATTCGATTCCGGGCATACGCCCAGGTCCCATATTTTTCCACGGACCCTCAGAAATTGCCAAATCGCGAATCCGGGTCCGTTTTCCCAAAATGTTGACCGAAGTCAAACTTGGTCTTTTTAAGAAATCTTAAAGAAGCAAATGGGCATATTTTTACTCAAAACTCTTCCAATCCCCGAACCAATCGCCCCCGCAAGTAGTAAATTAGATAAAGCAAGTATGGGAGGCTTTATTTAGGGGAACGGGGTTCAAAAAGGCGAAACGACCGATCGGGTCGTTACACTATATGTGCTTTACGAAATCTCATGTCAAATCGATGACAAATATTTTACACAGAGTGAAAGATTATTTTGAGAATCCTTATTATTTTCATTACCACAAATGATGACGATTATAATTTCGTCTATTGCCACGTCCATATCCATTGATACATTCATAGTAATAATTTTATCTTCTTTCAGACTTATCACATACTGCTATCACATTCTTTTAAGGGAATCAGAATGGAGCAAATTCAATGGGACGGGTTTTCAATTCTTTGCCCACAATCATACATGAATTTGATCATGGCGAGGCATAGAAATTTTACCACTTCATGTGGTTATAATTTCTTACAAACTCCATTAGAGTTATAATCAAACTTTATTGTCTTTGCTTGTATCTAAAATCAAAGTATAGAATAAAAGAGAAAAATACGGTAAAATACTTACCTTAAATCCAGAATTTAATCATGAAGGAAGTTCATGGAATAATTGACAATCATTATGCTCAATCCCAAAGCTTCTACTCAATTGGTTAGAGTCTCGTGCTGATGTTATAAAACAATAAAAAAAAGGAGAATAGTATTGTACAGAAAAGTAGGGAGAGAGAATTGTTATTGATTTTGGGATGAACTACAATGGAATAGAACCCTTTATTTATAGGGAGAGGGCGACTTAGCCACCAAGTAATAAATCCTAGAATCTCTAAATATAGACATTCACCATAAATAAAATTCTATTTATGACAATATACATGTCCGTCTTGCTTCAACAAAAAAAAAAAAAGAGGGAAACATCTACGTCTTACAATTATTATAGATCTAAATAAGTAAGTAAAAGAAATGTTATATCAGACCAATTTTAACTTTTGAATAAGTCGATGCATACAATGCAGTGCGATATTAATTGGGCAATTGGACATAAAAATTGTAAAATTCCAAAAAAAGGTGGAAAATTTTTTCAAGTGAAAATGGTATTTGAAAATTTGAGTTGTGTTTGGACATAAATATAATTTTGGGTTGTTTTGAAGTTTTGTGAGTGATTTGAGTGAAAATTTTGAAAAACAGGTTTTTGGAGTTTTTCAATTTTTCGAAAATTTCTAAAATGCATCTTCAAGTGAAAAACTGAAAATTTTATGAACAAACGCTGATTTCGAAAAAAGCGAAAATTTTTTGGAGAAAAGGAAAAAATTTCTTGCTTTCATGCCTTAGCGGCAATGATTTCTTCCGGAGAAAAGGGAAAGGGAACAGTGAGAATTTAGTAGGCGTTTGGACATAAGAATTGTAAGATTTTAAAAAATGGTGAAAAAATTTTTCAAGTGAAAATGGTATTTAAATTTAGAGTTGTGTTTGGACATAAATTTCAGTTCGGGTTGTTTTTGAAGTTCTGTGAGTGATTTGAGTGAAAATTTTGAAAAATAGCTTTTTGGAGTTTCTTAAATTTTCGAAAATTTCCAAAATGCATCTTCAAGTGAAAATTTGAAATTTTATGAACAAACGCTGATTTCGAAAAAAATTTGGAAAAAAGGAAAAAAAATTGTATGTCCAAACGGGCTCTTAACCGGCCGCATTTATTATATGAAAACTTCATACTGATACACGAGTAAAAATTGTATGGGAGAGCCGCTTTGTGCAGTGGGATTTAAGCTGTACCCATTCCTCAAAGTTTTTGCATCTATACCCGTTTTTATCTTAAAATAAATCAGAAGTACTACTCTGTCCTCCATCATCAAAGATCTGGAATATATATACCCCTAAAAGATATCACCAAAATATAGTGCTGAAATGCCCTCGATCGCCCTGATCTTCCACCACCCTCGTCGCCCCTATCCAGAGATCACACCTCAGTTTTCAAAATCTTCTAGATTCCACTTCCTTTTATTTTCTCTTCCCTTTTTCCTTTATCTTACTGTAAAGCAGCGTTTTGTCCACAAAATCGTAGGATTTCACATAATAATCCTTGGCAAATAGATCCATGTCCACTTTTTGGTAGTTTAGTTCTCCAGTCAGTGATTTGGATCCACTAATTTAATTAGTGTCATTTACTTTAACTTAATACTAGTTTTAAATTTCATGAATTTGACTATGCGACTCGTGTTTTTGGGTTGTAATACATGATTTTATTGGTCGTGTTGCCTTTCTCTTCTGCCTGCACACTCGCCGGAACGGAATTACTATTAAAAACAACTTCAGACTTGGGCATCTGAAGTTCGCCAATAGCAGCTCCTAACTTCAGACTCAAATGTGTGAAGTTTATGTTAGTAAACTGTATTTGTAAACTAATCTGGTAAAACAAAGCAGAATAATATATAAACAGAAAATGTAAAGAGATAAAAATCAATTCGAGCCCACTGAATTCACAGTGTTTCCTTAAGGAATTTAATCCCCTCCTAGTACCCAAGGTTATGGATTATTTCCTCCCGGGATAGAAAGAATTACACACTGGTGTAGTGGTACTTCAAACCCCAGTGTTTCAGCGAACACAAAGTTCGGTAGCAAATCACACTTACTGTTGCTTTGTTTGATGTTAAAAGTAGGCAAAAGAAGGAGGAGAAACTCAGAAAATCGTATGGAAATTCTGAGCAGAATAGTCTTGTATTTATAGCCAAAGTTGGGCTGGAATCTGAAGAGGTGCAACTCTTCAGAATGGTTGTTTATGCAAAACGGCCACAACATAAATGTCATAACATAAATGGCTATTTACCCAACAATAAAGAGGGAAAATTGAAGGGTTTCTGTTACAAAAAGAGAAAACTGAAAATTGGATAACTGAATTGGATTTAATATTAATATTAATATTCTGTTATTAAAATAAATATTTAATAACATTTCTGTTAATATTTTACTATTAACAAATAAATTTGTTAATAGATATCGATCATTTGACCAAATCCAAATCCAAATCCGAAGCCGGAGCCGAAGCCGAGCCGAGCCGAGCCGAGCAAGCGAGCGAGCGACGATGACGACGACGCGAGGCTTGCCTTCTTCTCAACTCTTTATGAGCTAGAAGAAGAGCAATTGCTTATATACCCATAAAAAACCTTTTCCTCTTCCAATATGGGACAATGTCCCTTTGCCAAGGGGGCAAACTTAAAATTTCACTCAAAAATTTCGTTTCCCTCCATTTCCCATTCACCTTCTTTTAAGTATTTAATATACCTAAATACATAAAACCCCAACAATCCCCCACATGAATGGGGAATGGCTATATTACGGAAACATGCATGAAAAACTGTGTGATTCGCAAGCAAGGATTAATTGTATCTGGATAAGTAGACTTCCCTTTGAACTTTCCATAGTGAACTTATGTAGGATATACTCGATCAATCGGTAGTTTTGATATCTTTGAACCGTCTAACTTTGGTGTATACCTAGACAACCACAAGTCACACAACCAACCCTTAACCGTTTTTGATTCTCATTGTTATGTTCGTTTCAGCCATGAACACCGCCTGGTTTCATAAGTGCGTAGAGAACTGGCCTTCCAAAGTTCTCCTTGAAGCGGCTAACACTTCACACTTACATAGGTGATTCCTAAACATGTCATCCCGTAGATACACTATTTGATATACCCCGTATCAAATTTAGAAATCATTAAAATGCCTTAATGTTTTATCCTTTGTACTGAACATTGTCTCATCACGAGAATGGACCAAAACTTTTGTTGACAATGTTGAACCGTCATTAATGAATTTGTTTGATCTCCTTGAACCTAGATCTTGAGATCTCCAGTCTTCTAGGTAGAGTTACCGCCACTATGACTTGTTCTCGGCCACAGTCCTATTCCCCTTGATGATTTCTCAACTACCTCTCTAGTTAGGCCTTTTGTAAGTGGATCCGACACATTATCACTTGACTTTACATAATCAATCGTGATAATTTCTCTAGAGAGTAATTGTCTAACGGTTTTATGTCTTCGTCGTATATGACGAGATTTACCGTTATACATAACGCTCCCAGCCCTTCCAATTGCCGCTTGACTATCACAATGTATGAATATTGGTGCCAACAGTTTGGGCCAAAATGGAATATCTTCCAAGAAATTCCGGAGTCATTCAGCTTCTTCACCGGCTTTATCCAAGGCTATAAACTCAGCCTCCACTGTAGAGCGGGCAATACAAGTTTATTTTGACGACTTACAAGATACCGATCATCTACCTATAGTGAATACATATCCACTTGTGGACTTCAAATCAGCTGAACCGGTGATCTAATTTGCATCACAGTATCCCTCAATGACCATAGGATATTTACTGTAGTGCAAAGCAAAGTCCTGGGTATGTACTAAATACCCCAAAACTCGTTTCATGGCCATCCAATGAGATTGACCTGGATTGCTCGTATATCGACTCAATTTACTTATAACACAAGCTATATCTGGTCGTGTACAGTTCATGATGTACATTAAGCAACCCAACACACGAACATAATCCAATTGTGATATGCTTTGACCTTTGTTCTTTGCTAATGCAAGATTCACGTCAATTGGAGTCTTTGCAACTTTAAAGCCCAAGTGCTTGAATTTTTCAAGTACTGTTTTAATATAATGAGATTGTGACAATGTCAGACCTTGAGAAATCTTATGGATCTTAATTCCCAGAATTAAATCAGCAACTCCCAAGTCTTTCATATCAAACTTGCCAGTTAGCATGCGTTTAGTCGCATTTATGTTGGCAATGTCATTACTCATTATCAGCGTATCATCCACATGTAAATAGACAATGACTATGTGATTTGGAACATTTTTAATGTATACACATTTATCACATTCATTTATTTTAAAATCATTTGACAACATTGTTTGGTCAAATTTCGCATGCCATTGTTTGGGTGCTTATTTTAGTCCGTAAAGGGACTTAACAAGTCTACATACCTTCTTTTCTTTACCTGGAACCACAAACCCTTCATGTTGTTCCATGTAAATTTCTTCCTCCAACTCTCCATTTAAGAAGGCTGTCTTAACATCCATTTGATGAATTTCAAGACCATAAACTGCACTAACGCTACTAACGTCCGTATGGACGTAATTCTTGTAACTGGAGAGTATGTATCGAAATAGTCAAGACCTTCTCGTTGTCTATATCCTTTGACCACAAGTCTTGCCTTAAATTTGTCAGTAGTGCCATTATCTTTAATTTTGCTCTTAAAGATCCATTTAGAACCCAACGGTTTATTTCCAGGAGGAAGATCAACCAATTCCCATGTATGGTTGTTCAGTATGGATTCTATTTCACTATTGACTGCCTCTTTCCAAAATAATGATTCCGAAGAAGACATAGCTTATTTAAATGTTTGAGGCTCATTTTCCAATAAGAAAGTCACAAAATCTGTTCCACATGAAGTAGACGTTCTTGGACGTTTACTACGTCTTGGATCCTCATGGTTAATTGTACTTTCTTTTGTTTCTTCCCGAGGTCGTTTAGATCCTTCACCAATCGACTCAAATTCCTTTTTATACGGATATATATTTTCAAAGAACTCAACATTATCTGATTCTATAACCGTATTATTATGAATGTCGGGATTTTCTGATTTATGAACCAGAAATCGATATGCTTTACTATTAGTCGCATATCCTATGAAAACACAATCAACGGTTTTCGGTCCTATTTTTACCCTTTTGGGTTTAGGAACTTGCACTATTTCCAAACACCCCCACACTTTAAAATAATTCAAGTTGGGTTTCCTTCCTTTCCATTTTTCATATGGAATGGATTGTGTTTTGCTATGGGGTACTCGATTTAGTATTCGGCTAGACGTAAGAACGGCTTTCCCCCACAAGTTCTGTGGCAAACCAGAACTTATCAATAAAGCGTTCATCATCTCCTTTAATGAACGATTCTTTCTTTTTGCAATCCATTGGATTGGGGCGTGTAAGGGGCCGTTGTTTGATGAATAATTCCATATTCTAAACATATTTGTTCAAAAGGAAACTCATATTCACCACCCCTATCACTTCTTATCATTTTGATTTTCTTGTTAAGTTGCGTTTCAACTTCATTTTTGTATTGCTTGAATGCGTCTATTGCTTCATCTTTACTATTAAGTAAGTAAACATAGCAATATCGAGTACTATCGTCAATAAAAGCTATGAAATACTTCTTTCCACCGCGAGATGGTATTGACTTCATATCGCAAATATCTGTGTGAATTAAGTCTAAAGGATCTGAATTCCTTTCAACTGACTTATAAGGATGTTTAACATACTTAGATTCCACACATATTTGACATTTTGATTTGTCGCATTTAGGCAATACTTCCAAATTAATCATTTTCCGCAAAGTTTTATAATTAACATGATCCAAACGTATATCCCACAATTCATTTGACTCAAGTAAGTAAGACGAATGCAATTTTATTATTATTTTCAACAACCATTACATTCAGCTTGAAAAGGCCCTCAGTGAGGTAACTTTTTCCTACAAACATTTTGTTCTTACTTATTACAAACTTATCGGAAACAAAAACACATTTAAAACCATTCTTAACAAGAAGTCCAGCAGAGACTAAATTTTTCCTAATCTCGGGAACATGAAGGACATTTTTCAAAGTCACCACTTTGCCGGAAGTCATTTTGAGAAATATCTTCCCACATCCTTCAATCTTCGCCTTTGCAACATTTCCCATAGAAAGCGTCTCATTGGGTCCAACAGGAGCATAAGTAGCAAAAGCTTCTCTAACAGCACAAACATGGCGAGTGGCTCCAGGATCAATCCACCACTCTTTAGGATTGCCCACCAAGTTGCATTCGAAAAGCATGGCACATAAGTCATCAACATCATCATGCTTTTCAACCATGTTTGCTTGACCCTTCTTCTTGTCTTTCTTCGGAGCACGACACTTCGTAGATTTGTATCCGGTTTTTCCACAGTTGTAGCAATTTTTACTGAACCGCTTCTTGCTTGGGTTGTATGTCGGTCCAGAAGTATTCTTCCTCTTTTTGTTCTCTTCAATAATATTTGCTCCCATTATTGTTGAGTTTCCACGACCTCTCTTTTCAGCAGCTTTATTGTCCTCTTCGTTTCTCAACCGAACAATGAGATCTTCAAGGGACATATCCTTGCATTTGTATTTCAAGTAGTTTTTGAAGTCCTTCCACAAAGGAGGCAACTTCTCAATCATCGCTGCTACTTGGAATGCTTCATTGATGACAAGACCTTCAATGAAATTTCTGTTAGTAAAAATACTAAGATTACTACTTTCAACATCGGTATTAATTTGATTTATACCTTCAACAAGGAGATCGTGAATAATCACTTGCAACTCCTGGACTTGGGTAATAACAGACTTGCTATCTACCATTTTGTAGTCCAAAAACTTTGCAGCAATGAACTTCTTCAACCCGGCATCTTCGGTTTTGTATTTCTTTTCAAGCGCAGTCCACAGTTCTTTTGACGTTTCCACGCCACTGTAGACGTTATACAAAGCATCCTCCAGCCGCTTAGAATATAATTCTTGCACAAAAAATCTGAATGCTTCCACGCCTCAATCACGAGAAAGCGTTCAGTTTCTGGAGTTTCATCGGACAGCACAGGGACATCTTCCTTGATGAACTTTTGGAGACTTAGAGTAGTCGAATAGAAGAACATCTTTTGCTGCCAGCGCATGAAATCAATCCAGGAAAATTTTTCGGGTTTCTCCGTCGGTGTTGTTCGACTCGTTGAGGCATTGGCAATCACCATTGGAACAACTTGATTCACATTTTCATTAGTCATTTCTGTAAATGAATGACACAAACGTTAAAATCACGTAGATTTTAATCTCCAATAGAGTACAAAAATCACAAAGGTTTTACTCTCCAAAAACAGTGAGTACAAATACAGAAAATATATTAAATTCCTTAAGCTTGTTAGTAAACTGTATTTGTAAACTAATCTGGAAAAACAAAGTAGAATAATATATAAACAGAAAACGTAAAGAGATAAAAATCAATTCGAGCCCATTGAATTCACAGTGTTTCCTTAAGGAGTTTAATCCCCTCCTAGTACCCAAGGTTATGAATTATTTCCTCCCAGGATAGAACGAATTACACACCGGTGTAGTGGTACTTCAAACCCCAGTGTTTCAGCGAACACAAAGTTCGGTAGCAAATCACAGTTATTGTTGCTTTGTTTGATGTTAAAAGCATGCAGAAGAAGGAGGAGAAACTCAGAAAATCGTATGGAAATTCTGAGCAGAATAGTCTTGTATTTATAGCCAAAGTTGGGCTGGAATCTGAAGTGGTGCAACTCTCCAGAATGACTGTTTATGCAAAACGGCCACAACATAAATGCTATAACATAAATGGCTATTTACTCAATAATGAGGGAAAAGTTGAAGGGTAGTTAATTTTCTGTTACAAAAACAGAAAACTGAAAATTGGATAACTGAATTAGATTTAATATTAATATTTATTTTTATATTAATATTTTGTTATTAAAATAAATATTTAATAACATTTCTGTTAATTTTACTATTAACAAATAAATTTGGTCCAAAATCAATCGATCTATCATTTGACCGAAGCCGAAGCCGAATCCGAAGCCGAGCCGAGCGAGAGAGCGAGCGACGACGGCGACGGCGTGAGGCTTGCCTTCTTCTCAACTCTTTATGAGCTAGAAGAAGAGCAGTTGCTTATATACCCATCAAAAACCTTTTCCTCTTCCAATATGGGACAATGTCCCTTTGACAAGGGGGAAAACTTAAAATTTCACTCAAAAATTTAATTTCCCTCTATTTCCCATTCACCCTCTTTTAAGTATTTAATATACTTAAATACATAAAATCCCAACACTTTATACTTTAGGTTTGAAGTATATACCCCATATGTTTGACGATCTTAGCCAAATATCTGAAGTTCATATCCAAATGTCTAAAATTTATGTCAATATATGTGAAGTTGGTATCAAAATGACTGAAGTTCATAGAAAAATATCGAAAATACGTATCAAAATGCCTGAAGTTCTTATCTCAACAACTGAAGTTTACAACAAAAATATCTAAAATTCATACTCTAACACTGAAGTTCATAGCAATATATCTAAAGTTTTTCTTTTTATCTTTTTCTCTCCTCGTTGTATGTCATTTTTGTTTTGTTTTTCGTCAAATTTAGATTTCCTTCTCTTTTCCAGTATATTTTATTCAAGGGTATATTTAATAATTTGATTATGCCAACTCTTATTTATGTTTTGGTTGACTAGAGTTGCTGGATAGATTTTGTTTCTGGTTTTGGTTGATCTTTTCGTATCAGGTAAATATTCGTGTTCAATTTATTAAAGAGTATTATTGTCCAAATATTAATCATTTATGACAGATTGGGTAGCGGTTCAATAATTTTAAGTTAGCGTTTGGTCATAGATCCCAAATTTATTTTGAAAAGTCTGATTTGGCTGAAGTTTGGTTTGAAGATGAAAATATGTTTGGAAATACGTTTTCAAAACATATTTTCCAACTTTATTTTGGAAAAACATGTATAAATTCCCAAGTTTTGAGATTTTGGCCCAAAATATTTGAGATTTGGCCAAAATATGGGCAAATATGGCCAAACATGAGTTTTGAAAATAAATTTCAATCAAATTTATTTTGGCAAAACTCATGGGCAAACGGGGCCTTAAAAACTGGGTATAACTTAAACAGTGCCCTTAAAATAGGGTACTAGTGCACTTCCCCCTCCCCCCACACACCCCCCATACAATATATACGTATATACTACTCGTTGCAAAAGTATTAAGCTCTACTTTGAAGACATATTCAATTGAGCGGGAAAACAAAAAATTCAAAGAGGGTAAAAAGCTCTTTAACAGATAGCAAAATACAGTTGACCAAAAGTCAAACCTTCAGAATCCACAACAATGGCTTCCAAATTCTCCATGGAAGACACCATACAAAGAATAGTAAACGACCTCGAAATCACTCAAACCCCCATTTCAGAATCAACCTTAAAAGATCTACAAACCCTATTAGATCACACACTCAAAACCAAAGACCCATTAGTTATTGAAGATTTTTACGATGAATTATCTTCAAGAAAAATCTCACCCACTTCATTAATCAACTCAATTTCTTCAACCATGGACTCAGCACTTCTAAATATTTCACTTTTAGCTTCAAAAGTTTACTTATCTCTACTTCTTACCCCTAATTCTCCCGTTTTCACACTCTTCACACCCATGGCTTTTCTCTCGCTGCTTCGTTCAATTCGTAAGGGTTTTAAGCCATCCTCTTCGATTTCCTCAAATGGGCCGGGCTCGAATAGTCAAGGGAAGAAGAAGAAAGGTAGGGCCCGGTCTGGCCTGGGTCGAAAAGGAGGAGGGAGAAATGGTGAGGATAGTGAGAATGAGAGTGAGTTTGATGTTAGGGTTTTGTTCATTGTGCTTGAGAGGTTGATATTGGTGTTAGGTTTGGTCCATTTGGGTCGGTTTCCGGATTGTTTGAGGAGTTTAGTACAAACTATGGCTGAAATTGCAGTTACAGCAATTGACTTATGTGGGGTTTATTATGGGAGATTTTGTGAGATATGTAATCAGATTATGAGTGAAGTGCTTAAGAGTGAACATGGGGATCAAAAGAATTCAGCTGTTGAGATATTAAAGTCATTGACACCACTGATTTTATTGGTTAAATCACCAGCAAAGACTTTAGCTTTGGAATTTGTGGTGAATAGAATGATCATGGGGTTGGCGAAAGAATCGGATGGTATAAAAGAAGCAGTTCTGAATTTGCCAAGGTACATTGTTCAAAAGGCACCTGAAAAGGCTGAGGCAAGGGCTGCAGCTGTTGAAGCCATTGTGGAAATGGTTAAAGTTATGGACTTTGAGGATCAAGACAGGTTTGCTAGTTATGTAGTGAAGATGAGCCAAGGGAAACCGCAGCTGAGGTTATTAGCCGTGGACCTTATTCCATCTTTAATGATGTCGTTAAATGATCCGTTTGGGTGGGATTTGGACGTTGAGGTTGAGAATCCTTGGGGTTTGAGTTGTTTGGAGACGTTGATTCAGCGTTGCTCTGATGTAACTGCTGGAACAAGGGCTCGGGCTTTGACGAATTTGGCTCAACTGGTTGGTTTTTTTTCGGGGAATGATAAGGGAAGAGCAGTGTTGAAGAAGTTTCTGGGGTTTGACTCAGTTGGAAACGAAGTGCCCGAAAGTCTAATGAATGGTATTTTGAAGAAAAGGTGTATGGACGAGAAGGCTGCAGTCAGAAAGGCTGCTCTTCTTGTAATATCTAAGTTGACATCCTTTTCGGACAGTGCTCCAGATGAAGATTTTCTAAAGACATTGGGCATGTCATGTTCTGATCCACTTGTTAGCATAAGGAAAGCGGCAATTTCAGCTCTTTCAGAGGTTAAGTGATTTATGTGCAATTTATATCGTTACTATACTGACTTATTCTGATTAAGCAATCTAGCTAAATAGGTGATGGGCAATGTTTCTATAATGGAGAGATTTGACTCAGAATTTAGGGCTAGAGAAGTTGAAACTGTTCTACTTTGGCAAGACACATTGGTTCATAGCAAGTTATACATGTTAAAACATTTTCAGTCATATTAATAACGATTAGTTTGAAATTCAGGCTCAGTTAATTTATTGGTGTTGATGTTGATAACATTTAAGATACCTCCATTTAGTTTCTTGTGTTCCCTGGATCATCGGTCAGATATGTTGAGTTAATCATGTACAAATAAGGGGTCATATTATTATGCAGCTTGTGATTAGTTCTGCTTACACTTCCCTAGACATACTTAATTCTAATTTCTAACTTCCACTTCTTTAACTGGGAGTGGAGATGTCGTTGATCCGGAAAAAGAAAAAAATACATTACACTATCATTATCTCTACATGGTCATGTAGCAAACTGCTGAGTGATATGAACTTTTCCGCTTATTTGAGGAAAGAAATACCAGTGTCAATTAATGTATTTGTTCTTCTGCATTTATCAGATTTTTCACTATGCTCTGCATTCATTTTTGTGATATAGCATCTATTACTTAGTTTGATCTCAATTGACGTCTACAGTTGCTTTACAGGCATTTAGGATATTCACAGAAAGAAATGTAGTTAAGGAGTGGCTACATTCCATTCCTCGTCTAATAGCTGATAATGAATCTAGCATACAAGAAGAGTGCGAGAATCTGTTCCTAGAATTGGTTCTTGATCGGATTTCTAGAGTTGGATCCAGCAATTCCGTGAAGCATGCATCTGACAGTAGTTCAAATGGCAAGGGAGCAACTATAGAGATGGAAAAGGAGTTGTTGTATCCTCAGGGAGTTCTAGGTATATTGAGAGAGATATGCGATGGAGAGGTGACACCATGGGTGAAGAAGATCTGCACAAGTTTAGGAAAGAAGAAAAAACTCAAACCTAAGATTGTAGTTACACTTCAAAATATTATAAGGTCATCCGAATCTCTGTGGTTGAGCAATTCCATGCCAATAGATAAGTGGACAGCTCCTCCAGGTGCTTGGTTTCTACTCTCAGAGGTGTCAGCATACCTTTCCCGAGCTACAGATTGGGAATTCCTCCACCATCATTGGCAGATCCTTGACAAGTATAAAGCCACTGGTGATCATGATAGCGAGGAAAGGCTAAATACAACATCAAACACTTTTTCATGGGCTGCAGATCGTGTATATCTTTTGCAAACAATCGCTAATGTTTCGTTGGATCTGCCTCCTGAGCCTGCGGCAGATCTAGCTCATAACCTTCTTCAACGTTTAGAGGAGTTTAACATGCATCCGACAGAGGTATCTGCTATCAGTAATATCTTCCTTTATACTTTCATGTGCCCTGCCCTTCTTGCCATTGATAAGGTATTAAATGTAATTTGCATGTGAGTTCCTTCAGTCGGCTTCAAACAGGGTTGACAAATGTCTTAATACTCTAGGTGCTTCATTTAACTTAATTGATTGCCTACACTTTGATTTCAGTTAGCTTTTTTCTTGAAAGGAAGCATTGATATGAAAGTGCTTGAATATGTTTCTGTTTTTGCTTTCCTGAACTTTCAACTTCGAAATGCCTTACCTCTAGCAATCGATATGTTGCTCAGTATTTTGGACATTCCCTTGCTACTATGGTATACTAGTGAGGGAAATGCCTAGAAACTTTTGATTTACAGAGGACAACTAATGTGCACATGAATTTGTTTTATTACTTGGTGTAGCAACTTTGCAAAATAAGACATGTTGTTTACTACACTCTGAAACTTAAAAGGAGTAGAACCGAGCTTTTATTATTAGTAAGCCTACTTCAACTGTGAAACAACAAGACAGCAAATGCAGTTCACAAATGGGAGAGAACTTAGTTGATTGTGTGCATTACATCAACTTCCAACAATGATTATTGTAGTTTGACAGCACAATTGGCAGTTTTGGTGGATAGAAAACAATCAAATTGCAAATGCAAACATGTGAATGTTGGCTTGACTGTGGCAGGTTAGTGCTCACCTGAACGCACTTAAAACTTTGTGCAAGAGGAAGGCTCTTAACCCTCAAGAGGCTGATTGCCTTGTTATGAAATGGGTAAATCAGCTATTATCCAAAGCTTCTAGAATTCTTGATGCGTACATGTCAAAGAGTATGGAAGAACAGGGAAATGATATCTATCTCACACCATTTGGGGGTACGACTGGCAAGGGAAAAAGAACAGTGGCATCACACTCTAAATCACTACAACAAACAATGACTGCAGTTCATACTATTGGATCTTTAGTTATTATTTGTCCTTCAGCTAATGTATCAACAGTTGTTCCCATTTTACACACGATCATTACTTCCAGTACCAGTAGCACTAGACCTAAGAAACCAGCAGAGCCTTCCATTTCCATAAAGCAGACTGCTCCTTCCTTATATGTTCAAGCTTGGTTAACCATGGCCAAGATCTGCCTCGCTGATGGAAAACTTGCAAAGCGCTATATTCCTCTGTTTGTCCAGGTATGGCTTGTTCTGACAGTGCTCTACATTCAAGGTCTCTAAATGACTCAAAAAAGAAAAAAACTACTATTGCAGATTGTTGACCATTTGCACGTGAATGGAAATGAAAATATGTATCACTGTGATTGATTTTTCTAGGTATTTATTGAAGGTGAATATACGATTACATTTACATGTGATCACTGTTACTAAGTTCTTTTAGCTACAAAGAGGGACAAATGTGTTCGACGAAACTGGGATCTTTGGTTCATACGGATTAAGATTCTGCCCATGCAAAAAAGTTTCTTTATGGCTCTTTTGGTACGAGGGATAAGGGATAATTAATCCCGGGATTAATTTTGAGATGAGTTTATCCCACGTTTGGTTGGGATAATATCGTGGTATAACTAATCCCGGGGTTAGTTATCCCGGGATTGTAGTGTTTTTTTTATCCCTATGGGAGGGTGGGATAACTAATTCCGGCATAATTAATCATGGGATAGCTTGTTTTCCAACCAAATGACCCCTTACAGTATAATTTCTGCTACTGACATTTTTCCCTATTATTGTGTTTTCCAGGAGCTTGAAAAGGGTGATTGTGCTGCCCTCCGCAACAACATAGTTGTAGTCATGGCAGATTTCTGGGTACGGTACACTGCTCTAGTTGACTGGTGAGTCCATTGGTATTCATAAGCATGTCTATATCAGCTTAGCGAATATAGCTTCCCCTGACATAATTTTTGTGTACAATTCTTAATCAAAAAGTTACCTACCAAAGATCACCAAAAGTCTACGTGATTCATCTGAAGTTGTTAGAAGGCAGACATTTATACTTCTATCCAGACTTTGTCAGGTACATCCTTATCTTCTCAAGTCATTCTCTTTCTAAGTTTTAGGCAAGCTCTGGATTATCTTTTGCTAACTGTGATCTGTCGTCTCTTGTACTCAGAGAGACTATGTCAAGGTGAAAGGAGTACTTTTCTTTCGGTTCCTGTTATCTCTTGTTGATGAATCAGAGAAGATAAGACAATTGGCTGATTATCTATTTGGAAATATTTTAAAAGGTTGAATCTCTGTAAAGTTTTGCAATTAAAAATATATCTGACTGCTAAACAAATTATTCCCCTTTTTTGCAATTTCGCTGCAGGTAAAGAACCACTTTTAGCCTATAATAGTTTTGTAGAAGCCATGTTTGTGCTGAATGACTGCAACCCTCATACCGGATGCAGTAATCCTCAGAATTCACGAAATGAAACACGGATTTTTTCTATACGGTAAGCATGCTGTCTTTTGTTATAATCTGGTCATTTACAAGAAACTCCTCTAACTTTTACTTTTGTGCCAGAGGAAATGATGAGAAGTCGAGGTCTTCAAGAATGCACATTTATGTGACATTGCTAAAACAAATGGCTCCAGCACACGTACTAGCCACATTTGCCAAAATATGTGCAGAGATCCTTGCTGCTGCATCTGATGGTTTGCTTAATATTGACGATGTGACTGGACAGTCTGTTTTGCAGGTATCAATTCCTAATCAATGACCTCAGCCCCCATAAATAGAAAAAATGAAAAGGACTTCTGGCCTTTAGATATAGTGCATATCGCCTTAGGTGTGGGTATACGCTTTAAATTTGTAGGAGAACTTTTAATATCATTACTATATTTTTATTGTTGCTACTATATATATATACATACATATAAAACATATTTTCACTACTACTTTACTATTATCTTATTTTGGCATTGATGATGATATGAGTTGAGCTCAAAGAAGGAAATGAGGATTCATATCACTGGCCCCAACTTTTTTTGGGATTGAGGCATAGTAGTAGTAGTAGATGCTGCTGTTGTACATCACCTGAAACCATAGTCCATGGTCTTTCCTTAATTTTGGAGTTTGATTACAATAGAAGATTTTATCTTGTGCTCCGTACTACTGAGCTTAAATCTCATGTTGTTTGTGAGAGGATTATGAGGATTCCTTCACCAATTGGAGAAATTTTGTTGGTAAGTAAACTTGTTTTGATACTCATGTGCAAATTTTGTTGTGATCAGGACGCTTTCCAAGTTCTTTCTAGTAAGGAGATACGAATTTCCTCTAGCCGCGGGTCAACCTCAGAATCACCGGACGTGGAAGAAGAAGGGGCAGATGGAGGAGCATCCCCAGCAGCAAACGGAAGAGCAATAACACAAGCAGTCAAGAAAAGCTTAATCCAGAATACAATCCCCATCTTTATAGAGTTAAAACGTCTACTCGAGAGCAAAAACAGTCCTCTCACTGGTTCTCTCATGGAATGCCTTAGGAACCTTCTCAAGGATTACAAGAATGAGATTGATGACATGTTGGTTGCTGATAAACAACTCCAGAAAGAGCTCATTTACGACATGCAAAGATATGAAACAATGAAAGCAAAATCAGCTGCTGCCGAAGCAGTTGCAACCATGCAAAGATCAGAACTTTATCGCTCGCCAAGTAATCCTAAAGCAAGTTCAAGCTTCAGAAACAAGAAATCTGATGAGGGAAATACAAAAATAGCTTCAGCCGTGGCAGATGCAGTGGCGGCTGTCGCAGCTCGGTCAGTGCTCAGGGAAGTGAATAAAGGAACATTAACTCCTCCACTTAGTGCAATGAAGACACCTAGGCTCAAGTCTAACTCTGGTGGAACATTTAGTAGAAGAGACATGCCTGCTGAAGTGATTGAGTCTTTAAGGAGAAGGCCAACTTTTGATTCTGATGAAGAAAATTGATTTCTCATTCCATTATACACTAATGGATATTAGTAGCTCAAATCCTTTTGCAATGTAACTGTAGCTAACTTTTTGCCTTTCTTTTCCAAGAGGAAGAAGGCATTGTAAATAGTTTGTAGCTCAGTATATGATGCTGAGACAGTCCTCATGAACAAAAGAACAAGGAAAAATCATCTCCACAGCAAAAATGGGCATATGGTATTTCTTTTCTTGATTTGAAATATATACAAGTACTCTTAATAACAAGGTTAAGAGTACTCGAAATAAGGTTAAAAATTAGAAATAAAATCTTAAGACTTCATAAAGATTTGAGGCTTACATGCTATAAGCCCATTAAAATTTTTACAAGTGCCTTTACAAAATTTATCAACTACACACTTAGAGGTTGTTTGGTTAGGAAACAAATTATCCTGGAATTGTTATCCCACCTCCTAGTCTTCCATAGAGATATGATTAATCCTCAGATTAGTAATACATCAATTTTATTCCAACCAAATGTTAGATAAACTTATTTCAAATTTAATTTTGGGATTAATTATCCCGTACACTCGTATCAAACGAGCCCTTACTTTACAATAAACACTAGTCAGTTGGAATTACTTAATTATAAATGTAACTTACCATGTGTAAGTTATTCTATTAGGAAAAAAAGTTAAAATAATATTTATTTATATAAATCTTTTGTTGTACTACTATATTCTAGAATGCAAGGTAAGACTTTATATAATAAACTCGATATAATCACACATTTTTCAAAATTGTGCATACAGAAGCTTGGTGCAACGAGTTATTTTTAAAATAAAATCTTCAAATATAGTACACATACAAATATCTATCTACATTATTTATTTAAAAAGATAAATAAAAATAAATATCATCAAACGTATATATTATTAAAAGGAGAGGAAAAAACCCTTTTCTTAAGCCAAGTGACATTATTAAAATTAGCAACATATAATATATTAACTAGTAACTAATTCGGCCACGTCGCATAACAATAAAAAGCCACATATAAATTATTTCTTAATTAATTAATACTAAATAACTAAACCTAAATATTGGAAATTTTACTATATAATAAATAAAAATATTATTAATAAATTTAAACCATTTAATAATTTTGAGTATTAATTTCAAATAATATAAATATTTATATCAAGATTAAAAAATCGCACATTGATCTATATTACGTTAAAGGACATAAATGGATATTGGTACTAATAAAGAAGAAAGTTAATGAAGGTCACAAAATATGACATACTATGTATTAGTTAACGTAATAACAACAATCTATAACTACACATAAGAAAAGGAGAAGCAAAGTCACCATATTAAGCCAAGTCTATATATAATAAAAAGAGAAACAAAGTCATCATATTAAGTCAAGTGACATAACCATCTATATCTATATATTATTAAAAGGAGAGGAAAAAGCCTCTCCTTGAGCCAAGTGGCATCCTTAAAATTAGCCACAGGTAACATATTAACTAATTAGGTATCAACTAATAACTAATTCAGCCACGTGGCATAACCAGAAAAAGCCACTTATAAATTATTTCTTAATTACTTAATACTAAATAACTAAATCTAAATATTGAAAACTTTACTATATAAAAGATAAAAATATTATTAATAAATTTAAAAAATTTAATAATTTTGACTATTAATTTCAAATAATATAAATATTTATATCAAGATTAAAAAACTCACACATTGATCTATATTACATTAAAGGATATAAATGAATAATGATATTAAATAAAGAGGAAAGTTAATGAAGGTCACATGAAAATATGACATACTATGTATTAGGTAAAGTAATAGAAATAATCTATATCTACATATACTAAAAGGAGAAATAATGTCACCATATTAAGCCAAGTGGCATAATGTGATGACCGGATAGGTCATCTTATGTTTTAGAGCCTAATTCTGTGTTTCGATGCCTCAAATACCTTATTTTATCACTCCTTGATTTGCGTGCGCAGTCGGAGTATTTTTTCGGAAAGCTTTTATGTAAAAAACTGATAGAATATGAAAATTTTGCCTTGAAATCAATTTGAGTTGACTTCGGTCAATATTTTGAGCAAACGAACCCAGATCCATATTTCGACGGTCCCGATGGGTCCGTATCGTGATTTCGGACTTGAGCGTATGTCCGGAATCGAATTCGGAAGTCCCTAGCTCGAGCTATCGCATTTTGTTGAAATTTGAAAGTTTAAAAGCTTAATGAATTTGAAAGTTTGACCAATGTTTGACTTTATTGATATCAGATCAGTATTTTGGTTCCGAAACCCGTTATAGATCCATTATGACTTGTCTGTCGAGTTTGGTGAGAAACGGAGTTGGTTTAACGTGATTCGGACCTCCGGTTGTTAAAATAGAAGTTTTAAAGTTTTCTTGAAAATTTCATTTGATTTGGTGTTCAATTCGTAGTTCTAGGTGTTATTTTGGCGATTTGACTGCGCGAGCAAGTTCGTAGGATGTTTCTGGACTTGTGTGAATGTTTGGTTTGGAGCCTCGAAGGCTCGGGTGAGTTTCGGATAGGCTACAGAGTGAATTTGGACTTAGAAACATTGCCGGTGTGCTTCAGTTTTGGTGCAGGCTTCAGACCTCGTAAATGCGAGGTCAAACTTCGCATTTGTGACCTCTGTCAGGTTCGCATTTGCGACAAATCCTTCGCATTTGCGAAGAGGGGTGTGTCAGCACTGAGTTCGAATTTGCGATCATTTGGTCGCAATTGCGAGGAGGCTACTGTTCGCAATTGCGAAAAGTCCATCACAATTGCGATGATAGCAGAAATTGTGAGACTTCGCATTTGCGAATAAAAGCTCGCATTTGCGGGGTTTGCAATTGCGAACCCCAGGTCGCAATTGCGACACCTGCAACTGGTTTAATAGCTGAAAAACGGGATTTTCTCCCATTCTTCAAATTTTCAAAACAAGAACACCCTAGAGGCGATTTTCCCTAGAACCCTTCTTCCCCAAATCTTTGGTAAGTGATTCTAATCTATTTTACTTCAATCTTTCATTACATTTCTTAAGATTTCAACCTAAAATTTAGTGTTTTCATGGTGGAAATTGGGGGTTTGGGTAGAATTAGGGAGTTTTGCAAAATTGGGATTTAGACCTCAAATTGAGGTCGGATTCCAAAACAAATTACATAACCGGACTCAGGGATGAATGGGTAATCGGGTTTTGATCCGAATTTTGGGTTTGGACCAAGCGGGTCCGGGAGTTGACTTTTTCAATAATGACCTAAATTGAATCTTTTGCAATCGTGGGTAATTCCTAAGGCTTATTTTGAATCGTTTGGTTGGTGATTTGCTAGATATTGTTGGTTTAGAGGCTTGTTTGAAAGGCAAAGCTGTGGTTGAGCTTTGAGTGATCTTTGGAGCGAGGTAAGTGTTGTGTCTAACCTTGACTTGAGGGAATTGGGGACCCTTGGATTATGTGCTATGTGATTTTCATGTCTTGCGACATATATGCGAGGTGACGAGTGCTTATACTCCACCGAATTACTTGTTTTCCCTACTTTTCCGCTTTCCTTCATTATCTCCTTTCCTGTCTTAACTGTTATATGCTCTAAATGTCTTTCATGCTCAATTGCTACCTGTGAATCAATGTTTTGTCCTGTTAATGATATTAGATCTTTTCATAGTTTTATGATTCCCTACTATTTGCTTAAATTGACTTACTTGCACCTTCTGATTGTCAATTACTGGACTGGTCTCGCTATGTAGTATTATTTATGTGAATTCCCATGCTGTACAAGGTTTCCTTTCTAGTTCAACATCGTATTCATTGATCATAGAGATCCCTGCGAGTTGAATTATTGATTTGACTGTACTCATTGAGTATTTGGTACTAATATGGTGGGGTTGGGTTACACGCCGCAATAGGTGAAATAAGGGTGGATTGATACGGCGGAATAAAGATGAACTTATACTAATACGATTGAATCAGGTTGCACGCCGCAATAGGTGGAATAAGGATGGATTGTTACGGTGAAATAAGGGTGAATTATGATATTGATATTGTTATATGGTGGGATCGGGTTGCGCGCCACAATATATCTATATATTATCTTTGTTGTTGATGTTGTTACGGTGAAATAAGGGAGGATTCTATGTTGTATGATGGGATCAGATTGCGCGCCGCACCAACCTATGTGTTTCTATTCTCGAACTGTGTTGGTTTTCGGTATTTTCGTTTGAAACTCTAAGGATTGGTAATTCTGAACGATACCGGTTTATTCCTTGAGGTTGTAGCTGTTATTTTTAGTTGACTGTATTATCTTGTTCCGTATTTCCTTTTCTGCCTTTATTATATACTGCGTACATGTTGTAGTGTAGGTGACCTGCCTTAGCCTCGTCACTACTTCGTCGAGGTTAGGCTCGGCACTTACAGAGTACATGGGGTCGGTTGTACTCATACTACACTCTGCAGTTCTTGTGCAAATTTTGGAGTCGGTCCCAGTGGCGGCTAATAGCGTGCTTGGATTGATCAGCTTCGCGGAGACTTGAGGTACAGCTGCTCAGCGACCGCAGCTAATGCAGTCCCCTTCCCTTTTATTTAGCTGTGTATTTTCTTCAGACAGCTTTATATTTATTTCAGACCCTTATATGTACTATTCTAGTAGCTCGTACACTTGTGACACCGGATTCAGGGATGTATTAAACGTTTGGCTGTTTTAGCTTCTGCATTATTACTTTGGATTATTGCAGTAGTTTCGGTTCTTTCTCATTAACTAATATTAAACTGTTAGAAATGGATAAAATGTTCTAACATTGGCTTGCCTAGCAAGTGAAATATTAGGCGTCATCACGGTCCCGATGGTGGGAATTCCGGGTCGTGATAAGTTAGTATCAGAGCACTAGGTTGCATAGGTCTCACGATTCACGAGCAAACTTAGTAGAGTCTGGAGGATCGATACGGAGACGTCTGTACTTATCTTCCAGAGGCTATGGAGACAATTTCACTTCTATTCTTCTCTGTCGTGCGATTTTATTATATCATTGCTGATTGAACCCTTCTATTATATTCTCTCGCAGATGGCGAGAACACGTACCACATCTTCAGCTAGACAAAAGCCGGAGCCCCCAGCAGCAGCTCCTACGAGGGGAAGAGGTTGAGGCCGAGGTCACGCCAGAGGCCGAGGCAGGGGCAGAGCTCAGCCTAGAGCTCGAGCAGCAGCACCCATAGTAGTCTCATGTAGATTTTGATGAGAAGGTTCCAGCTCAGGCTGTACCTGTTTGACCAGCTCAGGTCCCGGAGGGGTTCATCGCCACCCTAGTGCTTCAGGACGCTTTGGTCCGTTTGGTGAGCCTTATGGAGAGTGTGGCCCAGACCGGTACATTTCCTATGGC
The DNA here is from genome assembly GCF_001879085.1 of Nicotiana attenuata. Classification (NCBI taxonomy): domain Eukaryota; kingdom Viridiplantae; phylum Streptophyta; class Magnoliopsida; order Solanales; family Solanaceae; genus Nicotiana; species Nicotiana attenuata. The sequence goes on from NC_031989.1 coordinate 44,861,575, forward strand.
ACCAGCCGTCTCTCAGGATGGGGGAGGAGCACATACTCCCGCTACTTACACTCCGGAGTAGATGGCTCCCTGGTATTAGACTCCAGCAGCCCCGCCAGTTGGGGTAGTTTAGCCAGTTGTTGCGGTACAGGACGGTGATGGACGTACCATGTCTTCTAAGAGCTTATTGAGATTGGACAAGTTTACCAAGCTCTTCCCACTTCAGTGGAGCACCTTTTGAGGACCCACAAAATTATCTTGACCGCTGCTATGAGGTGCTGCGGAACATGGGTATAGTTGAGACCAATGGGGTCGATTTTGCTGCGTTTCAGATGACGGATTCTGCCAAGAGATGGTGGAAGGATCATGTATCTACCAGACCAGCTGGGTCGCCTGCTCTTACTTGGGACCAGTTCTCTCAGCTATTTCTTGAGAAGTTCCTCCTATCACACTGAGAGAGAGTTATGGCAGACACTTTGAGCGTCTGCAGCAGGGCAGTATGTCAGTCACGCAGTATGAGACCTGTTTTGTGGATCTATCCCGTTATGCTATTATTCTACTTCATATCGAGAGAGAGAGAGGGTGAGGAGGTTTATTGTGGGACTCGCTCACCCTATCAAGCTTCAGATGGACAAGGAGACTAGGGCTGAGATTTCTTTTCAGATGGCTGCTAATGTTACCAGGCGGATCGAGGATTTTCTTTCACAGGAGAGAGGGCAGGGGTTTGATAAGAGGCCTTGTCACTCCGGTGGTTTTAGTGGTGCCTCGTCTGGAGGCAGGGGTACTTTTGGTAGGGGGTCCTCCCAGGCCATATCTGTCAGCGCTTCAGGCATCCCACAGTGCTTCAGGGAGTCGTGGTCCTTATGTGCCCCAATCTAGGTAGCCAGCCTACAGTGCACCATCATCTCCTATTAGTGCACCTCCTATTCAGAGTTATCACCATGGTTATCCGGCCCGTTCACGTTAGTCTTAGTTTCAGCAGCCATATCACTAGGATGGATATTTTGAGTGTGCTGGTTTTTGGGCATATCAGGAGGACCTGTCCGAGACTATTGGGCAGCGTGCCACAGCAGAGTTCTCGTTCCATGATTCTGGCACCAGTTGCACCATTGCCCGCTCAGCCAGCTAGAGGCGGTCAGGCAGCCAGAGGTGGAGGTCAGGACATTAGAGGTGGAGGCCAGGCCGCTAGAGGTGGAGGTCAGCCAACTAGAGGTTGTCCTAGGGATGTGGTTTAGAGTGGTGGGGCGCAACCCCGATGTTATGCTTTTCCAGTTAGGCCTGAGGCTGAGTCATTAGACGCTGTTATCACAGGTATTCTTCTAGTTTTCCATAGAGATGCCTCAGTTCTATTTGATCCGGGCTCTACTTATTCCTATGTGTCATCCTATTTTGCTTCATATTTGGTTGTGCCTCGTGATTCTTTGAGTGCTCCTGTGTATGTGTCCAAACTTGTGGGAGATTTTATTGTTGTAGACATGTCTATCGTTCGTGTGTGGTTACTATTGGGAGTCTTGAGACTAGCATAGATCTTCTACTTCTCGATATGGTTGATTTTGATGTCATTTTGGGTATGGATTGGTTGTCACCTTATCATGCTATATTGGATTGTCACGCCAAGACGGTCACCTTAGACTTGCCGGGGTTGCCTCGATTAGAGTGGAGAGGAACTCCTGGACATTCTACTAGCAGGGTTATCTCTTTTGTGAAGGCTCGACATATGGCCGATAAGGGTGTCTAGCTTATTTGGCTTATGCCCGCGATTCCAATGCAGAGGTTCCTTCCATGGATTCAGTACCAGTTGTTTGTGAGTTTCCAGAGGTGTTTCCTGCAGACCTGTCGGGGATGCCACCCGACAGAGATATTGACTTCTGTATTGGTTTGGCCCGGGCACTCAGCCTATTTCTATTCTTCCATACCGTATGGCCCCACCAGAGTTGAAAGAATTGAAGGAGCAGTTGCAAGATTTGCTTGATAAGGGCTTCATTAGACCTAGTGTCTCGCCCTGGTGTGCGCCTGTGTTGTTTGTGAAGAAGAAGGATGGATCTATGAGGATGTGCATAGATTATCGGCAGTTGAACAAAGTCACCATCAAGAACAAGTATCCATTGCCGAGGATTGATGACTTATTTGATCAGCTTCAGGGTGCCAAAGTGTTTTCGAAGATTGATTTGAGGTCTGGCTAGCATCAGTTGAGGATTAGGGCATCCGATGTCCCTAAGAAAGCTTTTCGGACTCGATATGGGCATTATGAGTTTCTAGTGATGTCATTTGGGCTAACAAATTTCCCAACAACATTAATGGATTTGAAGAATCGGGTGTTCAAGCCCTAGTTGGATTCCTTTGTGATTGTGTTTATTGATGATATCTTGATCTACTCCCACAGTCGAGAGGAGTGTGAGTAGCATCTTCCTATCGTACTTTAGACTTTGAGAGACAGCCATCTATATGCTAAGTTTTCAAAATGCGAGTTTTGGTTGAGCTCAATCGCTTTCTTGGGGCACGTTGTATCAGCAGAGGACATTCAGGTGGATCCTAAGAAGATTGATGTAGTTCAGAACTGGCCTAGGCCCACTTCAGCTACGGAGATCCGGAGTTTCTTGGGTTTGGCGGGATATTACCGTCGGTTCGTGGAGGAGTTTTTGTCTATAGCAGCCCCATTGACCAGGTTGACCCAGAAGGGTGCCCCATTCATATGGTCATACGAGTATGAGGCGAGCTTTCAGAAGCTCAAGACTACTTTGACTACGGCGCCAGTGTTGGTGTTGCCCACAAGTTTAGGATCTTACACGGTATATTATGATGCATCTCGTATTGGACTTGGTACGGTATCGGTGCAGGATAGTAGGGTGATTGCATATGCGTCGTGGCAGCTGAAGATTCATGAGAAGAATTACCCTGTTCATGATTTAGAGTTGGAAGCCATCGTTCATGTGCTGAAGATTTGGAGGCACTATCTTTATGGCGTGGCGTGTGAGGTATTCACGGATCATCGGAGCTTGCAGTATTTGTTCAAACAAAAGGAGCTCAATTTGAGGCAGAGGATGTGGTTGGAGCTTTTGAAAGACTATGATATCAGCATCTTGTATCATCCCGGGAAGGCTAATATGGTGGCCGATACCTTGAGTAGAAAGTTAGTGAGTATGGGCAGCCTTGCGTACATTTCAGTCGGTGAGAGACCGCTTGCATTAGATGTTCAGGCTTTGGCCAATCAGCTTGTGAGGTTGGATGTCTCTGAGCCCAGTCGTGTTCTAGCTTGTACAGTGCTCGGTCTTCCTTGTTGGAGCGCATCAGGGAGCGGCAGTATGACGACCCTCATTTGCTTGTCCTTAGGGACACAATGCGGCACGGTGATGCCAAGCAGGTTACCGTTGGAGATAATGGAGTTTTGAGGATGCAGGGTTGTGTTTGTGTGCCTAATGTAGATGGACTTCGTGAGTTGATTCTTGGGAAGGCCCACAGTTTCCGGTATTCTATTCATCCGGTTGCCGCCAAGATGCATCAGGACTTGCGGTAGCATTATTGGTGGAGGAGGATGAAGAAGGACATAGTTGTATATGTAGCTCGGTGTCTAAATTGTCAGCAAGTAAAGCATGAGCATCAGAGACCTGGTGGTTTGCTTCAGAAGTTAGAGATTCCTGAGTGGAAGTGGGAGCGTATCACTATGGATTTCGTTGTTGTACTCCCACGGACTTAGAGGAAGTTCGATGTAGTTTGGGTTATTGTGGACAGGCTGACCAAGTCAGCGCATTTCATTCATGTGGCAGTTACCTATTCTTCAGAGCAGTTGGCTGAGATTTACATCCGCAAGACCGTTCATCTTCACGGTGTGCTCGTGTCCATCATTTTTGATCGAGGTACGAAGTTCACCTCGCACTTCTGGAGGGCAATACAGCGTGAGTTGGGCACGCAGGTTGAGTTGAGCACAACATTTCATCCTCAGACGGATGGACAGTCCGAGCGCACTATTCAGATATTTGAGGATATGCTTCGCGCTTGTGTTATAGACTTCGGAGGTTCTTGGGATCAGTTCTTGCCCTTTGCGGACTTTGCCTACAACAACAGCTACCAGTCGAGCATTCAGATGGCTCCCTATGAGGCATTATATGGGAGGTGATGCCGTTCGCCAGTTGGATGGTCCAAGCTAGGGGAGGCTCGGTTATCGGGTACAGATTTGGTACAGGATGCCTGGGATAAGGTCAAAATTATTCAGGATCGACTTTGCACAGCTCAGTCCAGGCAGAAGAGTTATGCCGATCGTAAAGTTCGTGATGTTGCATTCATGGTCGGAGAGCGGGTATTGCTCCGAGTTTCACCCACGAAGGGTATGATGAGGTTCGGAAATAAGGGCAAGATGAGCCCCAGGTATATCGGACCTTTTGAGATTCTTCAGAGAGTGGGTGAGGTGGCTTACAAGCTTGCATTCCCACCCAGTTTATCAGCAGTTCATCCGGTATTTCATGTGTCCATACTCTGGAAGTATCACGGTGATTTGTCCCATGTGTTAGATTTCAGCTCTGTCCAGTTGGACAAGGATTTGACTTATGAGGAGGAGCCAGTGGCTATTTTTATCCCGACAGGTTCGTCAGTTGAGGTCAAAGAGTTATCCTTCAGTTCGAGTGCAGTGGAGAGGTCAGCCCGTTGAGGCAGATACTTGGGAGTCCGAGTCGGACATGCGGAGTAGATATCCACACCTTTTCACCAGTCCAGATAATTTTCTATGTCCGTTCGAGGACGAACGGTTGTTTTAGAGGTGGAGGATGTTTTAGAACCTAATTCTATGTTTCGAAGCCTCAAATACCTCATTTTAGCTCTCCTCAATTCGCATGCACAGCACGGGTATTTTTCCGAAAAGGTTTTATGTTAAAAGTTGATAAAATATGAAAATTTTGCCTGGAAATCCATTTAAGTTGACTTCGGTCAATATTTTATTCAAACGGACCCGGATCGATTTTTTGACGGTCCCTGTGGGTCCGTATCGTGATTTAGGACTTGGGCGTATGCCTGGAATACAATTCGGAAGTCCCTAACTCGAGTTATCGCATTTTGTTGAAATTTGAAAGTTTAAAAGCTTAATGACTTTGAAAGTTTGACTTTATTAATATCGGGTCCGCATTTTGGTTCCGGAACCCGGTATAGGTCCATTACTGTATTTATGACTTGTCTATCAAGTTTGGTGAGAAATGGAGTTGGTTTGACGTGATTCGGTCGTCCGGTTGTTAAAATAGAAGTTTACAAAGTTTTCTTGAAAATTTCATTTGATTTGGTGTTCAATTCGTACTTCTAGGTGTTATTTTAGCGATTTGATCGCGCGAGAAAGTTCGTATGATAATGTTTGGTTTGGAGCCTCGAGGGTTCGAGTGAGTTTCGGATAGGCTACGGAGTGAATTTGGACTTAGAAACATTGCTGGTGTGCTTCAGTTCTGGTGCAGGCCTCAGACCTCGCAGATGCTAGGTCAAGCTTCGCATTTGCGACCTCTGTCTGGTTCGCATTTGCGAAGAGGGGTGGGTCAGCTACTGAGCTTGCATTTGCGATCATTTGGTTGCAATTACGAGGAGGCCACTGTTTGCATTTGCGAACAAGCCATCACGATTGCGTTGATAACAGGAATTGTGTGTCTTCGCATTTGCGAAGAAAAGCTCGCATTTGCGGGGTTCGCAATTGCGAACCCCAGGTCGCAATTGCGACACCTGCAACTGGTCTAATAGCTGAAAAATGGGATTTTCTCCCATTCATCAAATTTTCAAAACAAGAAACCCAAGAGTAGATTTTCCCAAGAACCCTTCTTCCCCAAATATTTGGTAAGTAATTATAATCTATTTTCTTTCATTCTTTCATTACATTTCCTAAGATCTCAACCTAAAATCTAGTATTTTCATGGTGGAAAATTGGGGTTCGGGTAGAAAGGCATTCTTGTAAAATTGGGATTTAGACCTCAAATTAAGGTCGGACTCCAAAACAAATTACATAACCAGGCTCGGAAGTGAATGGGTGTGAGCACGTGATTTTTGCCATGCTTAAATTACTCCTATAAATTCCTTAGAATTAGGATTTTTCTTTATTATTTGAATTAATTGCATGATTTTGTGCTTCGTTTGCATTTTTGTGTGCATTTTTAGTTGCCATAATTCATTAAAAAAGGGTACAAAAATAGTGCATTTGCATTTAGAATTCGATTTTATATTTTTAGTTTTACTAGTTAATTAATATTACTAAAATAAGAGAAAAATAACAAAAATAATCCTTTTACAATTTTAAATTTTACATTTTACATTTTTTGGTTTAGTTTCCTCTAAAATTATGAATTAGTTAATGTTGGAAATTAATTAGTATAATCTTAGATTTAATTTGGATCTTTTAGTTTTTGATCTTACATTCAATAAAAATCAGAAAATTCAAAAAAAAATAATAAGTAGAATACAAAAAAATAAAATACAAAAGAAGAGAAAAGAAGGAAATGAATAAATGCAAGGGCTGGCCAATTTGGGCTAATATCCAAATAATCCCAGCCCAAAATCCTTCAAACCCGTCTGATGGTCCAGCCCAAATACCTTTTACCCAGTCCAGCCCCCCCATGATAAAACGACGTCGTTTTTAGCCAGGTAAATCAAGGCCGTCCATCGCCTATCATCCGACGATCCAAATTTGTCCAAACATTTTTAATAAAAGTGTAATAACACTTTACAAAATTTAGAGACCAAACGTTACCTTCATCGTATCTCATCTTCCTTCGCCGGCTCCGCCATAACTCCACCGTGTCTGTGCGCCTTCCACCGTCCGCCGCCGGCCGAAAATCGCCTCCGCCGGCGGCGATGCTCCAAATGACTCCAAATGACTCCAAAATTTCACCACAAGCTCTCCTTCCAATCCTCTTTTCAACCCCCAAAACCATCTCCCTCGAATCATAACCAAACCTCTCGAATATTAGATCGAAAAATCCGGTGAAAACCCTAATTCATCCAAACTCGCCCAAATTGATTCTCTCATCACGAATCCATGGGTTCTAACCTTCGAATGTTTCCAAATCTGCTCGAATCTCGAACCTCAGCATGGCAGAACCCTAAAATCCGAGTTACTCAAGTCTTTCCCCAATAGTTTGAATCCAAAGATTAGTTCGAGCCTCGGGATAATGTGTTCGCTTGTTCTTGGCGAAAAACACACGTTCACATTATTCCGGTGCTTGAATCATCATACAGTGCGATTTAGCGTCTCATAAGTAAGTCTTCTTTCTTCTGTGTGTTTGATTTATACGTTGTTAGGATTAGATTAGTTCATAATTAGTGTTTTAGGATAGAGAAGCTTTCTCCTCATCTGATTAGTTCTTCCCCATGTTAGTTGTTTTGTTTCGTTTTAATCCTCACTTTTGGGTTAAATTTTGTTATGATTTGTCACCCTGATTTTCTGATGATTTTTCACCTTGATTTTCTGTTAATGATTGTTTCGACTAGAAATTCATGTTTGCTACTGATAATGCGGCTTAGATTAATTTCGTTTGAATTGAGTTAGTTTGAATTGATAATTTAGTGAGATTCAAGTTCCATTTTCCGATTAATTGTTTGAATTAGTTAAACTGTAGGATCTATCTAGACTTAGCTGAATTTTTATTTGAGTAATTAACCATAGTTACTAAATAAGGTGAAGGGGGCTGGGGGCGATAGTTTAATACTAGGGTTACTAATTTTAGGGGTTGGTCAGGGGTAGTTTGGGCCTCTAAAATAGCTCAGTTTGTTAAGGCTAAGCAATTTCAGAATAGAAATAAGGGTAGTATAGGTATTCCGCAGTTAGAAAACAAAGCTATAACACCCTAGGTCCTTCTAGAAGGGGGTCTTAGTGTAAGTTTCTGCATTCTTAATGCAGTAACTTGGGCAACAAGCCACAAATTTAGGGATTAATAACTAAATTCTGAAAGAAAAGAGGAAAAGTGAAATCTGCAGAAGCCTTAGGCTTTGCCTATAAAAGGCATGTCTAGTGCCTTGGATTACAAGTTTTGGAGCACCTGAAAATTTCCCAAAAAATTTAGATCTGAAAATTCCCCCCAAAAGCTTCCACAAGCTTTGAATCTCTGAAAATTTGAAATTCAAAAATACCAAAATCCAAAAACTGTAGTTCGAACATCTGAAAAGTTCTTCCCTTAGATTAGATCATTAGCTCCTCAAAAACCAAAAAAAAAATATATAACACAAAACTCCAAAAACACTGTTCTATTGAAATTTTTAGGTTAATTTCGAGTTTTAGTGGTTGATTTGCATCTTCTAGCTTAGGGTTTGATTACTGAAGTTTTCTGAAGTTTCCTGGGTTAATTTTGAGTGTGTTTGGATTCAATCAAGGCTGTTCTGGTTTGTTTTTATTTGGTGTTTGTACCTCTGTCATTTTGTCCTGGGCTTTAGTGATATGTTTGGGTTCCAAGCTGTTTTCTTGCTGCTGTGACCTGCTGTCTAACACTGCTGACTTCCTCTTGTCCTTTTGTTCACTCAATTCCAGGTACACACCTCGAATTTGCCTTGGTGTAGCAGTTGAGTTGGAATTGAAATAAAACATCCTGATGAATTGGCTTCCTAATATGTGCTCGATTGAATCATTATGTATCAATAGTTGACTAGATGTTAAATGATATGCATTTGATTAATATAGTTTAGTTTTGATTTGTATTCGCATGATCATTGGACTGTGTGGACCTTCCAAATTTGTATAACTATGACCTCAGTTCTAGTGCAATTCGAGTTAGTCATTCATGGCATTAGGATTCATAACTTGTTAAGTTGCTGTTGATTTTCGGATTCAGGATAGTGAGGATAATCCTATAGATACCAACAGGCAGTATCTCATACGTGTTAACAGAATACACTCGATTAATTAGATTATTTTCATCATTTTGTAAACATTTGTCTAGTATTTTACTGGTTCAAAATCAGTTCCTATTTAGATGTTGGTAGAATTGATATCATAGTTAGTTTGGATGGATAAAATTGGAGCATAGGATTTCAAAATAATTAGTTGTTTAACTTGCTATTTTACTGCTATTTGATACGTGAATTGAATCATTTAGCTTCCAGTTTTGCTCCATCTCCTGAGTTGAATCATTACTGCTATTCAGATCGACTCAAGTAGTAGGTCAAGCTCCAAATTGATGAACAATGAGGCCTGGACTCAAATGGTAGGTCGAGTAGTAGGCCAAGTGGTATTGTTTCGAGTCCATTAAGATGAAGGCTGATGTTGAGCTTAAAGCCCAGTTTACTTCTTTTTTATATTGGGCTCGTTTTGAGGCCCAAAGCCTTGAACGTTTGGTTTGAACATACGGAAGATCTTAATCTATTCATTAAGTGTTGAATATGATGACAGTAAAATAAACTTGAATTATAAATTTGGGCCTCCGAGTTAGGTAGCGAATTCAAATTAAGAGGTTTTCCCCTCTTGTTTGAGTCCGGACTTGAACTTGAGGCCCGAATTTTATAATGCTAATTAATTAGGGCCTCTTTTAGGAACAATCCATACTAGAAAATAATAGTCCCACTTAGGATGGCCTTTAAAAAATAAAACGAGGTGCGCCACGCCAAATAAAACTCATAAATTGCGTGGCCCTCTTTAAAGGTTTGTACCAAAATACGTAGAATTTGGGACGTGCCATTTAGCGAATTTTCATGGCCTCCCGCAAAGTTAGTAACACGTTAGTCACTTTAGGCGCGTTCTTTAATAATTTTACTTTCCTAAATTCGGGTGTGCATTTCATGCGACCCAAATCCAAATCCCAAAACGTTGAATAAAGTGTGTCGAGGATCCGGGTGCATTTCATGTGACGTGATCCGAAAATATATTTTAAATGACGTTCAATTTTCTAAAAATTAATTAAAAGCGGTAAACAATTTTAAAATTGCACCATAGGATGACATGTATTAAAATCAGATTTTTTGCCAATTATAATAGTTTAAGCGACCGTGCTAGAACCACGGGATCCGGGGGTGCCTAACACCTTCCCTCGGGTCAACAGAATTCCTTATTCAGAATTTCTGCTTCGCAGACTCCATTCGGGAAGTCGAAATTTCCTCGATTTGGGATTCAAGAAAAACCGGTGACTTGGGACACCAAAAGCCAAACCTATCCCAAGTGGCGACCCTGAGAAATTTCCTCGATTTGGGATTCAAGAAAAACCGGTGACTTGGGACACCAAAAGCCAAACCTATCCCAAGTGGCGACTCTGAATAAATAAATAATCCCATTTCAAATAATGTCACTTTAAATGGAAAAACTCCCTTATACACTATCCTTCGGGGTAGGTGTGTAAAAAATGAGGTGTGACAGCTCTGGCGACTCTGCTGGGGAGACGAACCCAGAATTTCGATTCAGGGTTCACGAATTCGAGCTTAGTATAATTGTTATATTTGGCTAATCTGATTTTCCTACATGTTCCATGCTATATGTGCTAAATGTTTTACCGCTTTGATATTTGTTGAATTGTATATATAAATTGTTACGAATCCCTTCCTCTCTCTGAGTCTTCTACATCATGGAGAAGGGTGCACTTCGTGTAGCTTCTCTTCTGTTTAGAGTCTTTTCCTATTTAGAACGAGGTTTGGATAAGTTGCTAAGCCGGTGGAGCTTCTGTATCCTCGGTACGCTGCCTCCCCCTCGGCTCGAGTTGTCCGCTCGGGTAAGCCAGGTCTAGACCAATAAACCTAGGGTTTAAACCTAGAAGAACAAAACCTCATGCCGAATCCCTAGTAGGAACGTTTGTTTGCATCATGTGCATTTGACTTAGGGGACTCAACACAGGGGTTGGGTCCGTCTAGGACAGGTGACCTGAAATGAAAAAGACCATCCTGATGTATCTTACGTGCTACTTGTGCATTTATTTGCTCGGCTTTGCATGTTGATCGGCTTGTATACAATGAGAGGAAATTGAGAAAAATAGCAGTGTTAGGACTAAGTGAGGGTAACCACTTGCTTTGAAAAACCAATGCCCAAATAGTACCGAAATGCTGCCGGATTTTTGAAAACAAAAAAGGGGAAAATAGAGAAAAAGATTTTTTAACAAATACCTGGTTTTGACAAAACGTTTTGACCGAACTATGCGGGTCTGATTCTCACCGGATGTGAGATACGTAGGCAAACCTCCTCGGTTCCGACCCCAATTTTTAAAAAAAATCCAAAAAATATCTTCCTTTAGTTCCTTCTTTAAAAATCTTTCCTTAGAAAATTCAAAAAAACAAGAAGTTTTTTAAACTCAAAAATGGTTTCCTTCTTTCTAATGTCTTTAATATGAATAAAAAGAAAAATCAATAAAAATCAAAATCCAAAAATACAGGTTTCCTTCATTTTGAAGTATTTTCCAAAAATCCAAAAAAAAAAACTCAAGAACAAAATCCAAAATAATCTTTCTTCTTTAGAAGTCTTACTTTGGTAAATAATAAAAGCTCAGAAATTCAAAACATTTTTCTTAAAGAAGTCCCTCTTTTGAAAATTAAGAGGTTACATCCAAAATTCAAAAATATATATTTTTTTTTTTTTAAATTCCCAAATTTCAAATAAAAAAAAAAGGAATTTTCAGAAGTCTTTCTTTCAAAAATAAAATATAAGAAAACAAACAAAAAAAATATTTCCTTTCTTCTTTTAAAGCATTTCTTTCAAAAATTCCAAAAAAAAAAGGAAAAAAAGAGTTAGTTTATTTACTCTATTCTCGATCTGCCCGAACTACGCTGATTTGATTCTCACCGGATGTGAGATACGTAGGCAACCCTCATCGGGTCCAACCACCCTTTGCAAAAATAGCCAAAAATACCAAAATTTTAATTTTTGTCACAAAATAAGTCAGGTGATGCCATTCTTGCGTAAAATAAGCCGAATGTCCCCAAAAGGGCGCCGGAAGGCCATTTTTGCAAGTACAGCCACATAGGGTTATTTTCAATGGTTAGCGGGCACAACCTTAAAATCCTCCTCCCAGAAGTGCTGAAAGGCCATATCTGCAAAACCGAGTCTTTGTTTGCTTAAATAAAATTTTGAAAAATAGCCACTTTTCCTTTTAGGTCAAAATAAATTATTAAAATACTCCTTAGATGTCTTTCTTTCATAAATAAAAAATATAAAAATACAAATTTTGAAAAATTGAGTCCGAAAATATTATTGCTCAAAATCCAAAACATTTTTCGTAAAAGTCCCTTTTCCGAAATTAAGAGGCAACTTTCAAAATCAAAAAAAAAGAAAAAAAATAAAAATATTTCTTTTTACTTCTAAAAAATTCCCAAAGTTCCAATAAAAAGAAAAGAAATTTTTAGAAGTCTTTCTTTCAAAAAATCAAAAGAAAAATCAAAATAAAAAAATATTTCCCTTTTTCTTTTAAAGTATTTCTTTCAAAAATTCCAAAAAGAGTTAGCTTATTTACCTTATTTGCAAGAACTACGCTTGGTCTGATTCATGCGGGGTCATGATACGTAGGCAATCTCCATAGGATTCGACCGTAACCCTAAGAAAAAAAATAATAAAAATACGAGGGAAGGAAATAAAAGAAAAACAAGAGAGAAAGAAACACAAAAAGAGAAAATAAGGAATCGAGAGAAAAACCATGGCAAAAGAAAAGGGAAAAGCAGAAAATGAAAAACAGAGGGAAAAGAAAAATGAGAGAAAAATAGAAAGAGAAAGAAAAGCAAGAAAAACAAAGAGTAGAAATCAAAAGAAGAGAAAATAGAAAAAGAAAAGCCGGGATGACGCATGCAACCAGCGCAAACATGTAGACATCCGTTTAACTGTATAGGTGCATCACACCCCAATGTGCGATTACCTATCTGTTACTTGTCTCAAACTAACCGTGTGTTGCTGTCAATTCCAGCCTAGCTTTTAGAAACGGCGGTTGGTTGTGGTAAGCTGGCATCTCATCAATACTTTACCAGATTGAAAGGAAGTGTGGAAATGTCTACAGAAATGACTTTGCCCGCAGTTCCCATCTCTGAAGACAACCCCATCTCGGGGATCCCGGCATCTGAGTCTGTCATAGCTGAAGAGAACCGGATACTACGTCTCTGACTCATGGAGATGTGGGATGCCTGGACCAATGGAAAAGAGCCTCCAAGCGCCATCCCTGGATTTCCTGAACTATTCCCTAGATCTGGGGGTACCTCCAATATCCCCATCAGCCACCCTCATACTCCTTTGGGACAGCCTACCATGACCGCTCACTTCGTCGGAACACCTTCTGAGGTCCGCCCCCAGTTGTTCCCAGCAGGAGCAGCTCCTAACATCTTCATGGCTCCACCATGCTCTGATACAACACAACCTTCACTGCCAAGGCCCGCCTTTGATCCCTTAGCTTTCACCTTCCAAAACCTTGTCTTTCCAGTGGATCCTCCTCAATATCCCACATATAATTACTCTCAGCCACCACCATTTGAGCTTATGCCAGGACAAGATCAAACTCCCAAAGCTCCTGAACAAGCTGAGATGGCGAAAAGAATGAGAAGCCTTGAACAGAGTTTGAAGAATATGCAAGGTTTGAGTGGGCAAACGAGTGTTTCTTATACAGATCTGTGCATGTTCCCTCACGTGCGCCTACCCATGGGATTAAAACGCCAAAGTTCGAAAAGTATGATGGGCATGGCGATCCCATTGCTCACCTGAAAAAGTATTGCAATCAACTGCGCGGTGCCGGTGGAAAAGAAGAGCTGTTGATGGCGTACTTCGGAGAAAGCTTAGTAGGCATTGCCTCAGAGTGGTACATAGACCAGGATGTCTCCCGATGGCACATTTGGGACGATCTTTCCAGAGATTTTGTAAGGCAGTTTCAATACAATATTACATCGCGCCAGACAGGAAATCCTTGGCAAATTCGAAGAAGAAGCCCTTGGAAAGTTTCAGGGAATATGCTATTAAGTGGCGCGAACAGGCATCGAGGGTGAAACCTCCCATGGATGAAGTAGAAATGGTCACTGTCTTCCTCCAGGCCCAGGAAGCAGATTACTTCCAGAACATGATGTCGGCCATGGGAAAACCTTTTGCAGAGACGATTAAAATCGGGGAAATGGTAGAAAATGGTCTGAAAACGGGCAGAATCTTGAGCCAGTCGGCCATCAGAGCAACCTCCCAAGCCATCCAAGGCGGGTCTGGAGGAATGGCCAAAGGTAATAAGAAAGAAGAAACGGTTATGGCAGCATCAGGGGCAAGAAGACACCAGACCATCTTCTCTGAAAGAACCCCTCAACATTACTACCCTCACCATGACATGGCTTATACTCCTGAACCGTATGCGGTCATGAATGCTCAACCTTTTGCTCGGCCGCAGCCACATGCCAATAGAAACCAAGCTCCATTTCAAAGAAACCAGCCTCCTCACCAAAACCACTATAACCCCCGTCCTCCACAAAATAACTTCCGTCCTCGTGAACCACCCAGGAGGCCCAATTTTACACCAATCAGTGAATCCTACTCCAGTCTATTTCCGAAGCTTGTTCAAATGGGTCTGCTGCAGCCCATACCTCCAAACAGGCAAAACCCAGAATCGCCTTCCTATCAGTGGGGTGTCCGATGCGCTTATCACTCAGGAGCTGAGGGGCATGATACAAATGACTGTTGGACTCTGAAACAAGCGGTGGAAAACTTAATAGAACAAGGAAAAATAGTACTGAGGGATGAGCATATCACAAATGTGACCAATAATCCATTGCCAGCCCACAACAACGGGCCGGTGATCGGGATGATCTGTGAAGACAGAGAATTCGATCCAGCATTAAAAGGTATAATTGCTATCACTGATGCGGAAAGAAAGCCAAAGGTGGCCCCGAAGCAAGAGAAAGGGGAAAAGAAGAGCCAATCACCAAGACAGAACCAGAAAAGGAAGTTGATTTGAAAAACGAAACACAAATGTACGTACCCAAGCAAGCCTATGTGGTGCGGGGGACAATCAAACCACCTCGGCTGAGTGAGCCAGTGGTTATTGGACGCGTACCACAGAAGCCTATGACGAACCCTGCTGCGGTACCATGGAATTATCATCAGACGGTGGTTACGTACAAGGTTAAAGAGATCTTGGGAGAGCTGCTAGAAAACCCCCCTGTGGAGGAATATTCAAACGTAGAGGAAGTAAACAATGCCACCAGAAGGCGTTTCCCGCTTAAGAAGCTTGTGAATGCTGAGGAAGCCGAAGTGTTCTTTCAAAAAATGAAAATGGCCGATTATAAAGTGGTACATTTGTATGAAACTTTGGTCAAGCCTAAGTACAGTAAAAAGGAAGATGATGAGGTGTTCACGGCTGAAGAAAGTGAGGAAATACGTGGGGCAATGGGGAGAATGCTCTACGAAGCCAACATGGTCCAGCCGGGAGAGTGCACTAGCACCGTTGAGGTGCTATACATGGGACCAAGCGCCAAGCTTAAAAACTGGAAGGCTACGCCATCCCTGATCAGGCGGGAGTCCCGGTAGACCCGTCCTGCTACTTTTTCTGCATCCCGAGTTATTCCAGGGTGTAACTCGGATGTTTCCTGTAGTTTCTTGTCTTTAAATTCCCGAATGTGAACCCTGTTATCTTCAAAATTCCAAGAAATGAAATTAATATTTCATCGTTCATTTTTCTTTATTCTTTATGATTTTGCTATTTGTTCTCCTTCATTTCTTCTCTTTAGATCTAATAATACAGCTTTAAATAACATGACATGTTTGCGGACTTTATGCCCAGATCCCGAAATGCTGTCAGATTTTCGAAATAATGAATCAAGAGTCGAAATGCAAAGAAGATAACCCTGAGGAAATAAAACAAAGAATTGGAACAATTGAAGGAAAATTGGTTCGCGGTTTGGAAAGGTCCANTGCGTACATCAATCGGAGCGACCCCGTACTTATTGGTTTACAGAACTGAAGCCGTCATACCTGCAGAAGTGAAATCCCTTCGCTTCGCATAATTGTTGAAGCGGAGATTGAGGACAGTGAGTGGGTTAAGACCCGGCTAGAGCAGTTGTCATTAATTGATGAAAAACGAATGGCCGCAGTTTGTCACGGGCAGTTGTACCAACAAAGAATGGCCCGCGCTTATAACAAGAAAGTGCGTCCCAGGAATTTTGAAGTGGGACAGCTTGTACTCAGACGCATTCTCCCTCATCACCAGGAAGCAAAAGGAAAGTTTGCCCCTAATTGGAAAGGTCCATACATAATCCGGAAGATATTGCCAAGAGGAGCACTGTATCTAGGAGACATTGAAGGAAATGACCCTGAAATAGCAGTCAATGCAGATGCAGTCAAAAGGTACTATGTCTAGGTCCCCTGGTTTGATGGCTTTGTGTAATTGAGATGGCGAAGGCTTTCATTCCCGCTACTCTAAACACTATCAATCCATCGTAAACCCTTTGAGCCGGTTCCGCTTCTTTGGTCACCCTCTTTGGAACCCGAAAGTACAAAAGAAAAAGAAAAGAAAAGGAAAAAAAAGGAAAAAAGAAAAGAAAAAAAAAGGAAAGGAAAAAAAAAACAAAAACAAAAACAAAAACAAAAATTATTTGCCTGAACTACGTTTGACTTGATTCCGAAAGGATACGTAGGCAGCCTCTCTCTGGGGTTCAGTCACACCAAAACAAAAATCCTTATTTCCCCAAAAGATGAAACTGGGGCAGATGATATAATGGTTCGGCCATGAATCCGCCGAAATGGTTCCAAAGTTGTAGTTCCGCCCAAAATCCTTTTTACCCCAAAGACCTCGTCCAAGTCCTTCCGATCAATTGGCAAAGGCAGGGAAGCGGAAAACGTCATTGTTAGAATCTGACACAATACAAATTGAGAGAAATAAAATGAGAGAGTCCTATCGGTGAAAACCTTCGGGCACCATAAGGCGATGGTGAGTAGAGAAATTGAAAATGAGAGAGTCCGCTTAGTGAAAACTCACAAAGAGCACTATCGGGCGACGGTGAGAAGAGAAATGAGAGAGGTCGATTGGCGAAAACCCGCAAAGGGCGCTGTCGGCCGACAAGAAGACATCTCACCACTAAAAGAGTCCTGGCAAGGTTCCCTGGTTTTGAAATAAGGATCAATGGGTTCACGAGAAACTGGAAAGTTTGTGTGGGTCGGGCGTCTAGTCCAAGAAGCATGTCATGTCATTTGAAGCCAGCATGCACCCCAGATAAGTCCTTCTTTTCCCCCGAAAGGGACGCTTCTCTTTAAAATCATATGCTTGCCTTTTGCATACTTTTCTTTGAATCCCTTTCGGTTTAACTCTGATTCCGTAACAATTACAAAGAAAAGGTGGCAGGACCGGTTTCACAGGGCTCCGCCTGGCAAGAGTCAAAGAAAATACCCAGCCTCAGCGGATGCGTCAGTCCAATCCCGATTGACCATGGTGGTTGATGCTTTCGAAGCAAAGACATTGGGAAAAAAAAGGAAGTCAAAGGCAAAGGTCCTAAGAGCAGAATAAAGTAAAAAGGCTAGAGCCCACACGGGCGAGTCATCATGAAGTCCTAAGGCTGAACCCGGTCGGTTTGAAAAGAGATTCACCCTCAAGGCAAACGAGCAGCAAAGTTCTCAATGGAAATGGGGCCGGGATCAAGCAATTGGGATGATCAAGGCCAAAAAAACTAACCACCGTTTCGAACTAATAAATTGTTCTTTGCTGGAAACAGGTCTTATTCAGAGCAACCGTGCAAGAAGCAGGTGCAACCCAAAAGAAATAAAATGCGCAAGCGCTGAAACAGCTTTGCAGCAGGAAAATGACCAAAAAGGAAGTTTCCCCAAATTCTTTCATGCGTTTTGCTAAATAAAAAGGAAAATATAAAAGAAGAAGAAAAGAAGAAAATTAAAAAAAAAAAGAAAAAAGAAGAAGGAGAAAAGAAATAAAAATGAAAACCCCAAAAGAAAAACCAACCATGGTAGCAAGAAGCTTTTTCTTTCCAAATCCCGGCCCAAAAACCGAGGATCTCCCTGGCATAACCCAAGGAGCTTTTTCTTTCCAAATCCCGGCCAAAAATCTGAGGATCTCCCTTGGGTTAGATCTTTTTCTTTCCAAATCCGGCCAAAAACCGAGGATCTCCCTGGCATAAGCCAAGGAGCTTTTTCTTTCCAAATCCCGGCCAACAAACGTGAGGTACTCGTCCCTGGCAATAACCCA
>NC_031989.1:44879974-44900664 GCF_001879085.1 Nicotiana attenuata
AACCCAAGGAGCTTTTTCTTTCCAAATCCCGGCAAAACCCGAGGATCTTTTTTCTTTTCGTCCCGGCATAACCCGAGACCCTTTTTCTTTTTCCGGCATAACCCGGTCATTTTCCAGCATAACCTGGATTCTTTCACAAGAATACACAATCCTAATTTGACTGCTTAGATATGTGTCACAACTAACTCATGAAATTTTCCTAGTAAAACTGGGGCAGAAAAATTTCGTTCGTTTGTTTGTTTTGGTATCTTAAGCAGGTAGATCTCAAGACACAAGGTGCGAGATGACCAAGGGAATGAGTCTCAATCTAGAATCAAGAAAAGAAGAAAAGAACAAAAAAAAGAAATGAACTCAAATGTGAAGCAAGCCAGGGTGCGGATTGCTCAAAACCTGATTGAAGCCACATGTTCCGCTGATCCTGTTTTGACCCAATGCTGCATGAAGAAGTAAACACCTACAACTTGCGAGCATCAAGATTCAGATCGAAGTCCACAGCAAAATCAGCTAAGACTCAAGATCAAGTTTCAAGAGAATCATAGATAGGAATCTTGTAACTCATAGTTGATAGGCATAGCTAGCTTAGCTTTGATTTTCCTTTTGGTGTAATAAGGAGGTCAGCAAGAAGTAGCAGCAGCAACAACAGTGAAATTCACAGCTCCTGGTAGTCCCAGCTACCAAACCTTCCAGAACTACACTAACCTGATTCCTTTATAGCCAAGGATATGTAGGCAACCTTTGAAGCAGGGTCCGGTCGGACGGTTTTCAAAATGCTTCTCATGGAGTGCTGAGCAGGCAAAAATCCTTCATGGTGCTCATTTATCTTTGCCCGAAAATCCTTCATGTCTTCGAGCAAAGAGGGGTAGCTGTGAGCACGTGATTTTTGCCATGCTTAAATTACTCCTATAGAATTAGGATTTTTCTTTATTATTTGAATTAATTGCATGATTTTGTGCCTCGTTTGCATTTTTGTGTGCATTTTTAGTTGCCCTAATTCATAAAAAAAAAGGTACAAAAATAGTGCATTTACATTTAGAATTCGATTTTATATTTTTAGTTTTACTAGTTAATTGATATTACTAAAATAAGAGAAAAATAACAAAAATAATCCTTTTACAATTTTAAATTTTACATTTTATATTTTTTGGTTTAGTTTCCTCTTAAATTAGGAATTAGTTAATGTTGGAAATTAATAAGTATAATCTTAGATTTAATTTGGGTCTTTTAGTTTTTGATCTTATATTCAATAAAATTAGAAAATTCAAAAAAAAAAATAAGTAGAATACAAAAAAATGAAATACAAAAGAAGAGAAAAGAAGGAAATGAATAAATGCAAGGACTGGCCAATTTGGGCCAATATCCAACTAATCCCAGCCCAAAACCCTTCAAACTCGTCTGATGGTCCAGCCCAAATACCATTTACCCAGTCCAGCCCCCCATGATAAAACGACGTCGTTTTTAGCCAGGTAAATCCAGGCTGTCCATCGCCTATCATCCGACGATCCAAATTTGTCCAAACATTTTAAATAAAAGTGTAATAACACTTTACAAAATTTAGAGACCAAACGTTACCTTCATCGTATCTCATCTTCCTTCGCCGGCTCCGCCATAACCCCACCGTGTCTCCGCCGCCTTCCACCATCCGTCGCCGGTCGGAAATCGCCTCCGCCGGCGGCGATGCTCCAAATGACTCCAAAATTTCACCACAAGCTCTCATTCCCATCCTCTTTCCAACCCCCAAAACCATCTCCCTCGAATCATAACCAAACCTCTCGAATATTATATCGAAAAATTCGGTAAAAACCCTAATTCATCCAAACTCGCCCAAATTGATTCTCTCATCACGAATCCATGGGTTCTAACCTTCGAATGTTTCCAAATCTGCTCGAATCTCGAACCTCATCATGGCAGAACCCTAAAATCCGAGTTACTCAAGTCTTGCCCCAATAGTTTGAATCCAAAGATTAGTTCGAGCCTCGGAATAATGTGTTCGCTTGTTCTTGGCGAAGAACACACGTTCACATTATTCCGGTGCTTGAATCATCATACAGTGCGATTTAGCGTCTCATAAGTAAGTTTTCTTTCTTCTGTGTGTTTGATTTATACGTTGTTAGAATTAGATTAGTTCATAATTAGTGTTTTAGGATAGAGAAGCTTTCTCCTCATCTGATTAATTCTTCCCCATGTTAGTTGTTTTGTTTCGTTTTAATCCTCACTTTTGGGTTAAATTTTGTTATGATTTGTCACCCTGATTTTCTGATGATTTTTCACCTTGATTTTCTGTTAATGATTGTTTCGACTAGAAATTCATGTTTGCTACTGATAATGCGGCTTAGATTAATTTCGTTTGAATTGAGTTAGTTTGAATTGATAATTCAGTGAGATTCAAGTTCCATTTTCCGATTAATTGTTTGAATTAGTTAAACTGTAGGATCTATCTAGACTTAGCTGAATTTTCATTTGAGTAATTAACCATAGTTACTAAATAAGGTGAAGGGGGCTGGGGGCGATAGTTTAATACTAGGGTTAGTAATTTCAGGGGTTGGTCAAGGGTAGTTTGGGCCTCTAAAATGGCTCAGTTTGTTAAGGCTAAGCAATTTCAGAATAGAAATAAGGGCAGTATAGGTACTCCACAGGTAGAAAACAAAGCTAGAACACCCTAGGTCCTTCTAGAAGGGGGCCTTAGTGTAAGTTCCTGCACTCTTAATGTAGTAACTTGGGCAACAAGCCACAGGATTAGTAAGTATTTTCTGAAAATAAAAAGGGGGGAAAATGAGTGAAAAGCTCTAGAACATTCCTGCCCCTTCCTTGCCTATAAAAAGCAGGCCTAAAGCCTTCATTTACAAGTTTTTTACACCCTCTGAAAATTCCAAAAGTTTTAGACCTCTGTAAAATCCTCAAACTTTCCAGCATATAATTCCCCCTCAAAATCTATTTTCTGCAAGTCCAAGCCTCAAATTTAAATTTCAAAAATCAAAGAAGTTAAAATCTGAAGTCCAGTGCTAGAAACCTTCTTCTAGATCTGAATTTCTGCCCAAAAAAAACTGTTACATCGAAAACCTTAGGTTATTTGAGATTTTTTACTTGTTGATTCACACTTTCTAGCTCAATATCTGAATGCTGAATCCTTCTGAGTGTTATTGGGCTAGATCCAAGTTGATTTGAGGTGTATTCAAGCTTTTCGAGTGAATTGAGGGTTAAAATTGGTCCGGGAACAATCGATACTGCTGCTGGGTTTATAATTGAATTCTCTACTGCTGTGTGTTGCTGTTTGAGCTTGTTTGCAAACTCAAATCTGCTGCTGACCCTTCTCTTTTATTTTGCTCAAATCCAGGTTTATTTGTTATCCCTAATGACATGAAGTTTTCACTCATTGTACATGAACAATCGTGAAATCAATATGATGAAGCATTTCTAAAACATGAACCAGCCTTTGTTTTCTATTACTAGTTTAATGTGTAGTTGTAGATTCAGTTGAACAAGATATGTGTTAATGATTAAATAGAACTGTTTGTATTAATAGGACTGCTCAAACTCATTTTGTAATTACACTGGACTGTATGAATTGTCGCCCCTTACGGCTGTTTGAGCCTTTTGAGTTAAAAAGCAATGTCATGTTAGGTTGATAGAATAGCTCATGATAGTTCAGTTAATTTCTATTAGTTAGCTCATGTTANATGTGTGCTCGATTGAATCATTATGTATCAATAGTTGACTAGATGTTAAATGATATGCATTTGTTTAATATAGTTTAGTAAAAATTCTTATTCGCATGATCATTGGACTGTGTGGACCTTCCAAATTTGTATAACTATGACCTCAGTTCTAGTGCAATTCGAGTTAGTCATTCATGGCATTAGGATTCATAACTTGTTAAGTTGCTGTTGATTTTCGGATTCAGGATAGTGAGGATAATCCTATAGATACCAACAGGCAGTATCTCATACGTGTTAACAGAATACACTCGATTAATTAGATTATTTTCATCATTTTGTAAACATTTGTCTAGTATTTTACTGGTTCAAAATCAATTCCTATTTAGATGTTGGTAGAATTGATATCATAGTTAGTTTGGATGGATAAAATTGGAGCATAGGATTTCAAAATAATTAGTTGTTTAACTTGCTATTTTACTGCTATTTGATACGTGAATTGAATCATTTAGCTTCCAGTTTTGCTCCATCTCCTGAATTGAATCATTACTGCTATTCAGATCGACTCAAGTAGTAGGTCAAGCTCCAAATTGATGAACAATGAGGCCTGGACTCAAATGGTAGGTCGAGTAGTAGGCCAAGTGGTATTGTTTCGAGTCCATTAAGATGAAGCTGATGTTGAGCTTAAAGCCCAGTTTACTGCTTTTTTATATTGGGCTCGTTTTGAGGCCCAAAGCCTTGAACGTTTGGTTTGAACATATGGAAGATCTTAATCTATTCATTAAGTGTTGGATATGATGACAGTAAAATAAACTTGAATTATAAATTTGGGCCTCCGAGTTAGGTAGCGAATTCAAATTAAGAGGTTTTCCCCTCTTGTTTGAGTCCGGACTTGAACTTGAGGCCCGAATTTTATAATGCTAATTAATTAGGGCCTCTTTTAGAGACAATCCATACTAGAAAATAATAGTCCCTTTTAGGATGGCCTTTAAAAAATAAAACGAGGTGCGCCACGCCAAATGAAACTCATAAATTGCGTGGCCCTCTTTAAATGTTTATATTAAAATACATAGAATTTGGGACGTGCCATTTAGCGAATTTTCATGGCCTCCCGCAAAGTTAATAACACGTTAGTCACTTTAGGCGCGTTCTTTAATAATTTTACTTTCCTAAATTCAGGTGTGCATTTCATGCGACCCAAATCCAAATCCCAAAATGTTGAATAAAGTGTGTCGAGGATCCGGGTGCATTTCATGTGACGTGATCCGAAAACATATTTTAAACGACGTTCAATTTCCTAAAAATTAATTAAAAGCGGTAAACAATTTTAAAATTGCACTATAGGATGACATGTATTAAAATCAGATTTTTTGCCAATTATAATAGTTTAAGCGACCGTGCTAGAACCATGGGATCCGGGGGTGCCTAACACCTTCCCTCGGGTCAACAGAATTCCTTATTCAGAATTTCTGGTTCGCAGACTCCATTCGGAAAGTCGAAATTTCCTCGATTTAGGATTCAAGAAAAGCCGGTAACTTGGGACACCAAAAGCCAAACCTATCCCAAGTGGCGACTCTGAATAAATAAATAATCCCATTTCGAATAATGTCACTTTAAATGGAAAAAATCCCTTATACACTATCCTTCGGGGTAGGTGTGTAAAAAAGGAGGTGTGACAATGGGTAATCGGGTTTTGGTCCGAATTTCGGGTTTGGAATTAACTTTTGTTGACTTTATTAATAATGACCTAATTTGAATCTTTTGCAATCATGGATAATATCTAAGGCTTATTTTGAATCGTTTGGTTGATAATTTGCTAGATATTGTTGGTTCGGAGGCTTGTTTGAAAGGCAAATATGTGGTTGAGCTTTGAGTGATCGTTGGAGCAAGGTAAGTGTTGTGTCTAACCTTGATTTGAGGGAATTAGGGACCCTCGGATTATGGTGCTATGTGATTTTCATGTGTTGCGGTGTATATGCAAGGTGAGTAGTGCTTATACGCCGCCAAATTACTTGTTTTCCCTGATTTTCCGCTTACCTTCATTATCTCCTTTCCTGTCTTAACTGTTATATGCTCTAAATGTCTTCTATGCTCAGTTTCTACCAGTGAATCAATGTTTTCTCCTGTTAATGATGTTAGATCTTTTCATAGTTTCATGATTCCCTTCTATTTGCTTAAATTGACTTACTTGCACCTTCTAATTTTCAATTACTCGACTGGTCTCGCTTTGTAATATTACTTATGTGAATTCAGGGATGTATTAAACGTTTGGTTGTTTTAGCTTCCGCATTATTACTTTGGATTATTGCAGTAGTTTCGGTTCTTTCCCATTAACTAATATTAAACTGTTAGAAATGGATAAAATATTCTAACGTTGCCTTGCCTATCAAGTAAAATGTTAGGCGCCATCACGGTCCCGACAGTGGGAATTTCTGGTCGTGACACATAACCATCTATATCTATCTATATATTATTAAAAAGAGAGGAAAAAGCCCTCTTCTTAAGCCAAGTGACATCCTTAAAATTATCCACATGTAACATATTAACTAACTACTAATTCAGCCATGTGGCATAACAAAAAAAATAAACATATAAATTATTTCTTAATTTTTTTTGGTAATTAACATTTTCATTTCTCAACAATTTTTACATACTGCAATCAAGCTTAATCTGGACATACGCCCCAGATTTTAGCTCCATTCCCTGGCCTCACTTACTACTACTACAAGAACCAGTTTAGTCTAACTACTAACTATAGAACAGTTCATTACATACTAGGATAGTAGTTGAGTTCCAGTAGTTTTTTTTGTAGCCTGTGTTTACTTTCTCCTCGCCCATGCACACCTTGTGTTATTGCTCTGCTTAGAATTACTTCTGATCGTTGCACTCCTTTGAAGATCCTGCCATTCCTCTCTTGCCATATGTAGTACAAGGTTCCTGCCCGTATGAGTTTATATAACTCAACTGTTGTGCTCCTCCCTTTATAGTACTTTCCTTCCCATTCAAGTTCATTTTCCCACATCATTGGTTGCCTCTGAATCTCTTGCCATTGCAGCATCGCTGTCCATACTTTCGATGAATAAGTACATTTAAAAAATAAATGATCCACTGTCTCCTCCTCACTGTTACATAAAGAACATGTTGCATCTTCCACATAGCCCAAACCCCTCAACCTATCTTTAGTCATAAACCTTCTATGTGCATCTAGGTAAACTATAAAGTTTCATTTTGGCACTCCCACACTGATGTGCACTAGTTTCCTCCATGGTACTCTATCAAAGTTGATAAGTTAGGATTTTAACATGTTATATACCCCTACTTGCTTGTGCTTTGGTTATAAATCGCTACAAAATAGTCCCAAAATGCTCACAGGTTGTGCTTGTTTGCAGGTTTGATCGACAAAGTGACGAAATGTCAAATATCGGCTCAAAAAGGAGTGAAACCTGCTCAAGTATCAAAGACCAAGAAAAATAACGGAAGAAGGCCTAGTGCGGACCGCACAAAATGGACATGCGGCCATACTAGGAGATTCAGAGAGTTGGAAATTTGGGCTCAAGGGCAACGCGACCACGGTACATTTTATGTGGTCCGCGATCAGGGCTCCGCGGCCGCACTACCCTTTTGTGCGGTCCGCGGTCAAGAGATTCAGAGAGCTACCATTTTTGCCAAGACAATGCCATGCGGTCCGCGGTCGTTATTGTGCGGACCACGCCAACTCCCTCCGCGGCCGCAGTCTATTTTACGCGGTCCGCGGAGTCCAACTTCAGAGAAGCAGAAATGTGAAGTCCAAGAGCCAGTGCGGCCGCGGTCCTTTTTGTGCGGCCCGCACTGACCCCGCAGGGGTATTTTTGTCCAGTTTTTCCAGCCTAGTATAAATAGGACATTTTACCATTTTTAGGTCATCTGTTATCGGTAGAACACAGCTGCGCTCGTGAGACTCGGTTTTGTAGCCATTTTTGGCACTTTAGCTTTAATTTTACGATAGATTCTTGTGATTTCTTTTTAGTAATTAATTAATATGCTTAGTCCTTCATCTATTTCTTTATTTTCTCTTTCAAACATGAGTAGCTAAACCCATTAGCTAGGGTTGTGGCTCAACCCTAGTGTGGGTAATTGATGGGTGTTGCCATCTAGGGTTAGATTGATTATGGCTGTTTGTTATTTAGATTGATTTTATGTTTTTATTTAAGAATTGGTGGTTGCAAACACTGATTCAAGCTTTGTGGGTTTGACTCTTCTTGAGAAAGAGATTTTATGACCCCAAAATTGACCCAACAAGGAATTGGGATGGACTCATGAGAAATGATAGTCCCAGTTAATGGGTTAAATCTCGAGAGAGTAATCACCCTACTTGAACCCTAGTTGCTTGATCTTATTGGCCTACCAAATTGGTCTCGAGAGAGTCAATTGGGCAAAATCACTTTCTCTGCCGAGAGGTGTGAGAGTGGGTACAATTGCGCAACGGTTATAGCATAAGCCCCAAATATGTCAATCTATCCTTAGTAACATCTACCTGTCAATTAGCCACCTAGGTAATGCCACGACCCTAGTGCCTTCCTTCCCATTAGATACAACTTTGCAATATTCTAGTAGCATAATTTAGCGTTAATCATTAGTTTTATCATAGTAGTTATAAAATCAAAAATCAAGAATGTTTGAAATGACATTAGGAGCACAAACACATCTCTAGACTAGACAGAAAATCCAACTCCACTACTAGCTCCCTGTGGAAATCGATCCCGACCACTATTCGGGTAAAAGCTATTGCGACCCGCTCTTCCTACCTTGGTGTAGTGTCGAGTTGGCAGCGATTAAAAGTCACCCCTCAATTTCCCATACATATTCTTAATAGAGAAGCTGCTTATCCCCTCTACATCCTCCTCTATATAACCAGCTTGCTCAAAGTATTATTTGGCTTTAAGAATCTTCTGTACTATCCAAGAAGCTTGTTTTGGTACAATACTCCACAATGCATTCTTCTTCTTATAATACACATGTATCTATTGCACCCACATCCTATCTTTCCAAACGCTGCCTTATTCCATTCTTCTATATCCAGCAGATTTAAACCACCCGCTGCTTTAGGTTTGCACAAACTGTCCCATGACAATAGAGCTTTCCTTGACACTTCTACACCCCCAGTCCATAGGAATGTTCTACATACTCTTTCAATAAGTTGGACCAGTTTCTTTGGCAGTACAAACACCTGAGACCAGTATACTTGGATAGAGAATAGCACACTCTTGATTAGCTGAATTCTTCCTGCATAGGACAAAAAACTTTGATGTCCAGGATTGGATTCTCCCTAGCATCTTTTCAAGCAAAGGTCATCATCAAAGCTCAATTGCACTATGTTCAGTTTGCCACATTTAGGACTGTATCAATGATAACCTCTTATATCTAAGAGGTACTCCTAAGTACCTAACTAGTAATGTTCCTTTGACAAAACCCAAGTCTTGCAATATCTTCTGTTGTTGATCATTATGCACTCCACCAAAGAATATGGAACTTTTATCAGCATTTGCCACTAGCCCTGAAGCCTTTGAGAACTGCGGAAAGCACTGAAATAGTAGCTAAACAGATATGACATCACCCCTACAGAACAGTAATAGGTCATCATCAAAGCTCAATTGCACTATGTTCAGTTTGCCACATTTAGGATGGTAGTTGAAATTAGGATCCTTTTTAAGTGTCTTCAATAGTCTTGTCAAATACTCCATAACCAGCACAAATAGGTAAAGAGATAGGGGATCTCCCTGTCTCAATCCTTTCTTATCTTGAAATGGCTTTGTAGGCTGCCCATTAATCATAATGGAGTATGAGACTGTTGTAACACAGCTCATAATCCATTGCACAAATCTCCCTGGCAGCTGTAGATGTGTCAACACTTGTTCTAGATATCCCCATTCTACAGAATTATAGGCCTTCTTCATGTCTATTTTCATCATACATCTAGGAGAAACACCTTTCCTGCCATATCCTTTAACTAACTCATGACTAAGTATTATGTTGTCATTTATCAGTCTACCAGGAACAAAAGCAGACTGACTTTTATCCACCAGTCCATCCATCACTCCTTGTAATCTGTTAGTTAGATCTTTGATATAATCTTGTAAAGTATTGTGCAACATGATATTGGCCTGTACTCAGTAATTTTAGAAGGAATTTTCACCTTAGGAACAAGAGTTACTGTTGTACAGTTGATAGGCTGATACATATTTGAACTTGAAAAGAACTCCATAACTGCAGCTGTGATTGTATCTCCTACTACAGGCCAAGCCTTCTTGAAAAACAAAGCATTGAATCCATCACACCCAGGGGCTTTGTTGTCACTAATACCTTTAAAAGCCTGATAAATCTCCTCCTTTGATACCTCTGCTAGCAGTTGTAATTGTTGCAGTCTATTCACCATAGGACTATGATGATAGGCTATAATTACGTATTTTAGTCGATTATTACACTCAAATTTACTGCACTTTAGTTGAGTTTGCGCTTTAATCGCTAGTGTTTTGCACTAACGGTGTGTTTTATGCCTTGTAGGAGTGATTCCGAGCTATATAGATGTTATGGAATGAATTCAAGTGATTTGTAGCTTTGAAGTCTGAGTAAAAGCCCAAGGAATTAAGCCGGGATCGTATTCGGGGATCAACGGATGATAGAGCAACAAAACAAAGAACCGAGTAGGCATATTGCATAGTATCTAGTAAAATGCACATAACTTTTCGCTCAGAACTCCATTTGGGCTCCACAATATATGGTTGGAAAGCTAACTCAAAGGTATACAACTTTCATGTTTTACGTTTTCCCAAATTCCAAACGGAACAGGGTGAAAAACTCAGTCGAAACCACGACCGCGGACCTGAGGCGGGCTGAGGCAGTATACTTGCCATATACCGCGGTTGTACCGCGCCCGGGCCGCGTCCGCAGCGTCCAGACGTGAAAAAAGTGTCCTTTTTCGCGTAGGAGAAGGTATAATAGTTTGGGACCGACCCTACTTGGTATATATACATGGAAAAACGGTATTTTGAAAGGTTGGACACACTTTTGACATAAATTAGACCTAAAGAGGCTAAGGAGACCGAGGATTCGACCTAAGGAGTCAAGAACACACTGGGAGCAAGGCGGAGAATTCTTCTACGAGTTTTTCACTTCCTTCTTCCTATTTGCATTATTGGTTATGAATTCTAGTATTGTGTTTTTGCATACTATTATGAATAGCTAATTCATTTTCTAGGGTTTTGATGGAACCTTTTGTAGGATAAATTCTTGTTATGTTTTTATATAATTGAGCCGTTGGATTTCTCTACTTGTTCAACTACGTATTTATTGTTGTTGATTGAATGGCCATCAATTGACTGTGCCTATTTAGTGTGTACTGCTCGAGAGAGAGTACATATTTAGGTAGTTGTTGAACAACGTCACTCCTAACGTATGGGAGAAATCAATATATTGGGTTTAAAGGTAGGTTTAGAAATAACAAAGCCTTGACGTGGTCGTAATGAGCGGTTAGATAAAGCCAACCAGCGTAGTTCGAGAGAATATGTCTAGTAAATTGTTGTAGTTGCTCGAGAGAGAATTATCGCACCTAAAGTGCTCACGATCAGTAGAGAATACATCGGCGAAATTGTAGGGAACATAGCTGTAAGGATTCCGACAATTGGGGAAACCATAACTCTAGATCTCCTTAATTTAGTCTCCAACCTTTTGTCTCGTTAGTTGATAATTTTACCATTTTCTAGTATTTGCTAGTTAATTAGTTAGAAATATAAATCTCAATCATTATAATTTAGAAAATTGTTCAAACTTGTCTTCTTAGTGATATTAAACAGATATAGCTAAGCCTTAGTTCTCTGTGGGATTCGACTCCAGACTTATAGACCGGATTATATTTGCAGCGACCGCTTATCCTTTTTAGGACTAGAGTTGGGCGTGATCAAATTTTGGCGCCGTTGTCGGGGAACTAACGGTGTAGTTGTAGCTGTATATATTGCTAGGGTTCAAGTTTGAACTTTTATTTTGTTTTGTTTTTTTTTTGTGTTTTTTTATAACTGTTGATTTGAGAAATATGACATCTTGGAATTATGGGAATTTAGGTGTAGATAATTCTACTATTGATCTCCATACATATTGTGAAGGAAACCACCCGTCACAAAATTTTCAAAACGTTCCTAAGAGCGAGTTATGTGCACCAACTCAATCTTATTTGTGGAATGTGTGTGATGTGTGTGGTGATAAAAATGGTCACCTTCATGGTTGTGCTTATATTTCTTATTTTCCCTCAAACCCTTACTATGATGGTTCTACCTTTTCTTGTGAAGTTAATAGGAACAAAGAACCTGGGAATGCGGACCTGAAAGAGATCAAGGATATGTTAAAGCGCCTTCTGGAACAAAATAATGAGAAACAACTACAAATAGAGAGGCAAGAGGCAACTATTCGCAACTTGGAGGCTCAATTGAGTCAAGTGGTTGGAGGTGTTAATGCTCAACAAGCCAATATTGTGGATAGTAGCCAAGAAGAGAGTGAATTTGAGGTGTTAATTAAGGAGGTCAGAGTAGAACATCAACAACCTAGCCAACTACAATTTGAGGATATCGATGTTGAAGAAGTGAGACTAGAGTCAGTCAAGGACTAGAGTTGGGCGTGATCAGACTATCTCTCATGATAGCTGGGTTAATAGCAGGCAATTCACTTGCTGATGAGCCTAGTAGTTGTTGATAGAACCCTGTCACCTCCTCCTCAATGTCCTTCCTTGTTTGCACTGTACTCCCATTACACTCTATTAGTCTTCTAATCTTGTTTTGGCTGCATATGTTTTTCATACTTGCAAAAAAATATGCTGTGTTGGCATCACCTAACTTTAGCCATTTTACTCTTGATTTCTGTCTCATAATGCTTTCCTCCACCCCTATCCATTTTTCCAGTTGCATTTTCATTACTTTCTCTTCAGCTACTAAGGTCTCATCTTGCCCAGGATCCCTCATTTGCTCTTGTAAAGCAGTTAATCTTTGTCTACACACCTTGATCCTATCACCATCAACATTATATTCATTCTTGTTTAAGACCTTCATAGCTTGTTTTACTCTTTTTAATTTAAGCCAAATACTCCTCATATTGTGTTGTTCCTGTGGTCTCTCCCATGCTTCATTAACTATCTTCATAAAGTCATCATGTTCAGCTAGGTGGTTTAGGAATTTAAAAGGTTTGGAACTATAGTCTTCATTCTCCTCCAGTGCTATACTCAGTGGTGAATGATCAGAACAGTGAACATAACCATAATCCAAACCTCCAATACATTACCAACATCCAATCAGCATTAATCAGAGCTCTATCAATCTTACTATAAGTGTGGCCATTTGTCCATGTAAAATTCCTTCCACTAGTCTTCATTTCTGCCAATCCAGTATATTCAGTAAATTCATTGAAATCTCTTATCTCCAATTCTTGCACAGGATTACCAACTGGTCTATCTTCAACTGATCTAATAGAATTGTCATCCCCTATTATCAACCATGGCCCTTGCTGTATTAAGTGCAACCTTGTCAGTTTACTCCACATACTTCTTCTGTCTTCAACACTATGCAGGCCATACACAACTGTAAAAGTAAGCCTCACATCCAATCTCCTAATATATACTGTAGTGTGTATAATCTGAGCAGTTCCACTCACCTCTTTGCACTACATTTTATTTGTGTCCCATAGCAACCATATTCTTCCTTTGCTACTATATTCATAGTTGTCTAAGTATGCCCATCCAGGTGTAATTTTCCTTATAACTTGTTCAGCCTTCTGCTTTTTTATTTTATGTTCTAGTAATGCTATCATGTGTACTTTATTACTACAAATGAACCCCTTCACCTCCTTTTGTCTAGAGGCTTTATTTAAGCCCCTTATGTTCCAGGTTACTAACTTCATACAGGTATGAAAAGGGGTTGAAGAGTCCCTTCCTGCCCAGTATCACCCTTCTGTCTACTTGTTCCTACCTCTATCTGTCTTGGCATGGCTAGCTGTAGTTTAGATTCTGCAAGTAGATTAAATCCATTGATTACATTAACTACATCAACTGGTTGTCTTTCTCTACTTCTAGCTGCTGACTTTCCTATAACAGTCTGCCACCTTTGCTCCTCATTTCCTGAAACTATAGCTCCTATACTAGTACTAGCCATTAATGTACTAGAACTAGAATTCCCTTCATTAGTAGTCTCTCTCAACTGTAATTGCTCCTTAACAGCTGGTTCCTGTACTTTGGATGCCAGCTTAGGTTGCCATTCCTGCTTCTGTTTTACATTCTTAGTCTTCAACTTTGGTCCAATCTGTTCAGCAACTCTACATTGGTGACCAACTTGCATGCATTTAGTACAAAACTCAGGAACCCAATCATATGCTATTTCCTGGATAAACTCCCTTCCATTAGGATCAGTCACTTTGATAGACCTAGGTAGCTCTTTAGTAACATCCATTTCAACCAATACCATTGCATATGAAATCCCATCCACTTGATTAGTACAAGCATCAGCATAGAGAGGAATTCCCAAACCACTGCTTATCCTACTTAGTGACCTATTTCCCCAGCAATTCAAAGGCAAATTAGGATATTTCACCCATATTGGTATAGTTTGAAGAACCTCTTTATTGAAATCAAAATCAGCCGACCACATTTTGACAAGGATAGGCTTATTATTCAACATGTGAGGTCCTGAATACAGAACGTCATCCCTATCTTCAATAGAATTGAAACGAACCACAAAATAAACATCATTGTGGAAATACACCTTAGGCTTAGCTCCAAAATTCCATACTGAAGTAATGTACCTTTCCATGGCGCCTATTGTTGGATTTCCTCCAACAACATATAGTATTAACGCAAGCTTCCATTTCTGAGTCTCCACCTCGATTTCTTCCTTACAGAGCTCCACAATTACCTCACCATTTTTTATAATTGGTGCAATAAAGCTCAGATACATACCTTTTGCCGCATAATTCGATACCACAAATAGGTTTGCCCACTGCTTCTGCCCTTTATCATCCTCAACGGTAGGTAGAATCACTTGAGGTTCAGTTGTCTTCACTGCATCTCCTTTCACCCCCAGTTCAACAGTAATTGGATCCATACTCTTACCAATTGTCATAATTTTGCTTATATTTGGGCTTGCATGTATCATCGGAGCATCACTAATTACTTTACTACTATGATCGGTCTTATCCAATGGAGTTTTCACAGTTTCCTTCATGGTTGACAATGGCAGCCACTGTTCCATTTTCCCTAGATCTCTTTCCAAATTGTCATTCCTCAGAATTGGAGCGCTCGCACATGTACATTCAGTCACCGCAGTCGCAATAACTTATGATGTGTAGAAATTACTTACCTCTTCGATGATGATGAAATCCCTCCTCAAATGCTCTCAAAAATCGCCTAAGGCCAAGTGGGAAATGAGGGAAATGGGCTAAGTTTCGAATTAAATAATCTGGACACAGCCCTCAGATGTCGCATTTGCGACAGGGTTTTGCAAATGCGAACCCCTCAGGCCTCGCAAAAGCGACACAAAACGTCGCAAATGCGAACTATGCCCCAGCCTCCCAGGTTCGCAAATGCGAACAGGACCTCATAAATGCGATGTCGCATTTGCGACAAAAGCTTCGCAAATGCGAAGATCATAGCCTCGCAATTCCCATCCCCCATTTTGCAATTGCGATCTCCCCCCCCCCCCCCTAGAGCCCAGGCTCGCAAATGCGAGAATAAACTCACAATTGCAAAGTCGCATTTGCGACCCATGCATCGCAATTGCAATCATACCAGTACCAACAAACCAATTTCTTAGCAAATCACTCCGAAGCGATCCCGAATCTCACCCGAGCCCTCGGGGCTCCAAACCAAACACCCGCACAAGTCCAAAGTCATTACACGGACTTGCTCAAAGCCTCACATCACCTCATAAAATGCTAAAATCACGAGTCGACCTCCAATCCCAGCTTAATGAACCTTATGATATCAAACTTCTATTTTCGATGTTTAAACCTATCAAATCACGCCCGATTGACCTCAAATTTAGCGCACAAGTCATATTCGACATTACGGACCTATTCCAACTTCCGGATCCGGATTCCGACCCCGATATCAAAAAGTCAACTTCCGGTCAAACTTCTCAAAACCTTCAAATTTTCTATCTTTAGCCAAATGACTCCAAAATAACCTACAGACCTCCGAATTCACTTCCGATCGCGCTCCCAACTCCAGAATCACCATACGGAGCTATTCACAGACTCGGAATCCCAAACGGACATCGATAACACTGAAATGCACTCCAAGCCAAACTTATGAAATTTTTTCAAAAAGGCTAACTTCCACAATAGGCGCCAAAATGCTCCCAGGTTATCCAACACCCGACCCGGGCATACGCCCAAGTCTGAAATCATCATAAGAACCTGCTGGAACCTTCAGATCCCGATTCCGAGGTCGTTTACTCAAAATTCCAATCCTAGTTTATTCTTCCAACTTTAAGCTTCCGAAATGAGAATTCTCTTTCCAAATCAACTCTGGACTTCCCGAAATTCGATCCCGACCACGCGTACAAGCCATAATACCTGAAATGAAGCTCTCATGGCCTCAAACTGCTGAACTATGCGCTAGAGCTCAAAACGACCGGTCGGGTTGTTACATTCTCTCCCACTTAAACATACGTTCGTCCTCGAACGTGCTGAGAACTACACTGAAGTAGTCTGAAATCATTGGTTAACTTCTCATGCACCTTCCCGTGCTACCACAACTCAGTTGAGCACATTAGCTCGATCAATTCTGAATATATTCTCTTTTATTCAAGCAGATACACCTTAAAGCCCAATTCCAACTTCCGGAATTCTATGCCCGACCTGTTTCCAACGAAGATCATCACATCAATCCCTACACGCTGTACCCAAACATGGCTGCATAACTTTGCTGAATTCACACCTAGCATCACTTCACTCACCGGACCACAATAACACTTTCTGATCAACTTAGTCGAAAATCCACGAATCTGATGCTCCCATTGCACCCCATGACATACACAGGTCTTACTCTAACTCTTATAATGCCGCCACAACGGAAGAGATGTGCAGAAATTCATAATCAACTACCGAGTCAACCCATCATTGAGTCTACACTTCTGACAAGAAACATTACCATATTCTGAACCAAATCGTGATCTTTGCTCCTTATTATATTCCATATAGTCAGATTGCACTGATCCTGAATCCAATGATTCCATCTCACCCAGTACGAACTGCTCAGGCAATAAGCCACCCCGACCTGACCAAAAGTCTCATATGATGCCACAATGTGCCCATAGGCTACCAATTAGGATGCGATACAAAAAGGAAAATGAACTCTGGAAGGAATTACCTAACTCCCGCACTAATACGGACTTTCCTTAGAAAATAGGAAGCGAGACGCACGAAAATAGCATATAGAAAACTATACTCAACATCACACTGTTGCGGCGCTCAACCCGATCCAAACATAGATCTCACATAAGGAGATTGCACATCGAGTTAAATTTGCTCATTACAATAAAATATCGATTTTCGGTCACAAGCACGCTAAGTGCATAATAACATCCCTGAGGGGACATGTAGCGCTATAAGCTACGAAACCCAAGCACAACTGAGGTGCGATATACAATCTGAATCTCAAGAGCCCTTTGGCTCATATAACATCATTTCTGCGCGGATCCTCAGCACGTAAGCAATTTCTCAAGCCGTCTCACAACTCACACGACGCAACGTATCACTGCACGAAATATCTGACAGCGAAATAACACCCTGACTACTCCTCCACAAGGAGCACATTACTGAAATGAACACAACTGGCCTGACATAGAGCCCATATTCACATTTAAATTCATCCACCGACCTCAAGTCGATCCCGATCATATCCACTAAACCAATAACCTTTCAAAGGTCCATACTAATTTCCCCCTTCTCATAAAACACAAGAACAACCATCATAACCGGAGTACTCATCCACAGTCCACAACTCAGTAACTGAGTGCCCTCCAGGCATATATTCTCGATTTAACGATATCATCACAAATCTTCATACTTGGTTTAAATCTTTGATCAATCAAGTGACTACGTGCCACATTTATACAATCTTCCTGTGGGACACACTCCCACAACCTACCATAACAAATAATTGGGTCTTACCTCCAAACCGCCAGCCGCACTAACGCTGAAAAGTGATCAAGAATCATTAACCATGATACAAGCCTTTTTTATAAAACACCGATCTAAGATGACACTGAAGACAATAGCAACTTACTTTAAACATCAAAACCCCTTTCCAGCTCATCCGAGCTGGTGACATCCTTGTCCACACCGAACTGAAACCTTGATTCTCACTTCAAATTCCATACTACTCACTGCACCCAACACGCCAATGTACAATAAAACATGATTCTTATCATAACTCCGAAACTACTAATCGGTCATCACTTCATCACATAAAAGCTTTTCACTGAACTCACTCCAGGAGGAACACAGCAACATACAGGCGAACTCTCATAACCATAGAATATGCAAATCTCTAAGTAGTGGTCCAAGCCACCATAACCCTTCCGGGATCTGCTTACACATAACAAGCCATAACATAAGAATGCTTCTGAATAATATCAATTACGGCAGCTGACAAGCCTCATATGCACCATCTCAACTCACTTGCATAACTCGATCACGCTGAGGAAACTGATCGCTAACACCAATATGCCAAATTCAACTATGGCCAATCAATCCACCTTCTCCCAATTCATCCTTGAATTCCTAGAGATAATACTAACTCCATCCGCACATATCATACTCCATCCGCACTCATCCCGAGTGGCCCTGAATCGCGAGACCATGCTGTCTCAAATTCCACGAACCAATTCATACCTTCCTCGCGCGCATATTCGCACCCTCAACTGACATGACCATTCTGCTAATCCTATTACAAATCCGAAATCTCTTCTCATTCTCCTATCAAGTTCTACACCGCAAGTCAAAACATCATAGAACTCTCTGTGCCTCTTCTCATAGGCTGTTATCAAGCTCCATTCTAAACTGTATCTATAGGCTCGAAATCATTAGGCATCACACTTTATCCCCTTTTCTTTTTGAACCCATCAGAACCGTTACTAAGAGCCACCCGCTCTGACTTGGTCCCGAATATAATCAATTCCATAAATCTTCTAGCACATGAATACCCCATTGGTGATGCACCTGGCAGAATCCCTTCTCTTGGAACCCGCATCTTTAGAAACACAATCTTGAATCCTTCCCCAAGTCTGGACATGGGCCAATAAGGCCAACGATAACCCACCTTTAATAATCCCTTTGCTTAATTCATCACTTATGTTCTTTTCCGTAGCTGAAACAACTCAGCAATCTGCTAATAACCAGAAACCTCGCAAGTAATTAACCATACAACCCCATCATAGGCGGTGGGACTCTCCCACTCAGCTCGAAGCCACTATTACATCACTCTGGAATTTACCAGGATTCTTAATCTTCTATTGACATAATCCTTGCGCAATCCACTGCCAACATGCTCGATATCTTACTATGGAAAACCCCCTTTCATACTCAGAATCATCAACAACATTCGCACGACCGATCCCTTCGCCGTATAACCAATAGAATTCTTTGCAGAAGCTCGCCAACCACGTGATCGCTAACCTGCTCACAGGGATGAACTACCTGTAGAAATACTCCCGGGATCTTCCAGCGCCGCTACACAGGGTACAATCACTACGACATCACAACCCGTCCTGAGTCTGAGCTCACTCTCCAGCTGCACAGGTCCATTTACCCCTCGTGGACATCATTTAAATGTGTGGCAACATCTTTCCAATTCAAGGTTATGTCATATCCTTCTTCATTCAAGCGGCTCCTTTCCGTTATATTAAATCTCCTGCCGCACAAGAACCCTTACTTCAAATTAGACCCGTAGACCCCAATAACCAAGCACTAATATTCTCAAATCGCCCCAAACTCTCCTTAAGGTACGTGGTCATCCACTGCAAAGCCCATATGCAATTCCGCCACTCTCCCACTTTGGCGGAACTCATCCCCTTAATCGACTACTCGACCTTCGCTTCATATACCTGGCCTTTTTAGAAGTTTAAAACTCCGCCTGACACTTCCCACATGCATTTCTCATCTTTTGCTGCCCGGTTGTTGCCTTAATAAAATCTATCTTCATATTACTTGAGTCCACAAATCGCTACTAACTTTAAACCTTTCCGAAGGTCATCCTTCTCGAACCGCCAACATTAGAAATACTGATCCAATACTGAACCACCGCACCCTGCAATATCTGACAGTTGCATCTCTGATACTTTTTCGCAATATCTTGCCCCAAGGCGAATTGTAGAAGATTATAACACCGACACACTTAATACGTTCAGTTAGGACAACAGCACCCCAACATAGAATTAAACTCCACTACGCTTGCAAATACCAAGTCTCATTACTTCCACCAGCCCACATCTGACCACCATTAGTCCGATTGCCTTTCCCCTGCCGGGAATAAAATACTGAATCTCTCGGTTATGCACTGAGTAAACCTCCCATCATGTCATTCACTGCCCCGACACATGGGCAACATCCTACCATCATATCACTACTGCGGAACAGTCATTCATAAGCATCATGGCAACTTGTGCCTAGCCTCAAAGCCCTCAGAAGTACCGTTACTGAGCTGAAACATTAAAATATCCTTCCACAAGGCGACGATAATAATCAAATCAACTACACCGGGAGAAACATCCCGCACCGCATCCGTAATACCATTAGGCTTCTTCAGTTCTCGATTTATAACAAGCGCTTTGTGACGACCCGACCCGTCGTATTAGGTATTACTGCCCCGTTATCCTCATTTATTACTTCTTCATGTTTCATTACCGGTATGTGGTGAGTTAGAGTTGATTCAGATTGGTTTTGATAAGAAATGAGACACTTAGTCTCTTTTAAGAAGGCTTAAGTTGGAAAAGTCAACCGGACGTTGACTTATGAGTTAGAGGGCTCGGA
>NC_031989.1:44901622-44972205 GCF_001879085.1 Nicotiana attenuata
TTTGGGCTTCGTGCCGATTATTTGAATCCTTCAGGGATTGATATCACTGTTTTTGCATTACTTTGTGTATTATTTGATCTCGGTCCAAGGTTTTATATACTGTTTCACAAACTTAGCCACCTTTCTAAGATTTGAAAACTTAAATGATATTTTACTGACGTTTTGAGTTGAGAACTGTTATTTTACTATTGCCCAAGGGGCTTATGTGCATTTCTGGACTGAGGATGGATCGGGCTGCGCGCCGCAGCGGTGTGATATTGATATTGCGCTTGGGCTGTAGGAGCCCCTCCGGAGTCTGAACCCCCACAGTGAGCGCGGGTACCCAAATGGATCGAGCTGCGCGCCGCAGCGGTCATATGCATTGCATTGCATTCATGCATTGGTTCTTGTTTGTACTACGTGTCATGACATTCAGCACTCTCATATCACTGGCATCCATGCTACTTCTTGTATTGTTTACCAGACGCCCTGGTGTTAATTGTTTGTGGAGTGCTGTGCCCGAGGGGCTGACTTATGTGCGGACTTGCACTATCTGATTACGCATTCATTTGCTTGACTGTTGGAAAAAGATGTTTTCAAAAGAGGTTTTAAACTGAGCCAGATATTTTCTAAAGGATTTTCACGGTTTTACTGTTTTCTCAAAGAGTTGTACTGTCCTATATAGCATGATAGAGTGCTCTTACATGATTTCTTGCCTCTCAGTTATTATTTACTTTATTACTCACTGAGTTGGAAGTACTCACTTTACTCCCTGCACCTCGCGTGCAGTTGCAGGTATTGTTCACCCGGTAGCGGGTTATTAGCTGATTGAAGGTAGGGCTATTGTAGCTGAGCAAGGTGACCGCCAGCGTTCGCGGCACCGGATGTTGTCTTTTGATTTTCCAGAATTTTTCTTTATATATTATTATTGGCCCTGTAGTTGTGTTCAGGTTTCTTTAGATGCTCGTGACTTGTGACACCCCGATCGGGTTGTGTTGGGTTGTACATACTGGTTATTATTGTCGTAAGCTATATTCACCTATTCGTTTATGTTTAATAAATGTTAAAGAGGCGATTTGGGTTAGTTGGCTGGCCTTGTCTTCACGAGAGGCGCCATCACGACCGGGTTTGGAAATTGGGTCGTGACAGCTTTGCGTCGCGTAAGATTGAGTAGGAATAAATCAAAGGCATACGCCTCCAAGGGTCAAATCGCGCGATAAGGAATCAAGAAGGGAAGTACTCCTAACAGTCCTGCAGCCTCCCGAGGATAAGTATAAACGTCTCCGTACCGATCCGCGAGACTCTACTAGACTTGCTCATGACTCGTGAGACCCTAGGAACCTAGTGCTCTGATACCATGTTGTCACGATCCAAAATCCACTATGGGTCGTGATGGCGCCGGACATCGCTGTCAAGCAAGCCAACCAATTACTTAATTAAACTCCAATCTTAACAATTTTAAAAAACCAAGATTTTCCTTTAAATTTCATAAGTAAAAAGATAACTGCTTCAATTCAAATTAAATACTAGCAATCAATACAAAATATTTAAAAAGCATCCCAGAACCCGGTGTCACAAGCGTATGAGCATCTACAGATAAGGAAATAAAATACAATACAACATCCGTCCGGAATACAGTGGACAGAAAGAAAATACAATTTGCTGGAAGGGATTTTACTAGCTGCGGGCCGCCTCGAAATATGCAACTCACCTAGTCCCCGAATCATCCGTGCTGCTATGCCCAGTGGGCTGCTAGAGATAAATATACCTGTGCAACAAAAATGCACAGAAGTGTAGTATGAGTACGTAATCAACGTGTACTCAATGAGTATCCCGCCTAATCTCGAAGAAGTAGAGACGAGATGGTCAACT
The DNA here is from genome assembly GCF_001879085.1 of Nicotiana attenuata. Classification (NCBI taxonomy): domain Eukaryota; kingdom Viridiplantae; phylum Streptophyta; class Magnoliopsida; order Solanales; family Solanaceae; genus Nicotiana; species Nicotiana attenuata. Next base: position 44,903,474 of record NC_031989.1, read on the forward strand.
TCGACACTTACTAGAGGTCAATTGACAATATACTAAAAATGTGAGGAAATCATGGATTTATCTAGCAGTCCTAATTCACGAAGCCAGAAAACAGGTAAACTCCTTCAACAAATAATCAAGGAATTTCAAGGTTTACTCTTTATTATCTTATCAATTTATATCAAGCCACGAAGGGCACAATTCACATTTAACATTCTCAAGCAACAATATAACATGCGCAAATCACACCGAGGCGACGGCCCGATCCTACAGAAATAAACTGTGCACTTGCCGAGGGTCGACGGCGCGCAGATAGATGCATCTATTTAATCTGCCGAGGCGTTCGGCCTGTTCCATAAATAAACACATACCCTGCTCGCGAATCATGCATGCGACGCAGGTACACATAGAGATACATGCTCAACCAGTCAATTAAGAACTTATCGGGAATATTTATCCAAATAAAACAATTTCTCTTTTTAACAATTCAGGAAAAATGATGTTTAATCTCTTTTTAAATTCATTTGCTAACCCAAGGTGATTTAAGCAATTCAAGCTATCAATAGGTTCATAAATAATCCAAGTATAACATGCTTTTGGGCCCTAACTACCCGGACAATGGCATAATAGTAGCTACGCACGGACTCTCGTCACCTCGTGCGTACGTAGCCCCCGCAAATAGGAGCACATAATCAATTATTTCACCTACGGGGACAATTCCCTCTTACAAGGTTAGAAAGGAGACTCACCTCGCTCCGAAGATTCATAACCGGCATTCCTCGCCCTTCCGAAGACTCTAATTGATGCACCACGCTCCAAAACTAGCCAACGGTTACGCAAATCCATCAATATATGCTCAATTACTCATTACAATCTAATTTATAGAAATTCCTAACTCCGACCGAAAAGTTGACCAAAACGCCCACGTGCCCGGAATCCGAAATTTTTCGAAGATAAAGTTTACCCATAACATAAGGATCAAGATTATATAATTTTTACTCCATTCCCTAACAATTTTCGTGGTTAAATCTTATTTTTACCAAATTCTATGTTTTTCATCTAAAACCCTTGATTTTCCTTAATCTTCACATTAAATCTACCCATAATCCATGTATTTAACTATGATGTGTAGAAATTACTTACCTCTTCGATGATGATGAAATCCCTCCTCAAATGCTCTCAAAAATCGCCTAAGGCCAAGTGGGAAATGAGGGAAATGAGCTAAGTTTCAAATTAAATAATCTGGACACAACCCTCAGATGTCGCATTTGCGACAGGGGTCGACAGGGGTTTCGCAAATGCGAACCCCTCAGGCCTCGCAAAAGCGACACAAAACGTCGCAAATGCGAACTATGCCCCAGCCAGGACCTCGCAAATGCGAAGATCATAGCCTCGCAATTCCCATCCCCCGTTTCGCAATTGGGAACTCCCCCCCTGGAGCCCAGGCTCGCAAATGCGAGAATAAACTCGCAATTGCGAAGTCGCATTTGCGACCCATGCATCGCAATTGCGATCATACCAGTACCAGCAACCCAATTTCTTAGCAAATCACTCCGAAGCGATCCCGAATCTCACCCGAGCCCCCGGGGCTCCAAACTAAACACCCGCACAAGTCCAAAGTCATTGCACGGACTTGCTCGAAGCCTCAAATCACCTCAAACAATGCAAAAATCACGAGTCGACCTCCAATCCAAGCTTAATGAACCTTAAGATTTCAAACTTCTATTTCCGATGTTTAAACCTATCAAATCATGCCCGATTGACCTCAAATTTTGCGAACAAGTCATATTCGACATTACGGACCTATTCCAACTTCCGGAACCGGATTCCGACCCCGATATCAAAAAGTCAACTTCCGGTCAAACTTCTCAAAACCTTCAAATTTTCTATCTTTAGCCAAATGACTCCAAAATAACCTACAGACCTCCGAATTCACTTCCGATCGCGCTCCCAACTCCAGAATTACCATACGGAGCTATTCACAGACTCGGAATCCCAAACGGACATCGATAACACTGAAATGCACTCCAAGCCAAACTTATGAAATTTCTTCAAAAATGCTAACTTCCACAATAAGCGCCAAAACGCTCCCGGGTTATCCAACACCCGACCCGGGCATACGCCCAAGTCCGAAATCATCATACGAACCTGCTGGAACCTTCAGATCCCAATTTCGAGGTCGTTTACTCAAAATTCCAATCCTAGTTCATTCTTCCAACTTTAAGCTTCCGAAATGAGAATTCTCTTTCCAAATTAACTCTGGACTTCCCGAAATTCGATCCCGACCACGCGTACAAGCCATAATACCTGAAATGAAGCTGTTCATGGCCTCAGACTGCTGAACAATGCGCTAGAGCTCAAAACGACCGGTCGGGTCGTTACATGTAACATATTGATTAATTAAGTATTAACTAATAACTAATTCAGCCATGTGGCATAACCAGAAAAAACCACAAACAAATTATTTCTTAATTAATTAACACTAAATACTAAATCTAAATATTGGAAACTCACTATATAAAAGGGCAGCCCGGTGCCAGGAAACTTTACTATATAATAGATAAAAATATTACTAATAAATTTAAATAACTTAATAATTTCGAGTTGTAATTTCAAATAATATAAATATTTATATCAAGATTAAAAATTCACACATTGATCTATATTACACTAAAGGATATAAATGGATAATGATATTAAATAAAGAGGAAAGTTAATGAAGGTGTAAGCATTTTAATTTTATTAAATTTAGATTCAATAAAATAATTTGGACTATATTTTAACTTCAAGATATTAGTTCAAATAAATTTATTGGGCTAATATAAGTTGATTAGTTATATAAGTCCAATATATATGGATTAAATAAATAAGTGTTAATCCATTGGGTTAGCCCATTTAACTGGGCTAAAGTGATGAGCCCACTTCATTGAGCCCAAGATGTCATCTTTCCTCCCACAACTATAAATAGGGGTCTTCATAACCCAGAAAAGACACCAGAAGTATAAAAAGAAGCAAGAGAGAGCTCGTGGATCAAACGCCACAAATTTCTCTACAAGTTTCAAGCTTCAAGCAATCAAGTTCAAGTTCAAGAAATCAAGTTCAAGCTCAAGAAGGAAGAACAAATCAAGTTCAAGCTCAAGAACGAAGAACAAATCAAGGTTCAAAGAGTACGAGTTCAAATCAATGTTCGTGCTAGTTGAATTCAAGATCATCGTTCGTGGCAACAAATATAGATTCAAGATCAAGCTCGAAAGCCCTTGAATTTATTTACTATTGAAAAGATTAACAAGGCTCCAATTATGGAATAAATTTCTAATTTTCGAAATTAATATCTACCATAATTAATTACGAATTATTTCATTAAAAATTCGTAATTGCACTCCTTATTCAATTTCGAAATTCATCCATTAAATCTTATTTAACTCCCCATGTTAAGATTCATATACTAATCAATTAAATTAAATTACTGACGATTTAATTTATTGATTATTTCCTTTAGACTTTCGCTTAACTTATTTCATTTGTCGGATACAAAATCCACCAGCCAGGTTTACACATAAAAACTTATAAGCTTTCATAAAGGTGTATCATCGATCTCTAAATCGAGGCATGGATTCCATCCGTAAGCACGTAATTTTTGACCCGCCACGTCTTCAAGCTATATTAGTAGTTTCACATATTTTAAATATTTATTTTATTTGAGTTATTTTAATTTTTCTAGGATTCTAATATATTATCTTTATTTTTATTTTTATTCAGCCGGTTCTAGTATATATTTTTTAAATAAAAAAATACAAAAATATTTCCATTTCTATTGAGGTCATTAGTCCTAGAATCAGAGGAGTCATAGAGATTGTAACACTCAAATATTTGAAATAAAATACTACGATTGTTGCAATATTTTTCGGTCTTGATTTTAGTTTCTCGACGCAATTTATTGTCTACAGAAGGTCACATGAAAACATGACATACTATGTATTAGGTAACGTAATAGCAGTAGTCCATATCTATATATAATAAAAGGATATGCAAAGCCACCATATTAAACCAAGTATATATATAATATATAATAAAAGGAGAAACAAAGCCACCATATTAAGCCAAGTGGTATAACCATAAGATGACAAATGTAAGTATATATAATAAAAGGATATGCAAAGCCACCATATTAAACCAAGTATATATATCATTTATAATAAAAGGAGAAACAAAGCCATCATATTAAGCCAAGTGGTATAACCATAAGATGACAAATGTAAATTTTTAGGACAAAGCTCCAAAAAAGTTGGAGTATTAAATATAACAAAAAAATAAAAAGAAAAAAAACTGTCCATTCTAATTGGGGAGTAGTTTCGAATTGGAGTTTTAATATTATTTTAAAACAAAAAAAAAGGAAAATAAGAGAAAATAAAAAACTACCAATTTAATTGAGGAGTAGCTTCTTCTAATATATATATATATATATATATATATATATATATATATATATATATATATATATATATATATATATATATATATATATTATTGAGAAAGTAAAAGGAGGTTATTCAGTAGCCATCGCACCGCTTCCCCGAGAAGATAATCCGCTTTCCTAAAATCCCTACTTTATTGCTCTAGCTCTTGACTCATATGGCACTGAAATTGGATAGAAATAGCAATGTATCAGGGGCTGAGCGTACCTTCCACTCAGGAACAAGAATAACTCCTATTGGAAGAAGAGCGTTTACGATCAGAGCTAAAAGAGTGGGAGGGAATGAAATAGCAATAGCCGCTACTTCTGTCTGCTCTAACCACGCTGTGGAGTTGAACCACAGTTCTTCCTTACCTTTCGTGGTGAAATTCCACCACTACATTTTATGAAAAAGGTAGAGATGAATCCCCAAGAGCAGAAAGATCAGAAGGAAGTAGGCTCTTAGATAGGGCATTCCCGCTTAGCCCCTGGCTTACCTAAACCGCTGTTAGCATGTTAGCACGAGAGTGGATCGGGGAATCGAAAATGCTTCTTTGATTGTTGAGTAAGGAAGCGTAGCAGGCTTTTAACCGGAATAAGATAAAAGAAAAAAAAAAGACCATAGTAGATTTGTGTTCTGGACATTTGTGTTCTAGATCGTTTCGAGGGAACTACACGAGAAGTTTTTACCGAGACACCAGTCCTGTCAAGCGAATAGTCCTGTCAAGCAAACCCAAAACCTGAATCCCCCACGACCCTTAGCGCCCTTTTCGGCTACATTGGGTCTTTTCAATGGGACCTCTGGTTATGAAATCATAACCTGGGCATACTGCATGGATTCTATAGTCTCAACCTTAGGACCATCGGGTGATACAGTTGTTAACAGTAACAAAACATGTTCATAGTGGCTTAGTGTGCTTAAGCTCAACACAATATTATTTAACCTATCATTTAGGCTAAACGAATCCTAATATAATAGGAATTAACAAAAATTAGCAATACATGGATAAGCCGGGGTTGTGGCCAATAGAAGACCTTTTTTGAATTTTATTCAAAATTTTTATAAATAAAAACTATGTACAAGAGATGGTGTTCTTTCCAAAAGAGAAAACTTATGAAAGAAAATTTCTAAAAAGAAAAGCTCGTTCCTAACTAAATCCGATAGGATCCTTATATAATGGATCCTTTTGAATAAACAGTTATTTCCCTATATTTATTGATAAGGTGTGCCTAGGTTATTCTAATAATTTCAACTTTAAATAACGTGCCCGAACGTGATAAGGTAGACCTCTACTTTATTAAAGAATCTCTTTATAAAAGTTTTATGTCTTCATTACCCCAATAATTCAGAAGGTGAACCCTCTCATTCTTTTTCTTTACCTTTATTATTTTTTGTATTGCTGGAAGATTCTTCCATGATTGTCTTGAAGTGTTGTTGCAGATAAGCTTCAATATCAATTTCTTGAAGTGTTGTACATAATACAAATGGTATCAGAGCCATGTGAATGAGTAGTAATAGGTGCTAAGTTCAACACATAGTATCATAATGAATTTCATTAAGAAATAGGCTGCTATTAAAAACAGTAGCAAAGAGGAATACGATGTACCACAACAATTAGATCTTCTTAATAAATGGACGATTCTAAAGATTCAACCTAAGGTTTTATATATATATATATATATATATATATATATATATATATATATATATATATATATATATATATATATATTTGCTAAACTACTACCCAATTGTAGTATGTTAGCATTGTATATATCTTTTGATTCTCCAAAATACCCTTAGTATTTGTTGCCACCAAATTAAATTTAAGGAGTTTTTGAGATTCACATCAAAATTCCATCATTTCATCTCTAAAATTTAAACCTAACTTAGCAAAACCACGAATCTGTCCTCCCCATTGCTTTTTCCAGCGACTACTCAGGCTTATTTCTTATCCGGGAACTCTTCATCTTTATTCGAATGGATAGAATTATGAAAGCAAGAGTCATTCATCAAATACTGTCGAAGAATTTACACAAGCACAACATTCCATCATAATTTTTATTGGCCACCATTTCATGTGGAAGGATAAACCTAGAGAAGTACAATTATAATTTAGGTAAAGTTNTTCTTTGGTCCTGGCTTGTTCGAGAAAGAAAAAAAAGATGTTGCCGGCAAACAAAATTGGGAGGAGAAACTCGCTAGAAAAGTGGGAGGGAAAGTGAGGACCCAGATGTGAATTTCTTGGTAGTGTAAAAGTTCGATGGAAAAACAATAAAGTCCTCAGTTACAAGAAATGAAGATGTTTGTAAATGTATTTTGGAGAATCAAAAGATGTATAAAGTGCTAACCTACTACAACCATGTAGTAGGATAGCAAAACTCTCTCTATCTATCTATCTATCTATATATATATATATATATATATATATATATATATATATATATATATATAAGTAAAGTAATTATATGATGCCAAGTGGCACAACCATAAGATGATGTAGATTTTTAGGACAAAACTACAAAAAAGTTAGAGTTTTAAAATTATTTGATAAAAAACGAAAGTATATATAAAGAAATTACCTATTCAAATTTGGCAGTCGTTTCAGGTTGGAGTTTTAAGATAAATTTAAAATAAAAAATAAAAATAAAACACTACCAATTCAGCACAATTTTCTGGGTAATTTTCACGCGAAACTAGAATTTAATAAGTACACTTTTTGTTTAAATAAAAAAAAAGAAAAAATAAAAAAAAGATACAAAGAAATTAGCTTACCTAAAATTAACTATTCAGACGTAGGTAAGGGCTGATTCATGTTAGTTAATTTCTTAGTTTTTTTTATCATATTCTTTTTTTTTTTAAAATAAAAAGTCTATTTATTCATTAAAATCTAAACAATATTATTGACAGAATAAAATTTAAAATAAAATATATTTGAAGTATAATAAAATATAGTATTTCTTTTATTATATTAAAAGGAGATTAGCACAGAAAAATATTAAACAAAGTAATATGCTAGTAATAATTTTTTTTATACAGAACAAAAAAGTTATTCGATGACTATATAAGTCTCTTTTAATTTAGTAGAAATTTTATTATTGGATATATTGTATTGACAAATACCATGATTATTTGAAATTTATTAAAGCAATACGATTTGATACGTTGAAACAAGCTTGATCACTTAATTAATATTTTTTAGTATTGATGCCCACTGGTTGAGTGATGTGGCGCGTGTGAATTGGTTCGACTATAAAGACCTCAAATCTTCGCACCACTCTTCACATAGTTATCATTTTTACCTCTTGGCGACTCTCAAAAGAAGACGAAACACCAGTTTTCTTTTCTCCGTCTGCTCGCCCGTCGGTCGTTCTTCAGACATCATTTCCGATAGAAGGTGAGTTTTATTAATTTCCTAGTCGATATTCATTTGCAATTCAATTTCATACAATTCAAGCCCTAATTTTCAATATCTCATCGATATTTTTCGCTTCATTACATTTTTATATTTGAATTTGAGCAATTGGATAAGTATTTTCGTAATTAGGAAAATTGAATTTGCGATCGCGACTTTCTGTGTGTATTGTGATCCATAATAGAATAAACAATTTTTAGTGGATTTAATTCATTTATTGACAATTCAAGCTCTAATTTTCTGTATCTCTTCGATTTTTTATGCTTCATTACATGCTTGTGTGTGATTTTGAGTAATTGGTTGGTATTTTTGTAATTAGGAGAATTGAATTGCAATCGTTGCTTGTTTGTGTTTTCTGATAGAATGTGTATTTTCAGCGGATTTAGTTCATCTGTAGTAAAGTTATAAACAATTCAAGCCCTAATATTTAATATCTAGTTGATTTTTTGCTTCATTACACATTAGTCTGTGATAACTTCGAGTAACTATTAGTTATTTAGTAATCGGGTGTATTGAATTCAGTGTTGTCAAAGGCTCATTTAAGGCGCGCTTAAGGCTCATTTAAGGCGCGCTTAAGCCCTGAAGCTCAGAAAAGCTCAGGGAGGGTGCTTCGCCTCACTTGAGCTGTGCTTCAATGTAGGCGGACCGCAGACCACCAAGACGTGCCCCTTATTGCTCCTGAATTCTATCTTGAATGGAGCAATTCTAGACTACAAATATAATCGGCAAATAAGTGTATTAGTTGTTAAGGAAAATAATATGAATGATTGCGAGTTGTTTATTTCAAGAATAGGCTGTTACTTTTCTATTGAATTACATATATATTTTTATTTTTTTCTCGCATTGCGCCTTTTTAACTAAAGCCCACACTTAAATTGCGCTTTGCGCTTTAAGCCCCGATTGACCTAGAGCACTTTTTAGAGCTTTTCTCCTTCGACAACACTGATTGAATTGCAATCTCTGCTTCTGTGAGTATCACGGTTTCTGTTTGAATGTGTATTTTTCAGTGAATATGCATAGTTGCAAGACAATTCTAAACTATTCAAGCCTCTATGTGTCAATATTCCATCAATATTTTGCTTTATTACATGTTTTCTGGTGTGAATTTAGGTGTTTTAGTAATTATACAAATTGAATTGCGATCATTGCTTTTCTATGAGTATTGTGATTTATAGTAAATGTTTATTTTTCGTGGACGTTCGTTCATTTGCAGTGCAATTTTAGACAACTCAAGCTCTAATTTAATTCCCCCCCTCCCCCCCTCCAATTTTAATGATGTGATGTTGGACAGTGCCAAATCAGTGTTGTCAAAGGTGCGCTTAAAGCGCGCTTAAGCCCTAAAACGAGGCTCAGAACATGTTGAGCGCTTCACATTGCTTAGTGGGCGCTTTAGCCTTGTCATCAAGGCTCTAAGTCATATTTTTCCTTGCCAATGAGCGTAATACTGAAGAGGCAAACCTAAACAATTGATATTTCACTTTATTGTAAAAAAAAATTCAATTTCTTTATCTATATATTTGTTATTCATGCTTAAAATTATTAGTCTTGGACTACACATGCATATTTGTCTTTTTTTCTGCAGTTGCGTCTTTCTTCATTAAAGCCCACGCTTTATTTGCGCTTTGCGCTTAAAGCCCCGATGTACCTTAGAGCTTTTTTGCGCTTTTCGCTTTTGATAACACTGTGCCAAATTGCTTAATTTTGATTTGTTAGGTGTCTTGTTAATTAGGTAAATTGAATTGCGGTTGCTTCTCTGTGAATATTGTGATGTGGTTGTATAATGTCTATTTTTCAGTGGTTATTCGTTCATTTGTGATACAATTCCACGTGTTTCAAGTTCTAATTGTTACATCTCGTAATATTTTCAGATTTTATGTTATTGATCAACACTATTGTGCTTCATTACTTGCTTGTCTGTTAATTTTGGAGCAGTTTGTTATGTTTATTGGTAGTCAGGTGAATTGTTCATCACTTCTCTGTGTGTCTCATGATCTCTAGTAGATTGCGTGTTTTTTGTCTTGATTGATAGATATTAACTTATACTGTAAAATGCTCATTGCATGTTTATGTGTGATAATTTTGAGTTTGTTTGGTATTTTGGTAATCAGGTGAATCGACATTGCGATTGCTTTTTTCTCTGGGTGTATTGTGATCCATAGAAGATTGTGTTTCTGTTTCAGTGCCGAAATTCAGTTTAAGGTTTCTTGTCGAGTTGAGTTGAAGTTGTTGATTTGAACGATAAGATGGATAGTAACAAGGATGAGGCTTTAAAATGCATTGGTATTGCCAAGGATGCAATTGCATCTGGCAATAAGCAGAGAGCGCTCAAGTTTATTAGAATTGCACGGCGCCTTAACAGTAATTTATCTGTAGAAGATCTTTTGGCTGCTTGTGAAAATCTGGAGTCGTCAGCTGCTGGGTCCTCAAGTGAGGTTAGAAATGTTGAAAATGTGAATAATGTCACGAGTCGTGTCAAGTCTGATGATGTATCTGACGGGGAGAGGAACTATACAGAAGAACACGTGCAGTTGATTAGGCAAATTAAGACTAAGAAGGACTATTACGCTATTCTTGGTCTAGAGAAGGGTAGTTCAGTTGAGGAGATCAGGAAAGCATACAGAAAACTGTCATTGAAAGTTCATCCTGACAAAAATAAGGCTCCGGGCTCTGAAGAGGCGTTTAAGAAAGTCTCTAAGGCGTTTAAGTGTTTGAGTGATGATGATTCCAGGAGGCAGTATGACCAGACTGGTTTGGCTGAGGAATTTGAGTATAATCAGCAGCATAATGTTAGACGCAGGAGGAGAACTGGGCACAGCTATTATGATGATGATTTTGATCCTGACGAGATTTTCAGGGCATTTTTTGGTCGTTCTGATATGTTTAGGACATCTCATGTTTACAGGACAAGAACAAATGCTGCTCCACAGAGAGAGGATTTAGGTTCCACTGGGCCTAACTTGCTTCTCCTCCTTCAGTTATTACCATTTTTGCTTATCATCTTACTTGCTTATCTTCCTTTCTCGGAGCCTGAGTATTCTTTGCAGAAGAACTACCAATATCAGTTTAGGAAGATTACAGAAGAACATGGAGTAGAATATTTTGTTAAATCGCCTGAATTTGATCAGAAATATCCTCTTGATAGTCCTGCTCGAGAAAACATTGAAGACCATGTTATCAGGGATTACAAAAATATGCTTGGTCGTTACTGTCATATAGAACTCCAAAGGCGACAATGGAACAGGAAGTACCCAACTCCTCACTGTGACAGGCTTCAAACGTTTGGAGTAGCATGAGGTTAGCCAAGTTTCATTTCATTTCTTATGTATTACTTTTTCTGATTCAAAAACCTTTGCTGCTGTACGGAGTTTTAGCGACTTCACAAAATATGTGTTAATTCTGGGAAGCTTTATGTCATCATTAGGACCTAGAGAAATTTATGTGTATGTCATCCAAAAGGAAGACATGTTGGAGGGATACTCTGGGCAGTTACAATTATAGTCGTTCGTCTCTATCCTGAATGCTTGAAAGATATGAAACTTTGAGGTTTTGATGTATTACTTAGTGTTTCCAAGGCTTGCCGTCTTGCTAAAGATGCATCTTTTGCAATTCTAGCGCAAATGCTCAACAACCTTGTTTCCCATGCATCTCTGATTGATATACATGAATTTAAATAAAGGCCCTTTCCAATTTAAACTATTTCAAATTCTTTTAGTGTGAAAATTGGCCAAAAATGGTGTGATTCCCTTATTTGAGATATTGCTGCAATCTAAGTTGCTCGGACTCTTTACTTTTGGTGCCGCACCCGTGTTGACACGACGTTGGTGTGGGATCCATACGGGATCTGGCCAACCGATTTTGGGTACTTTGACCAAAATCAACGGAGAAATCTAGGGACAGATACATTGATTTTTGAAATCATAACAAATGTTAGGGTGAAATTGAAGAAAATAGAATACTTTGTATAAAAAGTTTCTAATGTTATTTTCCTTTTATCTCCTCAGATTCTCCTCTTGATCAAAATTTCTCCTTCTTGGAATACCTTATAAGTTTTCCTTATAATGTTTCATAATTTAGACATATTTTATACCTCTGTTTTTAGATATTTTAATTACTTTTAGCCGAATCCCCGCGCACCCATATCCGTACTTGGATCCGCATCCCGAATCTTAAAATTTAGATCATGAAGAATCTGACTTCTAGATCCGCACGTGAGTTGAGCAACTTAGGTTGCAATTACTGTAATGCACATATCTCGTTAAATTTTTTCCATTCTGAAGGTTTTCCCAAATACTAGTAGCAACCTGGCAGCAGTTATCTGGATGGATAGAATTGTAGTTCAACTATTTTCCTGTGTAAATTGTAAGTCAAAGCATGATAGTAATTCATGTAAACATGTCTGGTATACACAAGATCTAATGCTCGAATTTTATCTTGGACTGTTGTAATGTTGATGCTTTTTGCTCTACTGATCTTCAAGGTCTGTTCACTAGATGGATGGAGCTTTCAGGTGCTAGTTGAGCATTTTTGTATACCCTGAAGAAAGAGTCTTGGCAGATAAGGCAAGTATTGAAGCTTCATTTCCGCCAGTTATGACCAGCCATCGTTCTCATCTTGCTATGGATGTCTATTCGCTTGACAACACAGAAAGACTTGAGGCTGCTTGACACCTTATTAAACTTTTCATTTAGCAGTATTGTTATTTTTGCAGTGGTCGGGTACTTCATCTATTAATAGCTTCTGCAACCTGCTAACACAGCTGGTAGTCATAGGAAACTGAAGGAATGCAATATATAATGAAATAAGCCTGGAAAGTTTTCCGGGGCTTGGATTACCTTGCTTTTGGAGAGAAACCTTGTTATTTTGTGTACTTGCTAGTCATGCATATCCAGGCTGTTAAACTGTATGATGAGTGAAAATACACACGCAAAGCTTTAATGGAGTTCTTGATTTATTTATTTGTTGTAGAAGCTAGCCAATGCCCCTCTTGGTTTGTATTCACAAATATGAACTTTATTACCCAAATAAGAGTGCAGGAATCATGCGCCTTGCCATTTACGAGGAAGATTATGACCTGGTGTTAGCTCAATAACGCACCTAATTGATATTGTTGAAACTCATGCTGTACTTGATGTGTTTCTAATTGTTCCTAAATTCTTCAGAGTGAGACAAAGGTTTTGGTCACAAGACCATGGAGCATGTTGAAGGCAACTTTAACTGCTTCCGCCTGCAGAAATATCAAAGTTTAGCTTCTAGCTCGTGGTATGTGCTGAAAGATCGTTGAACCTGTACAGTATCTAGGTACTATGAGCCTTGGAAAAGTGCGGTTATACCTGCGTGTATATTCGGTATAACTACCTAGCTACAACCTTGAAATCTAGGTGGAATATTATATTGAATTCAAGTGTCAACGCGTAAAAGATCGAGCTCGTCTCCTAATCCTAGCAGTGGTGAGGATGAAGATTTGTATACACTTTTAAAGTGCAATGAAACACTGGTCGCAAGGTTTTAGATGAAATGAATCTTGCTTCTCACGTAAAAGATCGAGATGAACCGGATCGAACACGGCCGAGTTCATCCTAACTCGCCACTGACTTAGTGTCTCGTGCCGCTCAACTCGGTCCGCACCTTCACAAGCCACCACGTTACATATCTGTCTCCCCAAATACACCTAAGACATAACCAAATCTTGATTGTTAATAATCGGCTGAGTCAACCCAGTGGATGATGATGATACTGAACTCTAACAAATCAAACATTGTTGAATAAATAATGTAATGCCTCGTTAAACCCGTCCAAAAAAACTAGCGTCATGATTCGCTTCTTGTCAATCGTCACGATTCATTTGTTTGATGGATTTCAACACTTTTTCTACAGCCCTAGGTCTTGCTAATAATCTGTGCAGCTCGAAAACAGAATTAACAGCCACCACTTCTGTTTCAGTACTTGACCTTAGATCCAGAACCTCAGCATCAAGATCTGCTAATGAGTTTGTTACAAATCCCCGAAATTCGAATTCGACCCCAATAGTTCCCGCTAATTGCGCTAACTTCCACCCAACTTGTTGCAAAGCGTAAGTGTTATCTGGCTATGGAGGTCCAATTCCAGTAAGCCTAAATGCTGGACGTAAAGCTAAAGCTTGAATAAGTGCTGACCATTGCATACCTTGAATTCTTTGATTTTTGTTTTAATAGAAATGTCAACAGCTTCTTAATTATAAATTTCTATACAAAATAGTCTATACACGTTGGAATAGATAAGGTTAAGCTAAAAAAATAATATATGCACTTTTATACATCATACAACAGTCTATACACGTTGGATAGGTAAAAGTGCTCGGGATACAAAATATATACAATATACTGTCACTAGACAAAATATATATAATAGACTGTCACTATACAAAGTATATACAAAATAGACTGTCATTATACAAAAAAATATACTAAATAGACTGTCACTATACAAAATGTACAAAGTAGACTGTCATTATAAAAAAAAAATATACTAAATAGACTGCCACTATACAAAATATATGCGAATAGACTGTCACTATACAAAAAAATATACTAAATAGACTATCACTATATAGTTTATATACAATAGACTGTCACTATACAAAAAAAAAGTATGCATAATAGACTGTCACTATACAAAAAAATATACAAAATAGACCGTCGCTATACAAAAAATATACTAAATAGATTGTCACTATACAAAAAATATACAAAATAAACTGTCACTGTACAAAAAATATATAAAATAGACTGTCACTATACAAAAAATATACAAAATAGACATTTTAGACTATTAAATGTAGAGGAATTTTCAGAAACCACTATTGTTTAGTGGCTATTAACTTCCTATAGCTAACATATGCATAATTACTTCCTATAGCTACTATTCAGTTGTTACGATAGTGTATTCGATGTATTCCCGCTACTGTATTCATGAATACAGTAGCAAAAGTCGCCTAAAAATAGGGGGTTACAGCTATACGCGATTGTATTCACATTTATTCGTGCCATGTATTCATGAATACAGTAACGACAATCACCTTAAAAATAGGTCTATCTAGCTGTCTAATAACGGAAATACGATCAATTAGCGTGATACACTCCTAATATAACTCAACAAAATCAATTCTAACATGCCTCCTTATCAACCCAATTAATTAGAATGATTTTTTAGTTGTATATACTGTTGTATTTAACTTTTGTATTTTGTGTGTTTCAATATTTGTTTTTTTATTGTTGCATTCATTAGATTCAATGTTTGTATTTACTGTATTCACTATTTTGTATTCAGTGTATTCAAATGTATTTGTACAATATTTTAGTTATTCCTAATACATGTTATTACTACTATATTCAGTATATTCATTGGTTGTATTCACTGTATTTTTATTTGTATTCAGTGTATTTTACTATATTTTACTGTATTTTAAAAGTAAATGTATTCATTATTTATATTCTGTTCCATTTCAATGTTTGTATTCAGTGTATTTCAATATTTATATCCTGTATTCAGCTGTATTAAAAAATACAGACCTTCGAAATACATAAATATAGGGAAAAAATATATATATTTATATAAAAATACAATGTGTTTGAGTGAATTTGTACAGAATACAATGTATTTGTATCATTGTATGTGACTAAATAACAAAGAAGAGAAGAAAGTTCGTCGGAGATGGCGTTTTCCAGCAAAGAATAGAAGAAAGTTCGTCGGATCTATTTACCCTCAAATCGGATAACAATTGAATCTATAAGTATTTTTAAGGATACGTGGGTTAATTTGACACAAAGCGATAAATTGAATTATAAATGAAGCGAGCAATAATAAAGTAAATTCAAATCGTATGACTTGAACAGTTATAGCCTTGAAAAGTAAGTCTCACTCGAACTGGATGTAATTCAAATGATAACAGATACAGAAGAACAGTAGCTTGCAGGAAGAAAATTATATTATAATGCTTTGGGATGCGTGTTACAATGTGTTTTACAAATAATCAGACCCCTTTATATAGTATGGGAATCCTACTTTAGGTACAATTCTATAAAAGGCAAAAAAATTCCATGATTTGCTAACTAGCCGGTTCCTCATCGATACATGCCGAGATTTCCGTCGTGATACCCAACTGGTTACGGATATTTCACCTTCCATTATTCGGTTTGGAAATGTTTCTTCGAGCTCATTCGGGATCAGAGTTGATTTTGGGGTCACGAATTCGATGTCCTCGAGGACGGGCACTCTGACCTCGTATCTTGGTTCGGTGGACCCGGGGTCGACCTTCAACCCATCGCATTTCAATCCCGATCTGTCGTGTAATAGAAAGGCCCGATTTCGACCGTATACAGATAGTCCCCTTATTTTTTGGAGAGTAAACGACAAGAAACGATATGAGTCCCCGATTTTCGCCTCGATACTCTGCGTCAGAAACGACAAAATGAACGAAACATCTCGTCAGTCACGTCTTAAGGGCATTAATGCTCGTCAGTTGCTGGTCTTGCCACTCCTGGTTTTGAACCGTCATTTTGAAAACTATAAATACCTCATTCTTCATCCATTCAAACTTTACATTCAAACCTTCTCTACTTTTGTTCTTAAGAATCTTTGCATTTCATAGCACTTGTGCCCAGATTTCTTGAGCTCTTTATGAGAACTCTTGCTTGCCTTCACTCCAAATCGTCAAGCATACCCTTTTCACTTCCTCTCCTTCATCTTGTACCCTTCATTTGAAGAGAAAAATGACGAAAACTTCTAAGATAGTTTCTCAAAGAATTTGCTTTTTCTTCATGGCCGGCCGGCGAGGAACCAACGACAGAACCTCCTCTTGACGCATTTATCCCTGGCGGGTGCTTGGTGACCGCCGACTTCAAAGTTGAAAAACCTTCACCTGTTCTGGGCCGGGGCGAGAAAGTATCAAGGTATATTTGCTTAATCACCGAAGAGACCCTCCCTACAGTCATAAGGAATGCAACTGGACCGGAAAGGACTTGGTGGTTCCCGGGCCCGAAGAAGATATCACTACCCACGTTAACGGATACTCAAGTGTTTACACTTACCCCTTTATTTTGGGCCCGTTAGACCTGGTGATCATTCAATTTTGTAAAAGGTATGAGGTGTGCCTTGGTCAGATCTACCCCTCATTCTGGATGATAGTTATTCTTCTCCGATCCTTCGTGAGCAAGATTAACAGATGCCATTCACCGTTGACCATCTGATGCGCCTATATAGTCCCTGAATTTTTTGGGGAGGGGGGCTGATTAAACTCGCACGCTGGGCCTCTAAAGCCCTGTTCTCGAGTATCGATGAAGACCGAGACCGAGGTTCGCTAGGCCAATTTTTCCGAGTGAGGACCTCGGACCTGATCTCGGTCAAGGACATGCCGTTCCCCGAGGAGTGAAACACAAAACGTAAGTAAAGTTCCGGTTTTCCAAAATTTTATTTTTACTCTATTTTTCTCCTTTCTTATCGATGTTCGGTGTCGACGCAGCCATTGGTCAAGTTCTGCATGTGGTTCCTCGACTCAAGGAATGATTTAAGGACATTGTCTCACAGAAAATGTATTTCGAACGCGATTGGCGCGAATTTTCGAAGGGCCGGTGGGAGGCCCGTTCTCCCGGTGAGATTACTTTCTTGAGTGACCAGCACTTGGACCCCCTTTATGATGTTGATTTCTTACTTATTTCTTTTTTTCTTTTGCAGTCCTTTCCAAGGATATCGTCACGAGGCCTCCAACAAGTGATGAGGACAGCCCCGCTGAGTCCCCTGCTCTGAGTCAGGAGAAGAAGAAGAGAAGGGCTCCGAGTCCTCCGAACTCGGAGAAGATAAAATCAAAAAGGAGGTTGGTGCGAAAATCCAAGGAAAGCACCAGCGCTCGAGATCTCCCATCGGACTCAATCCACCGGCTGAGGGATGAGTCCAAATAAGAAGAAGAAAATTCCGAGCTGGTGGCTCCCATGCGAGGAAACATCGTATTGCCTCAAACTAGGGGGTTGTTGATGAGGCAGTGGCCGAGGCCTCCAAACCAGAGAGGGGCGCAGCCGTTTTGCCCCAAGTTAGGGAGGCCGACACAGAGACTGTGGCTGGTGCTTCTCGGGCAGAGGACAATGCCCCAAAGGATGGACTTGGGGTGATAGACCTCTCCGAGTCGCCTTTATTTACCAACTCCATGATCCACGATCCCCAAGTGCTAAAATGATGCCCAAATAAGGGGCCCCAAGGGGTGGTAGACTCCTTCCACAACTTCTTTGAGGATTTGTACTCTACCGTTTCGGAAAACGTCACCAGGTTGGATGACTTACCGGTACCAAAGAAGAGTCCGTCTTCGGGGACCAGCGGGCCTTTTTCGAGCCCAAAACTAGTAAATTGGCTCCCAGCTTCGAGTGCAGATCCTGACCGGAAGCGGTAAGTTATTATGTCTATTCCGGAGGATGCCCGGGTTCTCTCTGCCCCCGTGGGGGTTGCAAGTTATCTTCGGTCCTTGGTGACCGAAGAGGATCAAGATTAGATGAACGAGGTGGACGCCCCCTGTGATGTTTTATACTTCAATACCACACAAGAGGGGGGGTGATTTCTGTGGTGTCCAATTTTCGCTTAACCTGATTATAGAAGGACCTGGTTCTTCTATGTGTTCCAACTACTACTGTTGCGGAATAATAAGTACAGAAATTAAAGAACACAAGTATTTTTACGTGGAAAACACCCTGCTCAAAGGGTGAAAATACCACGACCTACTAATCAGTAGGATTTTCCCAACGCTTCACTAAATTACTGAGCCAAAACAGCATTTACAAAACTCTTTGTAAACCTAAGGATTACCTCTAATCCCGTTGTAGCACACAACCTCAATTGTTGCGACAACTTCAAGTTAACTCTAATTTGAATACTCAAAGTACCTATTACAATTGCTTCTAGATAAAGCTGAAAAGTACAATATGAAAACACCTACTACAATTGAACTAGAAATAAAGAAAGACACATAAAACTCTTTATGGAGCTCGTTCTTCAATCTGGTTCATGTAACTTCAGGTTTGCACACTTGAATCACACACGAACTGCTTGTAAAAAGCCTTGCTATTTTGCTCTCAATTCACGTTTAACTTCTGCGTTTTGTGCAACCCCTATAATGTGAGAAAATCTTGCAATTTATAGAGTTAGTAGATGAAGAAAAACTAGAGTTCTGATGCAACTCTTCCTTGGTGGAAGAGTTCTAGTTGATTTTAACTTCTAACTTCTTCCCTATCTTGGATAGTGTTCTCTTTGATTAAGGAGTCATTCTCCTTATAAATTATGCAACCTTTTCGATCAGGAGATATCAAATACACCAATTTAAGCTTATCTCCTTCACGTGCATTCCACATGCTCGAATCTTCCCATTTCTATGCACCTGAGGGATGGACCTGGTTCATGCCGGAGCTTCCTTTGTCAATCTTCAAAACTAACCTTCACTTGGGCTAACAAATTCCCCCTTTTTTATGATGACAAACTCTGTGTTTTTCATAAGCTTAGACCATGTTTCGACTTAGCTCAACATCAACACAATGTTAGAAACATTTTTCCTTTTTATCACTTATCATCAAGGACCAGGTACATTAGGTTATAAACATCACTACTCAAAGTGTAAAGCACAACCTTTTTCCCCCTTTTGGCATCGTCGAAAAGTTTCGTAAAATGTGAGATAACCAGATTTTAAAACTTACTCATGTCCACTGGGGCTACTTCAAATGCAATCATGAATAATCATCATAGATCAAGCTAAGAATTTTAACCATCAAAGAAATATAAACAAACAGTTAGAGCAAAAGACAGTGAATTTCATTGATGATTGATAAGATTCTACCACAGAGCATAAGAAGAAATAAAAATATTGGAAACATGAGCAAAAGAAACAAAATGTCTCGAATTGGGTCACTGGTTGATCTACACTAGGCTTGGATTTAAGGCTTGGAAGAGGTAGGGGCTGGATTATTTGCTTGGAGAAGTTTCAGTATGTCTTGAAGAATTCCATCATTCTTCTCCTTTTCCCTTGCAAGTTCAGTTCTGAGAACATCTCTCTCAGATTCTACCTCAACCAATCGTGTCTTCAGTCTTGCTATCTCAACATCCTTTGTCTCACTCTCCTATACCAAGACTCTGACTTTGCTATTGATAGGTGTCTTTTTAGATGAACCAGATTCATTAGGAATGACATTGACTTCATAATTGCAAGTAAGCGGAGTATTAACCCCAAAATGATCCTTGCTTGTACTAACCTCCCACTTCTTCATAGGTACCTTGAAATGTGCAAGCACAATTGTGAGANTGACTTTTTATTATCGTCCGACCGTTACTCGAGGCTTTTGCTTCTAGTTCAATACATAATGACTGAAGCCAACTTTGGTGGTTAAGTTTCTTTTGTTAGACCAACAGGAGTGGGTGAAGAATCAGCCACTCTTGTACCCTTTCCCCTCACAGTACTCCTAGCACCCTTGATCTATTTTTCTTTTCCTTTTTATTTTTACCACCAACTTCTCCAGATTCTGTAGTCTCAACACCTGCTATAGATCCTACCAGTACAAATCTATTCTCTAAATTTGCAGTAACTTCATAAATTGTCTCAGGAGTAACTTTAGAATCAGAAGATACCTGTTTAGTTTCAGAATACCTACTTTCTTCCCCCTTAGTAGTAGACTTAATTGAATCTTCAGATTTCTGGGATTCTTCTCCCCTACCTTCTTTCAATTGCTTCTTTATTTTCTTGATCTGCTCTCCTTCAGCGACAATCTTACGAGCCATCATCTTTACTCTACTTTTCTTAGAGATTGGTGTGGTAAAAGGTGTGGAAGTGGTTTCATATGGTGGTGATGAAGGATTTTCAGAGGTGTTCGACATATCTGGGCTAGGGTATGGAAGATAAGAGAATTAGATTGTGTTTGGAGGATGAAAGAAGAATGAGAGTTTTTGACGGATTGAGAGAGATGAAGTAAGGAATACACTAAAGCTGATCAATACATAGGGGAATAATATATGGGGTAAGTACAACTTTTCAAAGTCATAGAAGTTTAATCAAACTGAAATTCAGCTTTGAAGAGACGTCGGAGTGTATCCCTAGAATCTAGGTACTTCCATTCGGTTGGGACTCTTTTGAACGGGACTGGTTCATTTGTAACGGATAAGTTCAAAAGGAGTTTGGTATTTGGTAGGACTCTGCTCAAGATCCAAATATAGTTATTTCAAGTTATGCAGAGTGTAGAAAACATACCGTGTTATCTTGATGAACCAGGTTCTTCACTGATAATTCTCTTGTGTGAGTCTAAATTTGCCAAAATAGAGAAAATATCATTAGAGATTAATGAGTCATTTTAGCACATGGCACAAGAGTATACTATGGAAAGTATGAGACCTAGCAAGATTTAATCTACTTATACACAATTTACAGACTTTCTAACCAATTTTTTTTTTCCAATTTTTGTCGTTTAACCTTGATCTGGTCCTTTTAGGTGATCTTAATCATCCCTAATTCCAACCTGTTCCTCTCAAAGTGATCTCTACTTAAGGCTTTTGTGAAGATGTCAGCAATTTGCTTGTTAGTAGCACAAAACTCCACAGTGATCAAGCTTTTCTCATAGTTGTCCCTCAAAAATGGCGCCTAACACTATGTGCTTAGTTCTCTTATGATGAACTGGTTTCTTTGTCATACTAATAGCACTAGTGTTATCACAAAAAATATAGGGATGCAACCAACATCAATTCCAAAGTTCAGTAATGGTTGTTTGATCCACAACAATTGAGCACAACATGAAGCAGCAGCAACATACTCAGCTTCAGCAGTAGATAAGGCCATTGAATTTTGCTTTTTGGTAGCCCATGACACAAGACATGAACCAAGGAAGTGTTCCATACCTGAGGTGCTCTTCCTATCCACTAGGAAACCTGCATAATCAGCGTCAGCATATCCCACTAGGTTAAAATTACTACCTTTTGGATACCAAAGGCAAAGGTCAGTGGTGCCTTTCAAGTATCTCAATATTCTCTTTACATTAGTCAAGTGGGACTCCTTTGAATTTGCCTGAAATCGAGCACAAAGACCTACACTGCACACAATGTCAGGTCTGCTAGTAGTGAGATATAAAAGAGAACCAATCATTCCCCTATACAACTTCTGATCAACAGATGAACCAGGTTCATCTATATCCAATTTCGTGGATGTTGCAATAGGAGTGTCAATTTCTTTGGATGTTCCTTCCTGGTTTTGTTACTGAGGAATAGGTTCATGGACAGGTTCCCTCGAGGTTTGAGGATCAGTTCCTCTCTAGTCAGTTCCCCCTGTCATGTTGCCCTGGGTGGAAGGACCTGTTCCATCACATGTTCCTTCCTGTGATGCTTCTTCAGGCTGGACTATGGTTTCACCATTTGAATTTCTTATCAGCCCAATCTCTTCATTATCTTGTTCCTGCTTCTCAGAAAGAATGTTAGTTTTAAATAACATATACATTTTTTCTACACACATAGTTCTTTTACTGTATATCTTATAAGCTTTACTATGTGAAGAATATCCCAAGAATACTCCCTCATCACTTCTGGGATCATACTTACCTAGGGAGTCTTTGCCATTATTGTGCACAAAGCACTTGCATCTAAATGCCCTAAGATGGGATATATTTAGCTTTCTCCCTTTAAGTGACTCATAGGGAATCTTCTTAACAAGAGGTCTAGTCATGCAACTATTTATGATGTAGCATGCAAAAATTCAGCAAACTTAGCATTTTCAAATTCAATTCCATGATCATACCTAATTGATGCAAGTTGATTACCTAGTTGTTTCTGAGTTTTTCTAACAAAAGAAGTAAACATGTCAAATGCTTCATCTTTAGATGTTAAAAACAATGTCCAAGTAAACCTAGAGTAATCATCAACAAGCACCATCACATATCTTTTACCACCTCTGCTTAATGTTCTCATTGGACCACAGAGATCCATATGGACCAGTTCCATCGTTCTGGTGGTGCTTACCACTTTCTTGCATTTAAAAGAGGATCTTACCTGCTTCCCCCTTGCACAAGCCTCACAAACTTTGTCTTCCTTGAACTTGATGTTAGGCAGCCCTATCACCAGATCCTTGGAGACTAATTTGTTGAGTTGACTCAGACTTGCATGTCCATGTCTCTTGTGCCAAAGGAGGGGATCATTGTCCAACACACTTAAGCAAGTGAGTTCATTTTCTGAAAGTGTGGACAAATCTACAATGCATGTATTGTTTACTCTTTTTCCCTGCAAAACAATCTTGTCAATGGTAAGATTAATCACAAAATATTTGGTAGTGGTGAATGCTACCAGGTTACCTCTATCATATAATTGTGATACACTGATTAGACTGTACTTTAGGCCATCTATCAAGTAGACATTCTCAATAGAGTGAGAATCAGTCTTACCTACCTTTCCAACCCCAATGATCTCACCTTTCTTCCCATTTCCAAAGGAGACATTACCTCCTTTAAGGTCCTCAAGTGAAAGGAACTGGTTCTTGCTTCCTGTCATATGCTTTGAACAGCCACTATCCATGTACCATATTTGGCTGCTCCCTTTCACTTGGACCCGTAAAAGGAAATCAGGGGTTAGTATTAGGAACCCAAACTAGTTTGGGTCCCTTTCTATAGGCAAAAGGGTGAATCAGATTCTTTTTAGCCCAACCTGGCAGCCTATTTTTCCCTTGAACAAATTCTTTATTCTTTTGACTAGCCTTTTCTTTTGCAATACATTCACTTTTATAGTGACCAGTTTTACCACAGTGTGTGCAAATTTTGTTCTCAGTAGTGTGAGGTACTTGCTTTTGGGATCCCAATTAGGTGCAGGGGTCCCGTAGCCAAGTCCTCTCTTGTTGCTACTATGGTGTTCGTGTAGCCATAAAAGTGCATCGGAGGACCTGTTCCATTGACAGGTTCTGTCTAGCTCATGCTTGACCTTGCTCAGATCCTCCTTTAGGACTCTTATCTGCTCATCTCTTTTGTACAACTCATCTTTCATTTTTCCTACATTTTCTTCTAAAGTGAGTTATGTGTGATCAGCTTTCTTTTTACCAGTTCCTAATTTCAATTTTAGATTTTCATATCTAAGCTCTAGGACAGTGGTGTCAAGTTCATGAACCTGGTTCTTTAACTCAGCATTTTTACTTTCACTTTCACTAGCCCTAAGTTCCAGATTTTTGCACTTAGCTTTCAAAATCACACACTCCTTAAACAGCTGTTTCTTTTCATTCTTTAGATCCTCACATTCATCAATGAAATCCAGGAGTAACTCAGATAGTGTTTCTTTAGAAAGATATTTAATCTTGTCTTTGAGATGAATTATACTTACCTCAGATTCCTCATCGGATTCTCCAATTGCCATAAGTGCTAGTTCAGCTCCATCTTCAACCTCTGAGTCCTCATCTGAGCTTTCTCCTCAGGCAACAACTATAGCCTTTGTTGATCCTTTGTTCTTCTTGGGTTGAACATGTTCCTTCTTCCTGTTCCTTCATTCAACTCTTTCCTTCTTCCATTCATTTTCCCATTGAGGGCAGTTTTTGATGTGGTGATCAGTCTTCCCACACTTGTAACACCCCTCATTGGTTTGTTTTTCAAGAACCCTTGGTTTGCTGTAGCTTCCACTTCTTGAATGACCCTTTCCTCTCATTAGGTACTTCTTGAAGTCCTTTGTGATCATGGTCATTTCATCCTCCTCTAGATCAGCACCTTCAGTTATTATGAGTGTCAGATACCTTTCCTTCTTGGGTGCATCCATCTTCATGGTTTGTCTTCTAAGTCATTAACAGTGAGATTTCCAATTAGCTCATCCAACTTAAGAGTGGCAATGTTCTTTGATTCCTGAATAGCAGTGATTTTGCTTTCCCAAGAGATTGGCAGAACCCTTGTCAACATTTTCTCAACTTTGTCTTCTTCAAGAATAACCCTTCCAAGAGTCTTAAGTTCATTTGTCAGTGTGGTGAACCTTGTATACATCTCCTGGATAGTTTCCCCTTCCTTCATGGTGAAATTCTCATATTGAGAATACATCAGTGTTCCTCACTTGAGGTGTTCCTTCATGAGCCACTTGCAAAGTGTCCCAGATTTTCTTAGCAGTGGTACAACTTTGAATTCTACTGTACTCGTCTGGACCAAGTCCACACACAAGCCATTTCTTGGCCTTAGCATTCTTTTCCCATTTCCTCAAGTCCACAGCATTGCAGTCAGCTCTTGTTTTTGGCACATCTATTCCTTCAACATTCTTCTTCGTGGTAACCAGGGGACCATCAGTGACAATGTCCCATAGCTCATAGTCTTCTCCGATAATGTGATCTCTCATCCTGTTTTTCCACCAAGAGTAGTATTGGCCATTAAAGAGTGGAGGCCTATCAGTGGATTGCCCTTCCCAGTTTCCAGGCGGTGCGCTCATCTTGATCTGTTCCTAAGGTGTTAGCCTCTTCAAGGATAACCTGCTCTGATACCAATTGATATTTTATACTTCAATACCACAGAAGAGGGGGGGGGGTGATTTATGTGGTGTCCAATTTTCGCTTAACCTAATTATAGAAGGACTTGGTTCTTCTATGTGTTCCAACTACTACTGTTGCGGAATAATAAGTACAGAAATTAAAGAACACAAGTATTTTTACGTGGAAAATACCCGGCTCAAAAAGTAAAAAAACCACGACCTACTACTCAATAGGATTTTCCCCAACACTTCACTAAATCACTGAGCCAAAACAGAATTTGCAAAACTCTTTGTAAACCTAGCCCCTAATCCCGTTGTAGCACACAGCCTCAACTGTTGCGACAACTTCAAGTTAACTCTAACTTGATACTCAAAGCACCTATTACAATTGCTTCTAGATAAAGCTGAAAGGTACAATATGAAAATACCTACTACAATTGAACTAGAAATAAAGAAAGACACATAAAACTCTTTATGGAGCTGGTTCTTCAATCTGGTCCATGTAGCTTCAGGTTTGCACACTTGAATCACACACGAACTGCTTGCAAAAAGCCTTGCCATTTTGCTCTCAATTCACATTTAACTTCTACGTTTTTGTGCAACCCCTGTAATGTGAGAACATCTTGCAATTTATAGAGTTAGTAGATGAAGAAATAACTAGAGTTCTGATTGTGTTCTCTTTGATTAAGTAGTCCTTCTCCTTATCAATTTTGCAACCTTTTCGATCAGGAGATATCAAATACACCAATTTAAGCTTATCTCCTTCACGTGCATCCCACATGCTCGAATTTGCCCGTTTCTATGCACCTGAGGGATGGACCTGAAGGATGGACCTAGTTCATGCTGGAGCTTCCTTTGTCAATCTTCAAAACTAACCTTCACTTGGGCCAACACCCTGCCTATTCAACAAAGCCCAACAAGCATTAAAATGGGTAACTTCGAATGCCTCTTTATGATTTTATTATGTTCTTAGATTAAGTCATAAAAATTTGTAACTCTTTCCTTTGCGTTTATAGGCCTCGGTACTCCGTCACGAGACTTTTCTCCGATATCGAGAAGAGTTCACCCAACATGAGGTCGAGACCCAAGGGCTCATCGAGAAGAGGGATGCTTACAAACTTCTTAGTGAGCAACGTGGGGGGAGGTCATGAAAATCCAAGTTGAGTTAGAGGCGGCTCAGAAGGAGCATGCCAACCTGGTCGAGCAGGTAAGGAGAGTATTTGAGGTTAGTGACGATGAGTCTGACATAGTGGCTAATGATCTGAACCCGCAGGTCCAACAGAAGCTTGACCAGATCGGACAGCTCCGGGCATAGGTAGATGTGGTAAAGGCCGAGGCGAAATAATGGAAAAAGAACATGGATCGTTTGGCTTCAGAAAAGGAGACCGCCCGGGCCAAACTAGCTTCGGCTGAGGTCAGGTATGAAGGAGAAGTCCTTGGTGTAGGCCAAGAAGATCGAGGAGCTCCAGTCCCAGTTTAATTCGGTCGTCTCTGATCGAGAAAATCTGGCCGCGGAGCTTGAAACGTTAAGTCAGAGGCCAAAGTAATTAAGGTCGATGCCGATGAGATGGTGGCCGTTTATAAGGCCGATGCCGAGGCAGCTCAAGTTCGAGCAAAAGACATCATCGAGCATGCTAAGTGGCAATCTCAATGGGAGGTCTTGAGGAAATTCATGCTCGGGGTTTCGACTTATCAGCTGAGATTAAGAGCGCCAAAGAGCTTGAAGCCGAAGCAAAAAAATTGGCCTATCCCAAAAATGACGAGGAGCCCGAAGAGTTGGGCGAGTCCGAGGATGGCGAAGATCTCGAGGATGACGATGTTGCCCCCGATGAAGACTAGGCCACTTAGGCCTTTAGATGTTTTTATTTTTTTGTATTTTTGTTGAGGTCGTTCGGCCTTTGTAAAAAATTTCATCGGGTTGTTTGGCCCTTGTAAAAAGAATTTTTGATTATGAATATAAGGCATTTTCCCTTCAACAACTTTCGATTTTTACTTTGCCTTATGTACTTTTATTTGCAAAGATCTAAATGCCTTAGCATGAAATAGTTAGGATTTGTTCAAAAACTCGAAGAAACCTTGCCTTCAACTTTATTTCGTTTTATGGCATCGTGGGGGTTCGGTGTGACCGAAAGTTTTCTTTACCGAAAGTACTTAGACTATTTTTTTATGTCACAGTCTGCCGAGGGTAGCCTTTAGAACCGATTTAGATATTTTAAGGCCTTGTTGTCTTTGATACGGGTCCTCGGACGTCTCCAAGCCGTTTTAATTTGGCCATGGCCTTTTTAGTTCGGGTGTCGCCCAGTTGGCTGGTCGCCACGAGTTATCCGGGCTTGCCTAGGAAAACAGTCCCTGAGTGGAGATGGCTGTGGCCTTAAAGATTCGGGCGTTGCCTGATAGGTCTTATGCCCCCGAGCTCCGATAGCCCGGACCATCCGAGTTTGTTTTCGGATGGTAGTCCCTGAGTGAGAGTGATTGTTCGAACTCAGATTAAGGTGGCTCTTGGGATCGATACCTTTAGGGAATCGGATGTAGCAAATTCCTTGAGAAATGCAAGAAATTGTTTTAAAAGGACAAAACATTTATCCGCAAGGGAGAGACTTCTTTTTATTCTTGTGTAAAATTGTTATACATGCGTACATGCTTTGTGCTTTGGCTCGAGCAATCTATGCGGGCACAGTTCGTCTGACCGTTTGGCCCTTACAATAAATCCTACCTATCGAGACCCTTCCATCACAAAGTTTGTTTCCTTGCTAAGGTCGATATCCGAGGGTAATGCCCCCCAATATTCGAGGTTGATCATAGAGAGAAGCCTCGGATACTGTTGATGCGATCCTTAGCATTGATTCGCGACCGACCTTCTATTCTAAGTTTGCACGATCCAGTGTTGCCTCGTTAAAAACCTTTCCAGAAAACCCATTTGGGAAAAAATGGTTCAAGGGAAAAAGAGTACAAAGCATGCTTTTAGACCTAAAAAATATGTTCCGCTTCTTGTTGGTTACCTGCAAGTGTTAGTTCAAAAAATAAGTAAAAAGAAAATGAATAGGGTCGTACCTTAGCAATAGTATCGCTTCAACTGAGTTATGTTCCAGTTATTCAGTAGCCTTTCACTTTTCATTGCCCCGAGTTTGTACGATCCTTTTCTGGCGATCTCGAAAATTTGGTTCGGTCCTTCCCAGTTCGGCCCCAACTTCCCTCGTTCGGATTCCGGGTGTTTAGTGTGAACTTCCTTAGTACTAAGTCCCCGATATTGAAGTGTTGAAGGTTGGCCCTTCGATTGTAATACCTTTGATCCGCTGTTTTTGGGTGGCCAACCGGACGAGGGCGGCTTCGCGCCTTTCATCTAATAGCTCAAGGCTTGTACTCATGGCCTCGTCATTCGATTCTTTTGTTTCATATCGGAATCTAATACTTGGTTCACCGACTTCAACTGATATTAGAGCTTCGGCGCCGTAAACCAGTGAGAACGGGTGGCCCCGGTACTGGACTTTGAGGTCGTACGATATGCCCATAGGACTTCGGGTAGGATTTCCTTCCATTTTCCTTTGGCGTCGGTTAACCTCTTTTTGAGGTTTTGGAGTATGGTTTTGTTGGTCGATTCTGCTTGTCCGTTTCCACTAGGATGATAAGGTGTTGACAGTATCCTTTTGATCTTATGGTCCTCGAGAAATTTGGTCACTTTGCTGCTGATAAATTGTTTCACGATGTTACATACAATTTCGAACGGTATTCTGAACCGACATATGATGTGGTCCCAAATGAAGTCGATGACTTCCTTATCCCTGACCTTCTCGTACGCCTGGGCTTCAACCTACTTTGTAAAATAGTCAGTTATGAACAATATAATTGAGCCTTACCGGGTGCCCATGGGAGAGGGACAACGATGTCGATTCCCCACTTCATGGATGGCCCTGGTGACAAGACCAAATGTAGCAGCTCCCTGGGTTGGTGAATCATCGGAGCATGTCTTTGGCATTCCTCACATTTTCGTCGAACTCCTTCACGTCTTTTTTCATGCCGATCCAGTAATAGTCGACTCTAATTACCTTTCGAACCAATGATTCGGTGCCTGAATGATTTTCGCAGGTGCCCTCATGGACTTCCTTCAGAACGTACTCGGTATCTCCTGGTCCTAGACATATTGCTAGTGGGCCGTCGAACATTCTTCTGAACAAGGTTCCGTCTTCGAACAAGCTGAATCGAACTGCCTTTGTATGCATAGTCCTCGATTCTTTGGATTTGAGGGCAGTTTCCCGGTGTTCAAATTTTCTACATATTTGTTTCTCCAATCCCAAGTCAGCTTGTAGAGTTTATTTCGGCATGACCTTCTTCCACTAACAATCTCATGAGCTGTATGACTGCCCCTGAGTTGATCTCATCATCTTCGACCGACGACCCTAAGTTCACAAGGGCATCAACCTCGCTATTTTGATCCCAAGGTACGTGTTGCAAAGTCCACTCTTTGAACCGATGTAATGTTACCTGCAACTTATCTAGCTACCTCTGCATTCGTTCTTCTCTGACTTCGAATGTCCCATTAACTTGGTTCACCACAAGGAGGGAGTCACACTTAGCTTCGATCACCTCTGCCCCTGCAATCATGGCCTCATACTCGGCCTCATTGTTAGTCAATTTCAAAGTTCTAATAGATTGTCTAACTACATTGCCTGTGGGTAGCTTCAATACGATGCCAAGTCCGGACCCTTTTGCGTTCGAGGCGCCGTCCGTAAAGAGGGTCCAGATTCCCGAAGATGTCCCCTTGTTTACTAACAACTCTTTTTCGACCTGGGTATTAGGGTCGTCATAAAGTCGGCCACGAAATCTTCCAAGATTTGAGACTTAATGGTTGTCCGGGGTCGATACTCAATATCGTACCCGCTGATTTCCACGACCCATTTGGCCAATCGTCCCGAGTGTTCGGGCTTATGCATTATATTTTGCAACGGGTAAGTAGTCACAACACATATACGATGGGACTAAAAATATGGTTTCAGTTTCCTAGAAGAACTTAACAGAGCGAGCGCCAATTTTTCTAAGTGAGGGTACCTAGTTTCGGCCTCACCCAGGGTCTTGCTAACGTAGTAAATTGGAAATTGCATACCTTTGCTCTTCCTGAACCAGGACTCCACTTATCACTATCTCTGAGACTGCCAAGTACAGATATAGTTGTTCGTCTGCGTTCAGGGTGTGAAGCAGTGGTGGGCTCAATAGGTATCACTTGAGTTCTTCTAAGGCATGTTGGCATTCCGGGGTCCATGAGAAGTTGTTTCTCTTCTTTAGTAGCGAGAAAAATCGGAGGCTCTTATCGGAGGACCTCGAGATGAATTACCCCAGGGCGGCAATGCGCCCGGTTAGCCTTTGCACGACCTTCATGTTGTCCACCACTGTGATATCCTCGATAGCTTTGATCTTGTCGGGGTTGATCTCGATTCCCAGTTGGATACCATGAACCCGAGAAATTTGCATGACCCAACTCCGAACGCACATTTCTCCGGATTCAGCTTCATATTGTACTTCTTTAATATGTTGAAGGTTTCTTGCAAATGGTTTAAATGGTTATCTGCTCGTAGGGATTTAACCAACATATCGTCAATGTAAACTTCAATGGATTTTGCTATTTGTTCTTTGAGCATTCGGTTTACTAGGCGTTGATAAGTGGAACCGGCATTTTTTAATCTGAATGACATTACGTTATAGCAGTACGTGTCGTGCTTAGTGATGAAGGAGGTTTTTTCCTGATCGTCCGGGTTCATCCGTATTTGGTTGTACCCGGAATAGGTGTCGAGAAAACTGAGAATCTCGTGACCGGCCGATCGATATTGGGCAAAGGGAAAGAGTCCTTGGGACATGCTTTATTAAATCCTTATAGTCTACACACATTCTTAATTTGTTCTCCTTTTTAGGGACTACCACTATGTTTGCTAACAATTCTGGGTATTTCACCTCCCGAATGGACCCTATTTTATGGAGTTTAGATACCTCATCTTTGATGAAAGCAGGTTTGATCTCGGACTGGGTTCTCCTTGTCTGCTTGACCGGTGGAATTTCGGGTCCAAGCTTAGTTTGTGAGTGGTAATCTCCGGTGGGATCCCTGTCATATCAAGATGGTACAGAGAAACAATCTATGTTAGCAATAAAAAATTGAATGAGTTTTTACCTGAGCTCAGGGTTAACCTAGTGCCCAGGTATACCTTCCGATCGGGTAGACGTTCGATCAGTGTGACTTGTTCCAGCTCCTCGACCACTGATTTTGTGGTGTCGGAATCATCGGGGACAGTAAAAGATCTGGGAACCCCGTAATCATCGTCTTCACCAATCCCCTGTTTATCCAACTGGGTCGTGGCCGGTGTCGATAATTGCTATTTAGCCTCTTGCTTTGTATCCGAACTCGGTCCCTTTGATGTTGCCAGTGTTGATACCAGAATCACTTCTACGACTGCAAACATTTCCTTTGCGGCTGGTTTCTCCCTGTAGAATGTTTTAGTCCCTCATGGCGTTGGGAATTTTAACACTTGCTGAAGAGTCGAGGGCACTGCCCTCATGTTGTGGATCCATAGCCTCCCGTATAGGGCATTGTACCTCATGTTCCCTTCGATCACATAAAACTTGGTTTCTTGGATGGTCCCGATGGCATTTACTGGTAATATTATTTCTCCCTTAGTGGTTTCACATGCCATGTTGAATCCATTTAGAACTCAGACTGCAGACGCGATTTGATCTTGGAGGCCGAGTTGTTCTACGACCCTCGATCGGATGATGTTGGCCGAGCTACCTGGATCAGTTAACACACGCTTAACTTGAGAATTTATTTATGAGTACAGATATTACCAGTGCATCATTGTGGGGCTGCATGATCCCTTCTGCATATTCGTCATTGAAAGACAAAGTTCCTTCTGGTATGTAATCTCGAGTCCGCTTTTCCCTTGTGATGGATACCTTTGTGCATTTTATCCTCGGTCCTTGAGGAACATCGACCCCTCCAGTGATCATGTTAATGACATGTTGAGGTTCTTCTTGTTCAGTCTATTTATCAGAATCCCTATTTCTGTAAAGGCCTGTCGAAACCGTTCTTGCTCATGAGTCCCCGGCTATTTTGACCTCGGTCACTTCTCCTTTCACTTCGCTTAGAATTCCGCTCGGATCCGCTGCTTCTTCGATCTCCACTGTAAGGCTGATACCGATCCCTGTTCGACTTGGTTCACGGTTGATATCTCTCTTGACTCTGTCGGCGGGCCTACAAGATAAACGGGCCCGGAAGGAGCCCCCAATTGATCATCTTCGACTTTGATTTTCGATTGATATTGGTTATGCATATCAGCCCAAGTAACAGCCGGATATTCTATCAGATTCCTCTTCAACTACTACGAAGTCACTGAGCTTCAAACATTGAGGCCTTGGGTGAAATCTTGAACGGCCCAATCATCAGCGACCGGTGGTTGGTCCGTTCGTTCCATTTGAAACCAGGACACGAAGTCTCTAAGCATCTCATTATCCTTTTGTCTTACTTTGAAGAGGTCCGACTTCCTGGTCTCGACCTTGATGTCCTCAATGTGTGCTTTCACGAAAGAGTTCGCATTCAAAGAAGATGAGTCAATTGAATTAGGAGGTAAGTTGTGATACCATATCATAGCCCCCTTCAACAGGGTCTCTCCGAATTTCTTCATCAATACAGACTCGATCTCATCATCCTCCAAGTCGTTTCCTTTGATGGCGCATGTGTATAAAGTGACATATTCGTTTAGGTCAGTCGTCCCGTTGTACTTAGGAATCTCGGGCATGCGGAATTTTGTAGGGATCGATTTTGGGGCCGCGCTCGGAGGGAAAGGTTTTTGCACGAACTTCTTGGAATCCAAGCCTTTTAGTATCGGCGGTGCTCCCGGGATTTGGTCAACCCTTGAATTGTAGGTTTCGACCTTCTTGTCATTTGCCTCAATTTTCTTTTCCCCTGAGTCTATCCGTTTTGTCAACTCTTCGAGCATTCCTATGATCTCGGGGTTAGTCCCCGACTCATCTCCATTCGATCTCTCCACGACTGGTTCTTCTCTGCGAGTAATTTCCCGGGGCAGATCGGGTTCAAGTCTGCTCGGTGTGCGGCTTTGATTTTGTAACAAAGCTATCACCGCATGTTGAGCCTATAACATTTTGAAGATCATCCGTAGATTGATACAGTCTCCCCCATTGTTTTGAGTATTCTGCGCCGTTGATCGCGCTCTACCACGGATGCTATTTTCGGGTTCGGTAGGCAGGTTGTCGATAGCCACATTCGAGTTCGCGTCCAGCGGGTCCGCGACCGGAATGCCGATGGGATTAGCGGAAGGTACCTCGTTACCGGGCGCTATGTTGTTATTTTTGCCGTGGTGACCGAACTCATTGTCAGTAGGTAGGGGTGCCAATTGTGAGTTTGACATTTTGAGCTTTAACCTGAATTCAAAGATACGTCAAAGAACAAGTGTAAAATAGTGTGTGTTATAGAATTTGTATCAAATAACCGCTATTATCCTTAGCCCCACGGTGGGCGCCAAACTGTTTACTCTCAAAATCTGATAACAATTGAATTTATAAATGGTTTTAAGGATATGTGGGTTAATTTGACAGAAAGCAATAAATTGAATTATAAATAAAGAGAACAATAATAAAGTAAATTCAAATAGTATGACTTGAACACTTATAGCCTTGGAAAGTAAGTCTCACTCGAACTGCATATAATTCAAATGATATCAGATACAGAAGAACAGTAGCTAGCAGGAAGAAAATTATATTATAATACTTTGGGATGCATGTTATAATGTGTTTTACAAATAATCAGACCCCCTTTATATAGTAGGGGAGTCCTATTTTAGGTAGAATTTTATAAAAGGCAAGAAAATCCCATGATTTGCTAACTAGCGGTTCCTCATTGATACGTGCCGAGATTTACGGTGTGATACCCAACTGGTTACGGATATTTCGCCTTTCGTTGTTCGGTCTGGAAATGTTTCTTCGAGCTCATTCGGGATCAGAGTTGATTCGGTGGTTACACATTCGATGTCCTCGAGGACGGGCACTTTGACCTCGTATCTTGGTTCGGTGGACCCTAGGTCGACCTTCAACCCATCACGTTTCAATCCCGATCTGTCGTGTAATAGACAAGCCCAATTTTGACTGTATACAGGATCCGTACAGAATACAGTATCCGAAGTTCAAGTTACAGTACCCATGCTCCACTCGGATTATTCCGACATCGTTTTTGCTCCCCACGCAGTGGCCCTAGCCTCAGAGCAACGAGCCCTATGCTATGGAGGAATCTGATTTTAAAGAAAAGGTCTGTCTTTTCCCTCTTTCTCCTAAAGTTTAGAAGTATTTTCAATTGAAGTAACCATAGAGGATTCAGCCAGAGAATTCACGATTAGAAGCAGGTATTTTGCTCGAAGAGAGAGAAAGAAAGAAGAAAAATTCTGAGAGAGAATCGTGTGTTAATTGAAAGAAAGAGGGAGAAATAAATATAAATAGCGTATTTCATGCCTCATTGGTAGTATATTCCATAAATATCTATTTTGCTATAAAATTTAAAGGTAGCTATAGAAAATAATATTTTAAAATAATTTTGATTTATAATAAATATGGTGTATACCTTTGCTATAGGAGATAAAAAAATTTTGAATGTAATATGTTTGGCCCGAAGTGACATTTTGTGTCAATGAAAAAAAATATGGGCTGTTAAAATTTTGAGGGACTATAGAAGGTCATTTTCTCAATATTCTCCGGTATATCTCATAGTCTTTTGATTAGATCAAGGGTAGAATATTGAAGTTCTTTTCCTCCCTTTTTCCCTTGTGTTTCCTTAAGTGGGAAGTTGAAACTTCGAATTTTTTTCTTAGAAATTGATGAACTGCATGCACGATTTTATCTAATCGTTAGCGAGCATCTGCCATTTGATAAGTAATGATTTTGGATATTGTTTTTTCCATTCCAAGGGTGTGACCTAATCACCGGAATAACATTTTGGACGTTGTTGTGCGAATTTCAAGGGTTTGACCTAGTGATCGATGAAGTAGGTAAAAATCATGCAAGATCAGCATTCAAATTCAAGTTGGCATGAATACTGCCGTCAAAAATTCTAATATAAGGGCGAATCCACATCGTTGGTTCACATGACCCAAAAAATTTTCCTCAAACCTTATATATATACAACAATTTCAGCAATTCCAATGTCAAATTGTGAAGCAAGTTATTATTATGGTATTAACTTGAGATTGTTGTAGGAATTCATAAACTTTATCACTATCTTCTCTTCAGAAAAGAAAATCCAGTTAGTTGGTTTCTTGTCTATATGCTTCCGAAGTTACTACGAACTATTGAAACTAATAAAAGAAGAAGAAGAGAATATGGGGTTAATTATTTTTTGATTTTTTTAATCTCAGTAACTTTCTTGGTTGATGCATCTGATCTGAAATCTAATATTTATAATGGGAGCATAGCTTTGGTTTTCACATGGCTTGTCGCCTAGATCTGATGAACAGATCGGACTTTAGAATCTTGAGACCTGTCAGTCATAGCATGGAAATAGTTGAAAATTTCACACTTGTCTCCTTAGCAACTGTAGTGTGACTCTTCACCAATTTTGACCATGCTACAGTTTCCTCCAGACATATATAATCGTAGTGTTCAGGATCAGTTTGTGTGCATCTCAGTTACTTTATAGGGTATTGTTATTTTCACCAAGTATAAATATCATATAACTCAATCCACAAATACTTGAATATATGAGAAGAAATCATCTAATGTTATTGAGTGTAGTATTAAGTCGATAATTTTTGTGATAACACCTTGTGCTGGCAAATTATTCCAAGTTTTGTATATTCAATGTTTCTTGTAAGAGTTTTTGACCAATATGGTCCCTTACCTTTGAGGGTAGGTCTATTTTGGTCCCTCAAATATAACCCTGAATATATTTAGTCCTTTAAGTATGCTAAAGTGGAGCACTTTTAGTCCTTTATCTTTGAGGGTGGGTCTATTTTGGTCCCTCAAATATAACTCTGAGCATATTTAGTCCCTTAAGTATGCTAAAGTTGAGCACCTTTAGTCTCACTGACAGAATCTGTCCAAGATCAATTATGGGGTTGGTTTCGGCACTCACTGTCTTTTTAATTTACTTATCGAAAATATTTTATAAACCAACACCCACTAATAGTACAGAGATGATAAATTTAAGATATTAACGCTGAAACTTTTACTTTTAAAAATTTCGGTTGCTTTTACCAAAAAGAAAAGTTAAAATTTGAAAAAATTAGAGCTGTCAAGATCACTTCTAGGCATATTATTGAAGTAAACGAATAACCAGATTGTATTCTCACTTTTAGCCCGCGCCAAAAACTATTTACTTCTGGTAGCCGAAAAAGTATATAAAATTTGTATAATTTTTGTATATTAAAACACAAAATGTGTGTGTGTGTGTGTGTGTGTGTGTGTGTGTATATAAAGTTTATATATTTTCAAGGTCAAATTTTAGAAGACATTATCTAAAAATGAGGAATTAAAGTGATAATTTGCGTTATCCAATAAAAGGAGAGGAAACAATTTGCTTCAGAACTGAAGATTTGCTTCATGAATCAGAGTTCGTTAACACCATTAGTTTTTGAAAATATTCTGTCAGTGAGACTAAAGATGCTCCACTTTAGCATACTTATGAGACTAAATATGCTTAGGGTTGTATTTGAGGGACCAAAATAGACCTACCCTCAAAGATAAAGGACTAAAGATGCTCCGCTTTAGCATACTTAAGGGACTAAATATACTCAGGGTTATATTTGAGGGACCAAAATAGACCTACCCTCAAAGATAACAGACAATATTGGCCAAAAACTCTTCCTTGTAATACACCAAAAGAAGACGAGGGTCTTATGTAACCTAGAAGTTTCTTTGTTTTTCACCTAAAAATTTTCCCCAAAAGGACAAAAAAGAAGTGAAAAATTACCAGCTATGTCCATTTATAAGTTGCTCATTACAAAAATTGGTCAATTGATAAAATATTACTAATATTAGCCAAATTAGCCAATTAGCTATTTGTAGCTAAAAAATATCAAATTTTTGCTTTGTTTTGAGTGGGTGTTATTAGAATAGATTGGGCACAACTTAAGGAGCTTGAATCTCAGTTTTGGGATGATTTGGTGAAGTTTTGAGGTGGTTTGAACTGAAATTCGAAGTAAAAGCTGAACATGAAAAAAAATGATATGTGTATCACATTGTGTATTATTTGTGTATCACATATGTATCATATTTGTATCAATTGTGTATCACATGTATATCCATGTATACCTGTGTGTGTGATACATGCGTGATACATGTTTGATACATTTGTCGCAGAAGACTTTTTTGAACTCGATTTAACTATGAATTTTGATACAAAACCAGTCCAAATCACCTCCAATCTTCCTCAAATTTTGTATATTAACTTATCTATATATTTTCAATGAATTTCAACTATACCCATTGAAAAAGTTTCCTTTTTGTTTAGATTTTGGAATATTGTATAGATTTTTGTATTTCATCACCTTATTTGCTACCCCGTTCATGAATTTCCTTTACGTCTTTTATCTAATGTTGCTAATCACGCTTAAAAATATGGAAGGTGATTTTTGCATGTGATTCTTTGAGAGAAAGAATCCTATTATTTGGTTTTTCAAATTTTGTTGGCTAGTTTTGGTAAGTCTATAACTAATGGCTAGAGGTTGGTAAGTTGAGATTTATTAGGGACATTTATATAAGTTTCCCAAAAAACTTTTACCGCATGTGCAAGTAGACAATATTGTACAGAGTGGAGTCTCTATGTTATACCACAGATCTGGTATTCCTAACTAGTATTTTATTAAATATTTAAAATAAGCTAATAAGGGTATTCCGGTGCACAAAGCATCCCGCAGGATTCAGGTAAGGACCACGTGTGATGTAGATAGCCTATCCTAATGCAAGTATGTATTAGTAATTGCTTCTACGGCTCGAACATATGACCTATAAGTCACACGAAGATAACTTTCTCGTTGCTCAAAGGCTCACCTTCATTTAAAATATAACCTATCAATGTTTAAATTGATTCCTTTACTTTAGTACATGGAGTGGGACAATTGTACAAGTATTTTAATTTGAAATGTAAAAAAGAAAAAGCTAAAAACTTTATCTTTCAACTGACTTTAAAAAATGTTTCGTCTGATTCATCTTTTTTTTGTTTTTTACAAATTAGTCTTGAAGTCTTGAAAAGGCCTAGTTGTTGTTAAATGTTATTCCGCTTTCTTTGGTTGAAAAGGACATTTATTTATTGTTAATTTTAAATGATCTGTCAAAATTCTATACAAAAATCACCATCCCAAACAAAGTAGGTAAATTTAACCAATGTTTTTTTTGTCATAGAAATGAATAAAAATGAGTTCAATATTAATACAACCTGTCACAGCTAGTTTAGAATTGAGACGTAGTAGCAATTGTCTCAATTGTTGTTATAGCTAGAGGCGGATGCAAATGAATTCTATATTTTCAACACAGAATGAGAAAAAACAACTATAATTTCAATTAAAAACTAAATTTTGAAACGATAATTTCAAATATACAATGTGTTTAGTGTTAAGAACTTAAATATTGAACCAAGGGGCCGATATAATGTATTCTAGTAGCTTTGGCTCGGATACTGAAATCCATAAAAGATGTACAAATAATAGATTTCGAACCCATTAAATCACATAAGCTATGATAGAATCTCAAACTCGAAACCATGAGTTCAAATCTTGTATCACTCGTCAAATATAAATTCTAAATCCACTTCTTACACCAATAAAAGCAAAGCTTTGAATCTTATTATAACTTCAATCATCTCCCTCATCATCACCACCAAAAATGGAAAATTTATTATAGAGAAGAAACAAAACAAGAACAAGAACAAGAGCAACACCAAAAGGTGAACCACTAACTCTATGTATAGAGTTAGGTTCACCAGTTGAAAAAATACTTGAAACAAAAGAGCCACTATCTGAAGACAAAAATTGTATAATAAGAAGTAAAATTATTGGCAAAAGAAGTAAACCAACTGGACTAAGAAGTTCAGATATGAATTCAGTAATTGCTTCACCATTTTCACCAATCATTGATGGAACTATCATTATTACCACCACAACCACCGCTAATAGGACGGCGTGCGGCGGTCCGCGGCGTTGCTCTTCGATCATGTTCATGTTCATATTCATGTTGTAATATGGATTGGATTTTGACAGAAATATGAGTGAATGTGAATGAGTGAATGAGTGTTTAGCTTTTGGTTTTTCTTGCTTGGCTTTGTATTCTGTCTTTTGGTAAAGAGGAAATGAGTAGATTTGGGACTTTTTGGTCTTATAATATTGAGTTACGCGTTTAGTGTGTGTGTGTGAGTTTTGTGTGTGGGTGGTGACCATTTTGAATTTAACTAATCATATATCATGATTCAGTGGCGGATTCAGGATTTTGTGTAAACGGGTTCAAGCTTAGAAGTACATAAATTTAGTCGTAAAATAGTAGTTGTCAAGTGGATCAAATAAAATGGTTATACAAAATTTACACAACTTTAATCGTAATTTATACATATACACAGTATTATTTTTTGATGAAGCGGGTTCAGTTGAACCCGCTTGCCACCACGTGCGTCCGCTACTGTCATGATTATGTGGTATTTATATCATATTATACTAATTTACCATGGTTAAGTTATAAATTAAGGTAAAAATATGTATTAATTAACTATACTTTAGTGATAACCATATTTGTAAATACATGTGTTTTGTATATACTAGGTTTGTATAAATTGCTGGTGTTGATAAGCAGGGGCGGATGTTTTATTGTATTTACAGGTTTAATTGAACTCATAACTTTTAATGCGGAGCATAATTTGAGTATAAAAATTCGCTAAATTACAATAAATAGTAGATAACGCATAACATCGATCAAAATATGATGAATTTAATATTAAGAACCTTAAATGAACCCATAAAATTTAGTTCCTCGATCCGCCTCTGTTGATAAGTGACGGAGGGGTTAGTTACAGTTCATCCTAGCTTGTTAAAATTCTGTATATGTATTAAAAATTTTATTAAACAAATACAAAAATTAATTTCGAATTAAGTAAATCAAATTAATCGCGGTAAAATTCCAAAACTCAAACGAATATCTTTTATGGACGTTATTTGTAGCATTTTTTTTAATGTGACATGACATTGTAGAAGTTCTTTTTCATTTTTCGTTTCACATCTTGAGATTTCTATGAAGTTGGAGATGAGATTTCTTGACTTTTCTGGTTGGCCTTCTATTTATTTATTTATTTATTTATTTATTTTGGGTAGGAGGGATATAAGTAGAGGGGACCTTTAATTTGGTCTTATAATATCAAGTTATACGGCTGTGTGAGAGAGAGACACAAAGCCTGTTTGGATTGGCTTATTTTAAGTGTTTTTAAGCTAAAATAGCTTTTAAGCCATTTTATAATGTTTGGATAAAAGTGCTTTTAAGCACTTGTTTTTAAGCTAAAATGACAAAAACAAGCCAAAAGCTAGAAATCCTAACTTATAGCTTAAAAGCTATTTAAAATAAGCCCATCCAAACGGGCTCATACAAAGATGTGTCTGTGCATTTGATGGGGGGTGGGAGGGGCATTTCCATGATTTCTATGAAGTTGAATATGAGATATTTTGACATCTCACTATGTATATACACACAAATCTAGTAGTATAAAATTTCTCAAATTACATAGTTAGTTAGGGTCGCCGATGCAGGAAGTATTCCGCGTTTACGCTGGATTCGGGGAAGAATCGCATCCTAAGAGGGTGTGATGTAAACAGTTACCCTGATGCAAGTATCATTGGCTGATTCCACGGTTCAAACCCGTGACCTGGACCTCACAAAAGAAAAACTTTATCATTGCTCCAACGCTCCTCTTCTGGACAATAACTAGACAATATTTTTGTTGCTAACTCAATCTCATACGTCTTTGTACTGTTGTTTTAATGAAATTGAAAGATCAAATATTAAATTTATATTAGCTTTAAAATATGTCACACACTATAATATATAAGCATAAGTGTATAGGGTCAAATTTGACCCTCAGTATCTCTACGCCAGTAGGTACGCCCAATGAGTGTACGCCGACTAAACGTAGCGGGTACGACTCGGCCGTGAGGACCAAAGCGACGTCGTTTAGAACTCAGCGTCTACACTAGGGAGACGTTACCTATCTCTGTAACTTTTTGATTCGTTCGAGGAAGGTCTCCTATTATATAAAGGGGACCTCCACATTGTAAAGGAGGCAGCTGATCTAATACAACTCTCTCCTTTTCTGTCTTTCTCTCTCTATATCTCTACTTCTGACGAAAATATCTTATGAACATACATTATCATCTTTGCAACACTAGATCTACAATAATATTATCATCTTTGCATCTCTAGGTTTATTATATTTGATTACGATTTACCCCTTCTCTATTTTTTGATTGTTTTATCGCTTACAAAGTACATCGTTAACTTTTGAGCCAAACAATTTGGCGCCGTCTGTGGGGATTTCGAGAATCAAAACCATAGTATCCACCTAGAGATCAACCAACCACCACTCTCTACACCACTCAAAAACAGGAAATGGCCGAAAACAACACAAGATCGAAAGCCATATTGGGTGTCACTACCAATCTCCTAGGCCCTCTCAACGAGGCCTGTGACGATGGCATCCTGAATGAAACCCCAAGCATCACACCAGGTGCGGAGATCTCACCTTCCCCATCCGAAGGTCTGACGATCTTACACAAAGGAGCTTCCACATCTACAGCCACGGAAGCACCCTCAGCGGTCAAAGAGCTACTGGAAAGATGGCTAACAAGCGCTCTAAGTGGCTTGGTTGAAAGGCCACCGCAAAATAACGTCGGATGTACACCAACGGTAGGTACCATTGCGGCAGTGGGTGAACCAGAAATTACACTGGTAAATAACAGACCCATCGAGACACAAACCAACGATGGCACGCTAACAGCCATCTTAAAGAAGATGGAAGAAATAGAAAATGAAAATGAGGCGCTCCGCGGTCAGATGAAGGAACATCAGGAGAGGGTCGACAAGATCCCCGGTGCTCCCAAGTTGCTACCAAAACGCGACGTAGGAAGGTTCGTCGAACAACCATACACCGAAGAAGCTGCTCCTCACTCCACCCCAAAAACCTTCAAAATGCCACCATACTTGAGGGTATATGACGGAACCACCGATCCCGAGGATCATCTGATCCACTACGTCACTGCTGTGAAAGGCAACGACCTATCAAAAGAACAGGTACCATCGGGTACTACTGAAGAAATTTGGCGAGACGTTGACAGGAGGGGCCCTAACATGGTACTCTCAGCTACCGGCTAAAGCAATATCAACGTTCGAGGAAATGGCAGATAAATTCGTCACAGCCCATGCAGGCGCGAAGAATGCAGAAGCCAGGTTCAACGACATCTTCGCCATCAGGCAAAACGCAGGAGAGGGACTCAGGGACTTCCTGGCAAGGTTTAACAGGGTAAGGATGAGCCTACCAAACGTATCGGAAGGTATGGCAGTCGCCGCTTTCCAGAACGGGCTAAGCAGAAATGGTTCGAGGGCAACCAAGAAACTGCTGAGCCGCCTCATGAAATATCCCCCTACCACATGGGAAGAAATCCACAACGCTTATTGCGCCGAGGTACGAGCGGACGAGGATGATCTAAATGGGCCGACCCAACGGTTAACAGCGATACACTCGGAAACAAGGAGAGATCGACGGAACGAAGGACGGCGAGAACAACTCCCTCGTTCCAACAGAGATCGACACCAGCCGTACACCAGATCCTCCCATCCGCCACCAAGGCATACAGACGCACTACAGCGACACGTCGCCCCACTGCGAAACGAAAGAGGTACGCCCCCTTTATTAACCGCCCATAACTTTTGTGTGTCTCCTTCAGAGATAGTGTACGCACTGGAGAAGCTAGGCACCAAGGTGCACTGGCCGCAAAAGATGAAATCAGACCCTGCCACAAGGAAATCAAACGCCCTGTGTGAGTTCCATCAGGAACGAGGACACAAAATCGAAGACTGCATCGGCCTACGGCAAGAAGTGGTCAGGATGCTGAACCAGGGATACCTAAGGGAGCTACTCAGTGAAAAAGGAAAAATAAACTTTGCGCGCGGACGGGAACAGTCCCACGGACCGCCAAAGCCGCCTTCCCCAGCGCGCACGATAAACATGATCGTCGGAGGCGGCGACGAGGCAGCGATCAATCACGTCAAACTCGCCACCACACACAGACTAAAGCAGACCGTCGCCCATGAACGGTATGAGGACTTCAAAGATAGTATCACCTTCGATAAGTCTGATGCCGACGGTTTGTCTTTCCCTCGTTATGATGCTTTAGTTATCACTTTATGTATTGCTGATACAGATGTTAAAAGAGTCATGATCGATGACGGAAGCGGCGCCTGTATTATCCACCCAAGGGTCCTCATACAAATGGGACTCGAGGATAAGGTAATACCGCGCTGCATAACACTAACCGGTTTTAACAATGTAGTGGAACGAACGTCCGGAGAAATAGCACTGCCCGTCTTAGCAGGAGGAGTCACGCTGGAAACAACTTTCCACGTGATGAACCAAGAAACGGCATACAACGTCATCATAGGACGCCCATGGATACACGCCATGCGAGCGGTCCCTTCAAGCCACTACCAAGTGATCAAATTTCCTACCCCATGGGGAGTATTCAGCATTCGAGGCGAGCCACGCACCGCACAAGAATGCTACAAAATAGCCCAAGACTGCGCCCACACCCAACAGCTAAAGGGGGCGAGCGCGGGGGCATAGCAATTAGCCATGTCGGGAACTAAGGTCAACCCGATAACGGACGTGATCAAAGACCCCGACATCATGGAAGCCTGTAAAGCAACGGTCGAAGACCTCGACCCAGTCCAATTGGACAAAATCGATCCTACGAAGAAAGCCTATATCGGGCAAAGTCTCGCCAACCCAAGTAAGTATTGTGAATTCTTAACTAACCATGCAGATTTGTTCGCCTTTTCCCATTCAGATATGCCGGGAATCCCGCGAGACATCCCCACCCACAAGCTGAATGTCAATCCA
Source organism: Nicotiana attenuata (assembly GCF_001879085.1). Taxonomy (NCBI): domain Eukaryota; kingdom Viridiplantae; phylum Streptophyta; class Magnoliopsida; order Solanales; family Solanaceae; genus Nicotiana; species Nicotiana attenuata. Next base: position 44,947,899 of record NC_031989.1, read on the forward strand.
TTACATCCCCGTGCGACAGATGAGGAGAAAATTCAATGCCACTATCAATGAAGCGGTCGGTAAAGAAGTAGACGAGCTACTGGCCAACGGATCCATCAGGGAATCAAAGTACCCCGAGTGGGTCGCCAACGTTGTCATGGTAAAAAAGAAGAACGGGAAGTGGAGAATGTGCGTAGATTTCACCGATCTGAACAAGGCATGCCCAAAAGATTCATTCCCACTACCCCACATCGACCAACTGATCGACGCCACTGCAAGACATGAACTACTGAGCTTCCTAGACGCCTACTCCGGCTACAATCAAATTATGATGGCCGAGGAGGACCAAGAGAAGACAACTTTCATCACCCACCAAGGGACTTACTGCTACAAAGTAATGCCCTTCGGGCTCAAAAATGCGGGGGCTACATACCAGAGACTAGTAACCAAAATGTTCAAAGAGCAGCTCGGTAAGACTATGGAAGTCTATATCGACGACATGCTGGTAAAGTCGACAAGAAAAGAGGACCACCTCGACCATCTGAAAGAAGCCTTCGAAATATTGAGAAAATACGGGATGAAACTGAACCCCGAGAAATGCGCCTTCGGCGTGGCATCAGGAAAATTCTTAGGGTTTCTCGTATCACAACGAGGTATCGAAGTCAATCCAGATCAAATCAAGGCGATAGACGCAATACCAGAGATACTGAACAGCAAAAAGCAGGTGCAAAAACTGACCGGGCGAATAGCCGCCTTGTCTAGGTTCATCTCACGGTCCTCCGACAGATGCCACAAGTTTTTCAGTGTGCTACGAAAGGACAATGGGTTACAATGGAACGAGGAATGCATCGAGGCCCTAAAGAAATTAAAGGCGTACCTGTCTTCACCGCCACTGCTAGCCAAAGCAGACCCAGGTGAACCACTGCTGGTGTATTTGGCCGTGTCCGAGGTTGCCGTCAGCGCAGTCCTAGTCCGCGAAAGTGAAGGTACACAATCTCCTATTTACTATATTAGCAAAACCTTAGTGGACGCCGAAACACGGTATCCACATCTTGAAAAATTAGCTTTGGCATTGGTCGTAGCTTCACGGAAGCTCCGACCCTATTTCCAATGCCACCCCATAAAGGTAGTGACGACCTTCCCCTTGAGAAGTATCCTACACAAACCTGAGTTATCAGGCAGACTCGCTCGATGGGCCATAGAGCTCAGTGAGCACGATATCTCATATCACCCAAGGAGCGCCATCAAGTCACAAGTACTTGCCGTCTTCGTGGCTGACTTCAGCGCAGAGATCTTACCAGAAGCGGAATTGGAGGCACGCCCTGCCCCCTCCGATGCCGACCTATGGACTCTTTACACTGATGGCGCCGCTAACGCCTCGGGATCGGGACTGGGACTCGTTCTCGAGGTCCCCACGGGCGAAACAATTCGCCAGTCCATACGATGCCCCGAGATGACTAACAACGAAGCCGAGTACGAGGCTGTTATTGCAGGTTTGAAACTAGCCATCAAGTATGGAGCTCGACGACTCGTTCTATATTGCGACTCTCAGCTCGTGGTGAACCAGGTCACTGGGACTTACCAAATCAAGGAGCAGAGGTTTCAAAAATACCAGTCAAAAGTCCACAGGCTAATGACCAAGTTCGACGAGTGCCGCTTCGAACAAGTTCCGAGAGCACAGAACGTAGAGGCAGACGGCTTAGCAAAATTAGCCGCAGCCACTAAAAACTTCAACAAAGAAAGCGTGGTCACCCTCCTCCATTCAGCCATAGATCACACTGAGGTACTCTCTTTAAATTTGACTTGGGACTGGCGCAACCAATTTGTATCCTACCTGCAGGATGGAACACTCCCACTCGACAAAAAAGAAGCCAAGAAGCTCCGCGTACAGGCCGCCCGTTATTGCCTAATAAACCGCGAGCTCTATAAAAGGACGTTTGGCGGACCCCTAGCCAAGTATCTAGGGCCGCAACAGACGCGACCAGTACTCGAAGAGGTACATGAAGGACATTGCGGTGCCCATACAGGCAACCGCGCCCTCGTGCGCTGCCTGATACGGGCTGGCTATTATTGGCCCACCATGAAGAAAGACACAGCGGAATATGTCCGCCGATGCGAACAATGCCAAAAGTATGCCCCCATGATACACCAACCAGGAGAACCACTCCACTCTGTCACTTCCCTATGGCCCTTCATCAAATGGGGAATGGACATAGTCGGTCCCCTACCAGCAGGGCGAGGGAAGGTACGATTTCTATTAGTTTTAACTGACTATTTTTCTAAGTGGGTGGAAGCAGGAGCGTACGCCCAAATACGCGAACAGGAAGTGATCGCCTTCATTTGGAAAAATATTATATGCCGCTTCGGCATCCCCAAAGAAATCAGTTGTGACAACGGACGACAGTTCATCGGCCAAAAAACGACCGAATTCTTCGAGAAATGGCGCATCAAGAGGATACTTTCCACGCCATATCACCCTGCCGCCAACGGCCAAGCGGAATCCTCCAACAAAACAATACTAAACATACTAAAGAAGAAACTCGAGGACGCTAAAGGGCTATGGCCCGAGCTGCTACCCGAAGTGTTATGGGCACACAGGACCACACCCAAATCCAGCACGGGGGAAACACCGTACTCGCTAGTCTACGGAACCGATGCGGTCATACCCGTCGAAGTCGGGGAACCAAGCCTAAGATATTCGCACACCAGTGGACAGAAAACGACACAAACAGGCTCCAAGACCTCGACGAGGCTGAGGAAAGAAGAGAAATGGCCCATATCAGAATGGTAGCCCAAAAGCAACAAGTCGAAAGATACTACAACAAGAGGGCCAAAATAAGACCACTCAAAGTGGGAGACTATGTCCTTAAAGCCAAGACATTGGCATCCAAAGACCCGAGTGAAGGGAAGCTGGGCACCAACTGGGAAGGACCAGCAAAGGCGCATTCCAGTTGGAAACAATGGAAGGGAAAACGCTCCAAAACAACTGGAACGTTACTCACCTCAAGTATTTCCACTTCTGAAAGGCATCTCCCGAGTCGTACTCTTTTTCCCTTACCCTTGTTTTGTCCCAATTGGGTTTTCTCGGGGAGGTTTTTAACGAGGCGACAGAGGGGACACCTGGAGATATTTGAGAAACAAGTTTATCATATCAACCTCTCCCTACGACCTCCAGGACGACATGATAAAGGGACTGGACTAGCTTGATCTCCAATGTATGAAAGGCTACGGCCATCTCCAATGTATGAAAGGCTACGGCTATTTACATCTCCAATGTATGAAAGGCTACGGCCATTTACATCTCCAATGTATGAAAGGCTACGGCCATTTACACCAATATATGAAAGGCTACAACCATTTACATCTCCAATGTATGAAAGGCTACGGCCATTTACACCAATGTATGAAAGGCTACGGCCATTTACGTCTCCAATGTATGAAAGGCTACGGCCATTTACTTCTCCAATGAATGAAAAGCTAAGGCCATCGCCGCCAACAGTCGACGTAGATTCGACTAAGGTGAGTAAACGACTCGATGACAGTCGAAGTCGCCCACATGGCTAAGGCCATCAATTACATTATGGCTAAGGCCATCGCCACCAACAGTCGACGTAGATTCGACTAAGGCGGGTAAACGACTCGACGACAGTCGAAGTCGCCCACATGACTAAGGCCATCAAATATATTATGGCTAAGGCCATCGCCGCCAACAGTCGACGTAGATTCGACTAATGTGAGTAAACGACTCGACGACAGTCGAAGTCGCCCACATGGCTAAGGCCATCAATTATATTATGGCTAAGGCCATCGCCGCCAACAGTCGACGTAGATTCGACTAAGGTGAGTAAACGACTCGACGACAGTCGAAGTCGCCCACATGGCTAAGGCCATTAATTATATTATGGCTAAGGCCATCGCCGCCAACAGTCGACGTAAATTCGACTAAGGTGAGTAAACGACCCGACGACAGTCGAAGTCGCCCGCATGGCTAAGACCATCAATTACGTTATGGCTAAGGCCATCGCCGCCAACAGTCGACCTAGATCCGACTAAGGTGAGTAAACGACTCGACGACAGTCGAAGTCGCCCACATGGCTAAGGCCATCAATTATATTATGGCTAAGGCCATCGCCGCCAACAGTCGACGTAAATTCGACTAAGGTGAGTAAACGACCCGACGACAGTCGAAGTCGCCTACATGGCTAAGGCCATCAATTATATTATGGCTAAGGCCATCGCCGTCAACAGTCGACCTAGATTCGACTAAGGTGAGTAAACGACTCGACGACAGTCGAAGTCGCCCACATGGCTAAGGCCATCAATTACATTATGGCTAAGGCCATCGCCGCCAACAGTCGACCTAGATTCGACTAAGGTGAGTAAACGACTCGACGACAGCCGGTCACCTACACGACTAAGGCCATCAACCGTATAACGGCTAAGGCCATCGACGCCGATAAGTCCCCAGCTCGACTATAACAGCGTGTAACTCGAAGATAGTCAAAGTTGCGCACACGGCTAAAACCATCAACAAAGCTAAGGCCGAAAATAAAAGATACAGAAAGAAAAGAACAGTAAAAGTATAACTTCCATTATCATCCAAAAATGCATGTACAAAAAGGAGTCATGATTCAAAACGTGCGCCGGAAAACCAAAACGTCACTTCTTCCTCTGAACTGCCTCGGGGGCAAATATAATGATGATGCATACAGGCGATGACATCATTCCAAAAAGGAAGCCACGCGTCAGCGGCTCAACAGCGTCATATGTTTCACTTCGCTCATATTTCCGCCCCCGGTCGAGGTCAAATTCTCCTAAGACGAGGTTCGCATTTCCGCCCGCCGAAGACGCCCACCAAACGCGTCTCCAACGAGCGGAGGGACTAACTGTATAGGGTCAAATTTGACCCTCAGTATCTCTACGCCAGTGGGTACGCCCAATGACTGTACGCCGACCAACGTAGCGGGTACGACTCGGCCGTGAGGACCAAAGCTATGTCGTTTAGAACTCAGTGTCTATACTAGGGAGACGTTACCTATCTCTGTAACTTTTTGATTCTTTCGAGGAAGGTCTCCTATTATATAAAGGAGACCTCCACATTGTAAAAAGGGGGCATCTGATCTAATACAACTCTCTCATTTTCTGTCTTTCTCTCTCTATATCACTACTTCTGACGAAAATACCTTATTAACATACATTGTCACTTTGCAATATTAGATCTACAACAATATTATCATCTTTGCATCTCTAGGCTTATTATATTTGATTACGATTTACCCCTTCTCTATTTTTTGATTGTTTTATCGCTTACAAAGTACATCGTTAACTTTTGAGCCAAACAGTTAGGAAAAATAGATTCTTATGAGAGTTCAGAGGTTACTTAATATCATTTGGCTATTTAACTAATCTGGTTTTACGTATAGATCCTTGAAATTGTAGACTCTGAACAAGTGCAATTGCGATTTTATTTCTCTGCCAAGAGCTGTCCAAAGGCACAAAAGGTCATTCAAGACTATGTCCAGCAGCACATTCCAACGGTTACATCTATTGCAGCAGCCGTATTGAGAATGCAGTAGCATGATTGCTTTGTCTGGGTATGTATTATGTTTTGCCCTGTTGCATTCATTTTCCTTATATCACATCGACCAAGCATGGTTTCATTGTTTGAAACTCAAGTGAAATTGAGATACTGTTTTGAATATTTTGTTTCAAATTGGAACTAATTTTCATGAATGTGCTTTGCTGTAATTCGATTTTTTCATGGTCTTCTTGCAACTGTTCTTAGAAAATTGGATCCTAAACTTATTTTCTTTCTCATTCAAGGATATGTAGTTAACAGATTTAGCCGCTGCAAGAACATAGTCATCATATCTGTCGAATCTAATCAAAATATGTCTTCTTGCAAGCCATCCAATAAGGCATCGTCCTTGAGTTCCAAACTGCAAAGGCAGTTGTTTGCGCAGCTGTAGCAGATAAGATTGTCGCCTTGAGAGAGAGGAGAGAGGAGAGAACGTGAGTTTTTTGACTAATGGTAGGTGATGTGGGTGAGAGAAATTTTGAGATTGAGCATCGTGTTTTCAGGGAATGGGGGAAGAGAATGACATGTATCAAAGTAGAGAGAGAAAGAAAGTAGTGTAACTGAATAGCGTATTTAGTGGCTTAGGGGTAGGAGGTAACCAAAATTAGATATTTTACTATAAACATTAAAAGATATCTATAGAATATAATTTTTTAAAATGGTATTTATTTAAAATAAATAAGGTGTTAACCTTTGCTATAGGAAGTAAAAATTCCTTTAGTTGGCTATTACACTACCGCTGTTCATCAGTGACATCAAATTGAGTTCATATCAAAATGCTTGAAACAGAAAGCTTTGGACAGCAAATGCCACTCTGCAAATGAAATCCGGTACTCCCAGCGATTCATGCGAGAACTCATCTAGCACCTAACAACCTTCACACTGATGTAATGGAAGTTACCAAAAAAATGATTTTTACATATGAAGAAAAACACCATAAGAAAAAGCCATCTATGTACATCATTGTCCTTAATAGGATACTTTTTCTACAACGTGTAAATGACATAAATACATTGTCTAGTAGAATCCTTTTCAAAAGTAAATAAAATATTTGTATCTTCGAACACATCTTGTTTCATTATTTCACCTGAGTTGGAGCTATAGTCTCCAACTTGGTAGCCAACCTCAGCTATTCTAAAAATGACACCACTGGAAGGTGTTTTAAAGTACCTTCAAAGCCAAGTTAAACACCAATCAACCAAAAAGTTCAAAGTGAAAAGAGTACATAGAAATTGGAGAACCACAAAGTAAATGTAACAGGCAGAGCCTCATATATTTAACATGTCTATGCATTATGCAAGCCAGTAATCAAATCTAATGAAAAAAATAAATAGTTTAGAGAAGGACTGAAATTCGATTGTTAGCTTTTCTATCAAATAGAAGTCATCTGGATTTATCAATTTACATCTATACTCTGACTCTCTAATTGGCCAACCTGTATATGCCAGTTAATCGCCCAAAAAGAGAAGAAAGAAAACTCATTTTACATTTTGTTTTTATTTATGGTCACACGAATTAGCCAAAGAAGGCAGTTAATTTTTAATATGCGACCAAAAAATAAAAGACGGAAGTTTAAGAGGGGAACCTAACTCAATTGACCATCATTCTTTATGAGTGTGTATATTTAGCTCTAGGAAAATCAAGTGGAAGAAGAGATTGCATTTCAAGTGGGAGGGAATAGATAATTGGAAAGTCACAATTAAATCGTTATAATTTCAAATTTGCACCCAAAAGAACTAAGACTAAAAGAAATAGAAAACCATAATCAGAATTGTGTAAAAGGAGAGAGAGAGAGAGAGGGGAGGCGGGGGGGGGGGGTTATTACATCAAATTTTTGGTGGCTTCAAGAAAAGTTTTTTCTAGATAGTTAGTGTTGACAATTTTTAGCTAACTTTTGTTAGTTTATACAGTTGGATGCTACATTTAGAAGCTGCAATCTCACTTTTTTCCAATAAGACGCAAGTCATATGCAGAAATTATGCATAAGTAAATATTTTATCTAATGGATGAAGAATCAATAAGCTAAGATGTTCCAAGCACAATAAATAAGTTAAAGATATTCCATCTTTAAAACAATCCAGATAGCAGTTTGTAGCAGTTTCTAATCATCTTCTGATTTCTTCCATCAACTCATACTCTGTATCTCCAAGGGTTAGAAATCATCAAACAAAGTACTTAGTACCCCATATTTTAAACAAAATTCAAACCCCTTGTTTAAATTTTTTTATGTTATAAACTATCTTAACCGAAATTGTTCATATTAGCATTTAAATTGTTATTCCTTAGTCTGTCGAAGTCGATATACTAAGATCTGTAGTATCTTTGTTTACAGACATTCTTTTCCAAATACTGATAACTTTATTAGAGTAGTATTTACAATTTAGTAGTAGAATCTTTACTCAAAAATAGTGTAGAATATGACTGTTTTGCAGTAGAGGTATCAAGTTTGTTCCTCTTATTTCTTCTTTATTTAGTTCTATTTGATGTCACCGTGTGAATATATCTTTTAACTTTCTTTTGCTTTTATTCTTCCCCTTTCCTTAAGAACGGCCATCTGCAACCCCTTATTGCCTTCGATTTTTGGGTTCTCTCTTCTTAAATTTGTTTCTCTTTCTTTGTCATAGCTTTGATTTTGTGATGACCCAAAAGGTCATCACTTATTTTTAAAATAAATTCTGCATTCTGAGGTCTTAAAAACCTCTTTTAGACTCACTTCGATTTGCGTGCGCAGTCCGGGCGTATAGCCGGAAAGCCTATATGTAAAAATCTGTGAAAAATAGTAAATTTTGATTATGAAATGAATTAATTTGACTTCGGTCAACGTTTTGGGTAAACGGAGCCGGACCCATGATTTGACGGTCTCAGAGGGTCCGTAGGAAAATATGGGACTTGGGCGTATGCCCGGAATCGAATTCCGAGGTCCCAAGCCCGAGAAATGATTTTTTAAAGTAAATTGTTTTCTTAAATTGTTTAAAAGATTTGGAAATGAATTTTGATTAGAACATGTTGGTATCGGGCCCGTATTTTGGTTCAGGCGCCCGGTACAGGTCTTATATATTATTTAAGATAATTCTGTGAAGTTTGGTAAGAAACGGAGTCTGTTTGGCGTGATTCGGACCTTAAATGCAAATTTGATGTTTAAAGAAGTTTTGAGAAATTTCATTGATCTTGAGGTTTAATTCGATGTTCATGATGTTATTTTGGTGATTTGAGTGCACGAATAAGTCCGCAGGATGTTTGTGAGGTTGTGTGTATATTTGGTTTGGAGCTCCGAGGGCTCGGGTGAGTTTTGGATAGGCCACGGGATACATTTTGGACTTAGAAAAATTGCAGGTTTTTCACTGGTGTGTTCAGGCCTCGTAAATACGAAGGCTGATTTGCCAATGCGAATCAGCCCAGGCCACTCTTCCTCGCAAATGCGAGCTTCCTTTCGCAAATATGAAACTCCCCTGTTCAGCCTTGGGTCGCAAATGCGACCCTTTCTTCGCAATTCCCAAGTCGCAAATGCGACATATTGTTCGCAAATGCAAAAAGTCCAGATTTCCTATTTGCGAACCCTGTTTCACAATTCCCAAATCAGTGGAGTTCGGGGTACTGTCCGAAGTCAACAGCACTGGGATTTGCACAAAAGAGTGCAGAGTGTCTAGCCTAACCCCGGCGAAGTAGTGACGAGGCTAGACCAGACTACCACATAAACCTGTGCAGTTCAAATATATACCTCGGAAAAAAAATACAGAAGTAAACAAGTAAAGATGGGAGGGGGAAACATGCTTCGGGGAATAACAGGTAAAAACAGAATATCAAGAGAATTATAAAGGGATCAAAATCCAACCACTAACAAGAATAAGGAAACAAAAGCAGATTTCACTTTCTTTTCACATCTTGTTGCAGGCGTGCAACCCGATCCCATTCCTCATATCTTGTGGTAGGCGTACCACCCGCTCCCATTTCATTATATCTCGTGGTAGGCGTACCACCCGCTCCCATTTCATTAAATCTTGTGGTAGGCGTACCACCCGCTCCTATTTCATTATATCATGTGGTATGCGTACCACCCGCTCCCATTTCATTATATCTCATGGTAGGCGGTACCACCCGCTCCCATTTCATTATATCTTGTGGTAGGCGTACCACCCGCTCCCATTTTATTATATCTTGTGGTAGGCGTATCACCCACTCCCATTTCATTATATCTTGTGGTAGGCATACCACCCACTCCCATTTTATTGCCAACAATAATCACAAGGAATCCCGGCAAGGGAACAATATTATCAAATAAACATCCCAGCAAGGGAACAATGATATCTCAACAATATCCCGCCAAGGGAACAGGAATATCCAAACAAACAACCCGGTAAGGGAACAATGATATCTCAACAATATCCCGGCAAGGGAATAACAATATCCAAACAAACATCCCGGCAAGGAAACAATGATAATAATAACATGTGAGGCACAATTAACCACAACGGAGTCATAACAATTTATAACACAAGATTCACGGGCATGCTTGACACCGACGTATAGATACTCGTCACCATGCCTATACGTCGTACTCCACAATTAACACGTAGCAAATAGACACAACTCCTAATCCCTCAAGCTAAGGTTAGACCAAACACTTACCTCGATGCCAAGAACACAATTCACGATTCAATTATAGCTTTACCCCTTGATTCCACCACCAATTCGCTCGTGTCTAGTCACAAGTTACTTAATTACATCAATAAAAGCTAAATGAATCAACCCCAATGCATGAGAATGAGTTTTTCAAAGTTTACCCAAAAAGTCAAAAATCGCCCCCGGGCCCACATGGTCAAAACTCGAGGTTCGAACCAAAACCCGATCACCTATTCCCCCACGAACTCAAATATATAATTTGTTTTCAAATCGCACCTCAAATCGAGGTCCAAATCCCCAATTTTGAAAAACCTAGGTTCTACCTAAATCACCCAATTTTCCCCATGAAAATCATTGATTTGAAGTTGAAATCATGTTAAAAGATGTTAAGAATTGAAGGAAGTTAGTTAAAATCGACTTACAATTGATTTGGAGAATAAGAAATCCTTGAATAATCGCCCAAGTGTGTTTATGTTTTGATAGAATATGAAAATGGGTTAAAAATTCGGCTAAGTATAAAAGTTGCAAAATTACTCTTATATATTACTTCATGTTCTGGATTTTGTTGTGATTCTTTATATTTATTTAATAGTTACAGATCTGAGGCACACAAGGTGTCTGAAGAACTACTACTATGAGACAGTCAGGACTTTATTTACACTATTGAGCAGTAAAATCTTGATTTTGTATACCTATATTCTGAGGTTCACTTATGTTAATTTAGCTATTTTTATGAGGAAAAATTCATATTGGATTTGACCTGAATATGTTTGCCATCACTTTAGAATTTAGATAAAATTTGGCTAAGATCTCTGTGAGTGCATCTGAACTGTATATTTAATGAGAGATTTTTCTGAGACTTTTTCATAAATATTTTGATTTGTGTAATAGCAGCTCAATATTAAAGAAGATAATGATGAGTTCAGATTGTCAATAGCTAAGGTTTGATTAATGTTGCTTCAAGTTCTTGGTCAGAGGTTTGGCTTGTGATACTCATGCAGGAATTTTTTTTGATTACTTAATATATTTTTTTATTTTAAGGAAATTCAAATTCTGGACATAGACCTCCAGATTCACTCAATATTCTCAACTTTACAAGAAAAAAAATTATGTGAATGACATGTATAACATTTATCAAACAATGAAGGTTAGATTATTTTACTAATATAGAAAATCTTTTCCATCTTATTGACGATCTTTGTATTAATGAAAGAAGTTCTCTTAAAAGCCTTCTAAACGAAGCACACATCCAAAAGGAATGTAAAAAGACGTGCTCATTATGTGATTTTGGTAATTGAATGATTGGCCTTTAAATTCTTAACTGCATGTTCGGTGAATACGGAGACAATGGTTTGCCATGCATTTTCTTATATCAATCTCCTAACCTGTAAAACTTGATTTTTTATGACTAGGATAGTGAACTTAGGACAGACTTTACAAGAGAATTATAAGAAGTGGTTAAATAATAGTCTAAAACATTGAAAAGAAGAGTGGTAAGATAAAATAAATGCCAAATAATAACTATAACAGTAACAACATACCCAGTATTATCCCACAAGTCTAAATGCCAGATAACAACTCAAAGAGTAGGCTTAATTTATATCACCGAGTCTTTAGAAAGAAAAATGTAAAAACTAGAGTTACAAGATTGAAAACCTATCATATCTAGGCTTAAATAATTATAGAGTATTAGTTTATATTCGTTAAAAATTTAGAGGAAAAAAACCTTTCTATAAAGGCATGAAGGTAAAGTTTCTAACAAGGGTAGGGAGTATTAGGCTGATTGTTATGGTTTGCCTTTTAAATTAACTAATGAGGTTTTTAGGCGATATAGCGAATTGAGTTTCTCTATGAATAAGTTAGACACATAGTTTAGATTACTAATGGATCTTGCGATGACAGATACAAAAAAATGATTGAACTGAAGTAACATGGATTCTCTGAAGACTCCAATCGTTTAAATGTGACTTGCGTGGATCAAGGATAAAAAGTAAATGATGGTCCAATATTGGGAAGTTCATGAATGAAAAGTAAGACAAATAAATTTGCTTTGGTACAAATCAGTCATGAACTTTTTATTTTATTTATCTTCTTTGGTACATACAGCTACTTTCATGCCTCTAAGTCATTCCTTTAAGTTGGGATGCTGTTTTCTTACATTAGTTTGCGAGGCGCTTCATATTCAAACTTTGTTAATTTTAACTTTATGTGCTTAGGCTTACTCAACTGCTACATCGGAGTTGCCTCTTAATTCTATTATGCCTGTTTTTTTATTTGTGACAACTGAGTATTGTACACGTTGCCATGATTTCAATCTTGCACATACCAAACAATTGTGTTAGATATTTTGAGACAGAGACAGTAAGGCCTTATTTGTTTGCACTTAATGGAGGTCTGAATCTTAATCATTCAGATCTCAGACATTAAGTGAATTTATTTTTAAAGTCTGTATCTTAATTATTCAGATCTTAATCATTAAGTGCGTTTTTTTACTTCACAACCACTTAATGGGTCTGTATGATTAAGATATATAATAGAGACTTAATTTCATTAAGATGCTAACACATATTCATTATTAACTGCCGTCACCGCCTACCATTATCAACTACCACCATGTCACCACCACCACCATACTCAACCACCACCCCTACCCCCACCACCACCTCCACCACCATCACGCCACCATCTTCCACAATCATAGCCGCCACCATTATCGACCATCACCACCCACCATCCCCACCACTCCGACCACCATCATTCTCACCCACAATCAACACTCATCCACCTCAACTACCACAACTGACCATCCTATCACCATCAACAATCACATCCAGCACTGTCCATCATTATAACCTACCACCACCCACCCACCACCTTCCTCACTCACAACTACTACCACCACCCGCCATTATTAACTATCACCATCCATCACCACCATCCTCAATCATAATCGCCACCACTACCAATCACTACTAGCTATTAGCATGAACCACCATCATCAACCAAAACTTCCACCACCTTCCGCCTCTAGTCGGCATTCACCCCGTTAGGCATCACCACCAACAACTATCATATTTTAAAAAATTATACTCCCTCAGTTTCAATTTATGTGAACCCATTTGACTGGGCACGGAGTCTAAGAAAAGAGAGAAGACTTTTGAACTTGTGGTGTAAAATGAGACATATATATTTTGTGTGGCTATAAATCATTGCATAAAGGTAAATTGTTTTCAAATAAGGAAAGGGGTCATTCTTTTTGGCACGGACCAAAAAGGAAATAGGTTCACATAAATTGAAACGGAGGGAGTATATTTTATTGATAGAATATTACATTAGATAGTATTTCATTTGAATTTTATGTTTAGTAATTTTCAAATGAAGATAATTTTATACATTCAGATGTTAAAAATCAAACAGTCTTAATTATTTAGTATTCAGATCTTAATACACATCTTAATATATTCAGATGTGTATTCAGATTAATATGTCTTAATCTTAATGCACATCTTGATATTCATATGTGTATTCAGATTCAGATGTCCTAATCTTAAAAAAACAAATGAGAAGAAGGCCTTGCTTTCCTTAGCTTTATTTTCACTACTAATAAGTTAGCAAATGTTTTCGGCTTTAAGGTTGTTGACGCTGGGGGAAAGCTTGCAACAAAGAAATCTTGGCTTACTGAAATAGGAAGCACAACTCGGATGAAGGGAAGACATCACAAGTTGAGTTCATTAACGAGAACCCACAGCTTCAGTTAGTTACTAGAGCTATTCATCAATTATATTTAGCTGGTTAATCATTTTGGACTTGGTTTTAGTGCTAGCTCAGTAAGTTGAAAGTGAATATTTTCTTTCTCCACGACTATAGAAGGTCATTGCATCTTTTTCAAAATAGGTACTTCGTGTGCTTAATTTTGCTTTATAACTTGATGAAGAAAAAAATTGAACTATATGTTCTCTTTGATCTCTGTTCTCATTAAAATCCTATACATTATGTGTAACGATCCGACCGGTCGTTTTGAGCTCTAGCGCGACGTTCAGCAGTCTGAGGCCATGAGCAGCTTCATTTCAGGTATTATGACTTGTACGCGTGGTCGGAATTGAATTGCGGGAAGTTCAGAGTTGATTTGAAGAGAGAATTCTCATTTCAAAAGCTTAAAGTTGAAAGAATTAACTAGGATTGGATTTTTGAGTAAACAACCTCGGAATCAGGATCTGAAGGCTCCAGCAGGTTCGTATGATGATTTCGGACTTGGGCGTATGCCCGGATCGGGTTGTGGATGACCCGGGAGGGTTTTGGCGCCCATTGTGGAAGTTAGCATTTTGGAAGAAATTTCATAAGTTTGGCTTGAAGTGCATTTCAGTGTTATCGATGTCCATTTGGGATTCTAAGTCTGGGAGTAGCTCCGTATGGTGATTTTGGAGTTGGGAGCGTAATCGGAAGTGAATTCGGAGGTCCGTAGGTGATTTTGGAGCCATTTGGCAAAAGATAGAAAATTGAAGGTTTTTGGAGAAGTTTGACCGGAAGTGGACTTTTTGATATCGGGGTCGGATTCCGATTCCGGAAGTTGGAGTAGGTCCGTAATGTCAAATATGACTTGTGTGCAAAATTTGAAGTCAATCGTACGTGATTTGATAGGTTTCGGCATCGAAAGTAGAAGTTTGAAGTTCTAAAGTTCATAAAGCTTGAATTGGAGGTTGATTCATGATTTTAGCGTTGTTTGGTATGATTTGAGGCCTCGAGCAGGTCCGTGTTATGTTATGGAGTGGGTTGGTGTGATTGGACGGGGTCCCGGGGGCCTCGGGTGTGTTTCGGGTTGTATCGCACTCTTATGTGATGTTTAGACGTCGTTTCTTTGGACATAAAGGGGTACCATATTAAGCAAATGAGCTCCAAATTAAGTTTTATTGAACCATTAGATCCGTATCGTAATTATGGAGCCATAGCAAAAAGAATCGTCGAATTTGGACATCGTATGAGGGAGTTATGCTCATTTCCGTGTCGAGAAAAGTGCCGGTTGCTGTCATAACCGCAGATGCAGTAATTTTTTCGCAGATGCGGTCATTTTTCCGCAGATGCGGAAACTGCTGGAGGCAGTGGGGTTCTTTTAAAAATCGAAGTTTAGCTCATTTTCACTTCATTTCTTCCATGGGAGCCGATTTTGGAGCAACTTTGGAGTGTTATTTTCATCACCAAGCATGAGGTAAGTGATCTCTACTAGTTTTGAGTATATACAAGGTTTATATATGTATTTAGACATTGAAATTTGTAGAAAACTTGGGGTTTGAGGGAAAACCTAGAAAACTAGTATTCTTGGATTTTGACCACGATTTTGGGTATGGAATTTAGAGAAAATCATATATTTGAGTTCGTGAGGCTATGGGTAAACTTTATCTTCGAAAAAATTTCGGATTCCGGGCACGTGGGCCCGAGGGCGTTTTTGTCAACTCTTCGATCGGGGTTAGGAATTGTTATAAATTGGATTATAATGAGTACCTTAGCATATATTAATGGGTTTACATAATTATTGGCTAGTTTTGGAGCGTTGTGCATCGATTCGAGTCTTCGGAAGGGCGTGGAATGTCGGTTATGGATCTTCG
This sequence comes from Nicotiana attenuata, assembly GCF_001879085.1. Classification (NCBI taxonomy): domain Eukaryota; kingdom Viridiplantae; phylum Streptophyta; class Magnoliopsida; order Solanales; family Solanaceae; genus Nicotiana; species Nicotiana attenuata. The sequence continues at coordinate 44,963,676 of NC_031989.1, forward strand.
GTGCGAGGTGAGTCTCCTTTCTAACCTTGTAAGAGGGAATTGTCCCCATAGGTGAATTAATTGGTTATGTGCTCCTATTTGTGGGGGCTACGTACGCACGAGGTGACGAGAGTCCGTGCGTAGCTACTATTATGCTATTGTCCGGGTAGTCTAGGACCCAAAAGCATGCTATACTTGGATGAATTATAAACTTATTGACATTTCGAATTGCTTAAACCACATCGAATTAATAAATAATTTCAAAAAGGATTAAACTTCTTTTCTTACATTGTTAAAAGAGAAAGTGGCTTTTATTTGAATAAATATTCCCCGATAAATTCTTAATTGGCTATCTGAGCATGTATTTCTATGTGTACCTGCGTCCCACGTATGATCCGCGAGCAGGGGGATTGTTTATTTCATGTTGACCGCGTCGCATGGATAGTTCGCGAGCGGGGTAATAGATGCATCTATTGTTCGCGCCGTTCGACCCTCGGCAGTGCACAGTTTATTTTCTGTTGGAGCGGGCCGTACGCCTCGGCATGATTTGCGCATGATTGTATTGCTGCCTTGAACTTATTGAAGTTGTTATTGCCTCTTCATGGCTTGAGAATATTGGGATAAATAATGAAAAGGAATTTTGGGAAACTTCCTATAAAAGAATTAATTGTTTACTTGTTTCCTCCTATTGGATTAAAAATCATGTTTATAAGAGTCCACGATTTAATGAATTATTGTCATCATTATTGGACCACCAGTAAGTGTCGAAGTCGACCATCTCGTCTCTACTTCTTCGAGATTAGACGGGATACTCATTGAGTACACGTTGTTTTCGTACTCATACTACACTTCTGTGCATTTTTGTTGCACAGGTATATGTAACTCTAGTGGCCTATTGGGCGTAACAACACGGATGATTTGGGGACTAGGTGAGTTGCATTATTCGAGGTGGCCCGCAGCTAGTATAGTCCCTTCCAGTATATTGTATTTACTTTCTGTCCACTGTATTCCGGACGGATGTTGTATTATATTATTTCTTAAAAATTGCTCATGCACTTGTGACACCGGGTTCTGGGATGGTTTTGAAATATTTTGTATTAATTGCTTATTATTTAATTTGAATTGAAGCAGTTGTCTCTTTACTTATGAAATTAGAATGAAAATCTGGGTTTTCAAAATTGTCTAAATTGGAATCTAATTAAGTATTTTAGTTGGCTTGCCTGACAGCAGTGTCCGGCGCCATCACGACCCTTAGTGGATTTTGGGTTGTGACAACATGGTATCAGAGCACTAGGTTCCTAGGGTCTCACGAGTCATGAGCAAGTCTAGTAGAGTCTCGCGGATCGGTACGGAGACGTCTATATTTATCCTCGGGAGGCTGCAGGACCGTTTGGAGTACTTCCCTTCTTGATTCCTTATCGTGCGATTTGATCCTTGGAGGCGTATGTCTTTAATTCATTTCTACTCAATCTTATGCGACGCGAACCGCTTGTTATAAATCGAGAATTGAAGAACCGTAATGGTACTACAGATGTGATACGGGATGTTTCTCCCGGTATAGCTGATCGGATTATTATCGTCTCTTTGTAGAAGGATATTTTATTGTTTCAGCCCAGTAGCGGTACTTCTGAGGGCTCTGAGGCTAGGCACAAGTTGCCATGATGCTTACGAACGATGTTCCGCAGTATTGATATGACGGTAGGACGTATGCCTACGTGTCGGGGCAGTGAATGACTTGAAGGGAGGTTTACTCAGTGCATAATCAAGAGATTCAGTATTTTATTCCCGGCAGGGGAAAGGCAATCGGACTAAGAATGGTCAGATGTGGGTTGGTGGAGTAATGAGACTTGGTATTTGCAAGCGTGGTGGAGCTTTCTCTATGATGGGGTGTCATTGTCCTAATTGAACATACTAAGTTTGTCGGTGTTATAATCTTCCACAATTCGCCTTTCGGGGCAAGATATTGTGAAACAGTATTGGAGATACGGCTGTCAGATTATCGCAGGGTGCGGTGGTTTAGGATTGGATCAGTATTTCTAATGTTGACGGTTCGAGAAAGATGACCTTCAGAATGGTTTAAAGTTAGCAGCAATTGTGGGTTCAAGTGCCACGAAGATAGATTTTATTTAAGGCAGCATCTGAGCAGCAAAGGATGAGGAAAAGTATGTGGGAAGTGTCAGGCGGTGGATAAAATTTCTAGAAGGCCGAGTATTAGAGGCCAAGGGTCGAGTAGTCGATTAAAGGGACGAGTTCCGCCAAAGTGGGAGAGTGGCGGAGTTGCATATGGACATTAGGGTAGGATGACTATGCGCCTTAAGGAGAGTCGGGGATGACTTGGGAATTTTAGTGATTTGGTGATTGAGGTCTACAGATTTAATTTTGAGCATGGGCTATTATGCGGCAGGAGATTTGATATAACGGGAAGGAGTTGCTGGAAAAGAAGAAGGATACAACATAGCTTTGAACTGGAAGAATGTTGCCGCACGTTTAATTGATGTCCACGAGGGGTGAATGGACTTGTGCAGCTGGATAGTGAGCTCGGACTCAGGATGGGTTATTGATGTCGTAGTGATTGTACCCCGTACAGCAGCGTTGGAAGATGTCGGGGAGTGATTTCTACAGGTGGGTTATTCCTGTGAGTAGGTTAGCGGCCGCGTGGTTGGCGAGGCTTCTGCGAAGAATTCTAGTGGTTATACAGCGAAGATGTCGGTCGTGCAAATGTGGTTGATGATTCAGAGTATAAAAAGGGGGTTTTACAGTAAGATTCCGAGAATTTTGGCGGTTGATTGCGCAAGGTTACGTCAATAAGAGATAAAGAGTCCTGGTGAATGCCAGAGTTGTGTAATAATGGCTTCAAGCTAAGTGGGAGAGTCCCACCGCCTATGATTGGGTTGCATGGTTAACTACTTGCGAGGTTTCTGGTTATTACCATATTGATGGGTTACTCCAGCTACGGGAAAAGAACATAAGTGGTAATTTGAGCAAAGGAATTGTTAAAGGTGTGCTATGGTTGGCCTTATTGGCTCATGTTCAGATTCGGAAGGGATTCAGGATTCGTGCTTTGTATAGATGCGGGTTCCAAGGGAAGTGATTCGGCCGGGTTCTTCGCCGAGAGGGTATTCATGTGATAGAAGATTCATGGAGTTTATTAAATTCGGGGCCAAGTCAGAGCGGGTGGCTCTCAGCAACGGTCCTAGTGAACTCAAAAGTTAAAGTGCGATGCCTAATGATTTCGAGCCTATAGGTACGGTTAAGCATCAAGCTTGATAGCAGCCTATGAGAAGAGGCACAGAATGTTCTATGATGTTTTGACTTGCGATGTAGCAATTGGGAGGTACGAAATGGTTCGTGGGATTTGAGACAGCATGGTCTCGTGATTCAGGGTCACTCGGGATGAGTGTGGATGGAGTGTGTTAAGTGTTGAATGGGGTTATCATTGTTTCTATGGCAATCAAGGACAAATTGGAAGAAGAGGGATTGGTTAGCCATAGTCGAATTGGCATGTTGCTGGTAATGATCAGTTCTTTCAGCGCGATCAAGTTATGCAAGTGAATTGTGACGGTGCGTGCGAGGCTTGTCGGCCGCCGTAGTTAGTGTTATTCAGAAAGTATTCTACCGTTGTGGCCTGTTATGTGGAGGTGGACCCCGGAAGGGCTATGGTGGTTTAGACCACTACTTAGAGATTTACATATTCTACGGTCATGAGAATTCACCTGTGTGTTGCTATGGTCCTCCTGAAGTGAGTTAAGTGGAAAGTTTTATATGATGAAGTGTCAATCTAACAGTGGTTCCGAAGCTATGATGAAAAATGAGTTCTATCGTATATTGGCATGTTAAGTGCAGTGAGTGGTATGGAATTTGAAGTGAAGATCAAGGTAGCAGTTCGGTGTTGACAAGGATGTCACGAGCTCGGATGAGCAGGAAAGGAGTTTCGATGTTTAAGGTAAGTTGGTTTTGTCATCAGCGTCACCTGAGATCGGTGTTTTGGAAAAGGGCTTTGCATCCTGGTTAATGATTCTTGATTGCTTTTCAGCGTTAGTGCGGCCGGTGGTTTGGAGGTACGACCCAGTTAATTGTTATGGTAAGTTGTGGGAGTGTGTCCCACAGGAAGATTGTATAAGTGTGGCAGGTAGTCACATGATTGATTAAAGACTTAAACCAAGTATGAAGGTTGTGATAATATCGTTGATTTGAGAATATATGCCTGGAGGGCACTCAGTCTATTGAGTCGTGGACTGCGGATGATTCTCCGAGTATGATGGATGTTCTTATGTGTTATGAGCAGAAGAGGAGTTATTATGGACCTTTGAAAGGTAATTAGCCTAGTTCAGTGCGATCAGAATCGGCTTGAGGTCGGTGGATGGATTCAAATGTGAATATGGGCTCTATATCAGGCCAAACGTGTTCAATTCAGTAATGCGCTCCTTATGGAGGAGTAGTCAGGGTGTTATTTTGTTGTCAGATATTTCATGTAGTGATACGTTGCGCCGTGTGAGTTGGGAGGCGGCTTGAGAAATTGCTTATGTGTTGAGGATCCGCGTAGAGATGATGTTATATGAGCAGGATGGCTTTTGAGATTTCAAATCGTATATCGCACCTCAGTTGTGCTTGAGTTTTGTGGCTTCTGGCGCTATATGTCTCCCCAGGGATGGAATTATGCACTTATTGTGCTTGTGATCGATATTCGGTATATTATTATGAGCAAACTAGCTCGGTGCGTATCTCCTTATGCGAGTTTTATGGGTGGATCGGGTGGCACGCCGCCATGGTTATGTTGTTCGGATCGGGTTGCGCGCCGCAATAGTGTGAAGCTGAGTACAGTTCCCCGTATCTGTTTTTATATGTTTTTTTTCCTATTTTATGAGGAAAGCTTATATTATCTGTGTGCCCACGTCGCTTGTATGATTCACAAGCGGGGTGTTTGTTTAATTAAGTCGATCGCGTCGCATGTATGATTCGCGAGCGGTGTAGTTGAATTTCCTTCTCAAGGTTTGCTTTCCTTTATATCGCGTTCGATATGGTAGCATATTGGCACATTGTAGCATCATATGGGACTTTTGGTCATGTCGGGGTGGCTTATTGCCTGAGCAGTTCGTACTGGGTGAGACGAGAACATTGAATTCGAGATCAGTGCAATCTGAGTATATGAAGTATATCAAGGAGCTAAGACCATTGTTTGGTTCAGAATGAGGTGATAGTTCTTGCCAGGAGTATAGACCCAATGAATTGTTGTTTCGGCAGTGGTTATGAATTTATACAGATCTCATCCGTCGTGTCGGTATTGTAAGAGTTAGAACAAGACCTATGTATGTCATGCGGTGCAATGGGAGCATCAGATTCGTGGAATTCTGATTAAATTGATCAGAGAATGTTATTGTGGTCCTATGAGTAAAATGGTACAAGGTGTGAATTCAACTAAGGTATGCAGTCATGTCTTGGTACTGCGTCTAGTGATTGATATGATGAGCGTATGTTTGAAACAGGCCTAGCATAGAATTTTGGATGTTGGAATTGGGCTCTAAGGCTTATTTGCTTGAATAAAAGGAAATATCTTCAGAATTGATCGAGCTAATGTGCTCAACTGAGTTGTGGTAGCACGGGAAGTTGCATGATGTGTTAAACAGTGATTTCAGACTACTTAAGTATAGTTCTCAACACGTTCGAGGACGAACTATGTTTAAGTGGGAGAGAATGTAACGTCCCGACCGGTCGTTTTGAGCTCTAGCACGGCGTTCAGCAGTCTGAGGCCATGAGCAGCTTCATTTCAGGTATTATGACTTGTATGCGTGGTCGGAATTGAATTGCGGGAAGTTCAGAGTTGATTTGGAGAGAGAATTCTCATTTCGGAAGCTTAAAGTTGAAAGAATCAACTAGGATTGGATTTTTGAGTAAACAACCTCGGAATCGGGATCTGAAGGCTCCAGCAGGTTCGTATGATGATTTCGGATTTGGGCGTATGCTCGGATCGGGTTGTGGGTGACCCGGGAGGGTTTTGGCGCCCATTGTGGAATTTAGCATTTTGGAAGAAATTTCATAAGTTTGGCTTGAAGTGCATTTCAGTGTTATCGATGTCCGTTTGGGATTCTGAGTCTGGGAGTAGCTCCGTATGGTGATTTTGGAGTTGGGAGCGCGATCGGAAGTGAATTCGGAGGTCCGTAGGTCATTTTGGAGCCATTTGGCTAAAGATAGAAAATTGAAGGTTTTTGGAGAAGTTTGATCGGAAGTGGACTTTTTGATATCGGGGTCGGATTCCGATTCCGAAAGTTGGAGTAGGTCCGTAATGTCAAATATGACTTGTGTGCAAAATTTGAAGTCAATCATACGTGATTTGATAGGTTTCAGCATTGAAAGTAGAAGTTTGAAGTTCTAAAGTTCATAAAGTTTGAATTGGAGGTTGATTCATGATTTTAGCGTTGTTTGGTATGATTTGAGGCCTCGAGCAGGTCCGTGTTATGTTATGGAGTGGGTTGGTGTGATTGGACGGGGTCCCTGGGGCCTCGGGTGTGTTTCGGGTTGTATCGCACTCTTATTAGATGTTTCAACGTCGTTTCTTCGGACATAAAGGTGTACCATATTAAGCAAATGAGCTCCAAATTAAGTTTTTATTGAACCATTAGATCCGTTTCGTAATTATGGAGCCATAGCAAAAAGAATCGTCGAATTTAGACATCGTATGAGGGAGTTATGCTCATTTCCATGTCGGAAAAAGTGCTGGTTGCTGTCATAACCGCAGATACGGTCATTTTTCCGCAGATGCGGTCATTTTTCCGCAGATGCAGAAACTGCTGGAGGCAGTGGGGTTCTTTTAAAAATCGAAGTTTGTCTCATTTTCACTTCATTTCTTCCATGGGAGCCGATTTTGGAGCAACTTTGGAGTGTTATTTTCATCACCAAGCATGAGGTAAGTGATCTCTACAGTTTTGAGTATATACAAGGTTTATATATGGATTTAGACATTGAAATTTGTAGAAAACTTGGGGTTTGAGGGAAAATCTAGAAAACTAGTATTCTTGAATTTCGACCACGATTTTGGGTATGGAATTTAGAGAAAATCATATATTTGAGTTCGTGAGGCTATGGGTAAACTTTATCTTCGAAAAAATTTCGGATTCCGGGCACGTGGGCCCGAGGGCGTTTTTGTCAACTCTTCGATCGGGGTTAGGAATTGTTATAAATTGGATTATAATGAGTACCTTAGCATATATTAATGGGTTTACATAATTATTGGCTAGTTTTGGAGCGTTGTGCATCGATTCGAGTCTTCGGAAGGGCGTGGAATGTCGGTTATGGATCTTCGGTGCGAGGTGAGTCTCCTTTCTAACCTTGTAAGAGGGAATTGTCCCCATAGGTGAATTAATTGGTTATGTGCTCCTATTTGTGGGGGCTACGTACGCACGAGGTGACGAGAGTCCGTGCGTAGCTACTATTATGCTATTGTCCGGGTAGTCTAGGACCCAAAAGCATGCTATACTTGGATGAATGGTAAACTTATTGACAGCTCGAATTGCTTAAACCACATCGAATTAATAAATAATTTCAAAAGCATGCTATACAAGTTTGTTTGGCAAAAGTGCAAGTTCCTAAACCCAAAAGGGTAAAAATAGGATCGAAAACCGTTGATTGTGTTTTCATAGGATATGCGACTAATAGTAAAGCATATCGATTTCTGGTTCATAAATCAGAAAATCCCGACATTCATAATAATACGGTTATAGAATCAGATAATGCTGAGTTCTTTGAAAATATATATCCGTATAAAAAGGAATGTGAGTCGATTGGTGAAGGATCTAAACGACCCCGGGAAGAAACAAAAGAAAGTACACTTAACCAAGAGGATCCAAGACGTAGTAAACGTCAAAGAACGTCTACTTCATTTGGACCAGATTTTGTGACTTTCTTATTGGAAAATGAGCCTCAAACATTTAAAGAAGCTATGTCTTCTTCGGAATCATTGTTATGGAAAGAGGCGGTCAATAGTGAAATAGAATCCATACTGAACAACCATACATGGGAATTGGTTGATCTTCCTCCTGGAAATAAACCGTTGGGTTCTAAATGGATCTTTAAGAGGAAAATGAAAGATGATGGCACTATTGACAAGTATAAGGCAAGACTTGTGGTCAAAGGGTATAGACAACGAGAAGGTCTTGACTATTTTGATACATACTCTCCAGTTACAAGAATTACATCCATACGAACGTTAGTAGCGTTAGCTGCAGTTTATGGTCTTGAAATTCATCAAATGGATGTTAAGACGGCCTTCTTAAATGGAGAGTTGGAGGAAGAAATTTACATGGAACAACCTGAAGGGTTTGTGGTTCCAGGTAAAGAAAAGAAGGTCTGTAGACTTGTTAAGTCCCTTTACGGATTAAAACAAGCACCCAAACAATGGCATGCTAAATTTGACCAAACAATGTTGTCAAATGGATTTAAGATAAATGAATGTGATAAATGTGTGTACATTAAAAATGTTCCAAATCACATAGTCATTGTTTGCTTATATGTGGATGATATGCTCATAATGAGTAATGATATTGCCAATATAAATGCT
>NC_031989.1:44972835-44974510 GCF_001879085.1 Nicotiana attenuata
GAAGCTGAATGGCTCCGAAATTTTTTGGAAGATATACCATTTTGGCCCAAACCGTTGGCACCAATATGCATACATTGTGATAGTCAAGCGGCAATTGGAAGGGCTGGGAGCGTTATGTATAACGGTAAGTCTCGCCATATACGACGAAGACATAAAACCGTTAGACAATTACTCTCTAGAGGAATTATCACGATTGACTATGTAAAGTCAAGTGATAATGTGTCGGATCCACTTACAAAAGGCCTAACTAGAGAGGTAGTTGAGAAGTCATCAAGGGGAATGGGACTGTGGCCGAGAACAAGTCATAGTGGCGGTAACTCTACCTAGAAGACTGGAGATCCCAAGATCTAGGTTCAAGGAGATCAAACAAAGTCATTTATTACGGTTCAACATTGTCAACTAAACTTTTGGTCCATTCTCGTGATGAGACAATGTTCAGTACCAAGGATAAAGCATTAAGGCTTTTTAATGATTTCTAAATTTGATACGGGGTATATCAAATAGTGTATCTACGGGATGACACGTTTAGGAATCACCTATGTAAGTGTGAAGTGTTAGCCGCTTCAAGGAGAACATTGTAAGGCCAGTTCTCTACGCACTTATGAAACCAGGCGGTGTTCATGGCTGAAAAGAACACAACAATGAGAACCAAAGACGGTTAAGGGTTGGTTGTGTGACTTGTGGTTGTCTAGGTATACACTAAAGTTCGACGGTTCAAAGATATCAAATCTACCGATTGATCGAGTATATCCGACATAAGTTCACTACGGAAATTTCAAAGGGAAACCTACTTATCCAGATGCAATTAATCCTTACTTGCGAATCACACAGTTTTTCATGCATACTTCCGTTATATAGCCATTCCCCATTCATGTGGGGGATTGTTGGGTTTTGGATGTGTTTAATTAATATATTAAATACTTAAAAGAGGGTGAATGGGAAATGGAGGGAAATAAAATTTTTGAGTGAAATTTTAAGTTCCCCCCCCCCCCCCCGGCAAATGGGCATTGTCCCATATTGGAAGAGGAAGAGGTTTTTTATGGGTATATAAGCAATTGCTCTTCTTCTAGCTCTTAAAGAGTTGAGAAGAAGGTAAGCCTCGCGCCGTCGTCGTCGTCGCTCGCTCGGCTCGGCTTCGGCTTCGGCTACGGCTACGACTTCGGCTTCGGCTTCGGCTTCGGATTCGGATTCGGATTCGGATTTGGATTTGGTCAAATGATCGATTGATTGATTAACTTTTTGGACCAAATTTATTTGTTAATAGTAAAATATTAACAGAAATGTTATTAAATATTTGTTTTAATAACAAAATATTAATATTAAATATTAATATTAAATCCAATCCGTTTTTCTGTTTTGGTAACAGAAAAGTAACTACCCTCTTCAATTTTCCCTCTTTATTTTCCCTCTTTATTATTGAGTAAATGGCCATTTATGTAATGGCATTTATGCTGTGGGCGTTTTGCATAAACAGCCATTCTGAAGAGTTGCACCTCTTCAGATTTCAGCCTAACTTTGGCTATAAATACAACACTATTCTGCTCAGAATTTCACTACGATTTTCTGAGTTTCTTCTCCTTCTTCTGCATACTTTTAGCATCAAACAAAGCAAAAAGTAAGTGTGATTTGCTACCGAACTTTGTGTTCGCTGAAACACTGGGGTTTGAAGTACCAC
>NC_031989.1:44974610-44983755 GCF_001879085.1 Nicotiana attenuata
TTATCTTTCGGACTTGCTTTATTGAGATCACGGTAATCAACACATACTCTGGTCTTACCATCTTTCTTTGGCACAGGCACAACATTAGCTAACCAAGTGGGATACCGCGTGACTCGAATGACCTTTGCATCAAGTTGCTTCGTGACTTCTTCTTTGATCTTCACACTCATGTCAGTTTTGAACTTCCTTAACTTCTGCTTGACGGGAGGGAATGCCGGGTCAGTGGGCAATTTGTGAACTACCAAGTCAGTACTTAGACCCGGCATGTCGTCATATGACCATGCAAAAATGTCTTTATATTCAAACAGTGCTTTGATTATTTCTTCCTTGATTTGTGGTTCCAAATGTACACTTATCTTGGTTTCCCTGATATTATCTGGATCCCCTAAATTGATTGCTTCAGTTTCATTCAAATTAGGCTTGGGTTTCTCTTCAAAGTGACTTATCTCTTTACTAATTTCCTCAAATGCCTCCTCTTCATCATATTCTGTTTCATCATCACACTCTATTTCTTAGATTATTATTTCAGAGTTAGATTGGCTTTTAAGACTTGGCCGAAGATTCCTCATGCATGTCATGTCATTGAAACCGGCATAAAAAGAACTGTAAAAGAAAGATAAAAATGACACTATTAGGAGTAATGGAAAGGGAAACTGCATTTCATTGAAAATAGAGGATAGAAGGATTTGTACATTAAAACAGACGAAAAATAAAAATCTGGATTACAACCCTGGAATAATCCAGACAACTAAAAGGAAATCAAAGCAAACTATCAAAACTCCTTCCGAGTAGAGAGAGGAGTAGCCTTCCAATTGTTAAGCTTCACTTTCGGCCTGACGAACTGCACATCCGCTTTGCTGGAACCTTCTCCAATTTCTACCATGTTCACCTCATCAAACAACCTCTGGAACCTTTCAATTAATTCTTCATCAACATCAACCGCAGGATTTGGGACTGCTGACACTGGGCGCCTCACGGTCCCTGGTTTGTCAAAGGACCTGGAGAGGCGTGGGATAGGTTTCGGGAGTGCCCATGCCTTCTTTTTCGATCTTTTAGCCCTTTTCACATCTTCTCATATGGGTTTGAGTCCTAGACCAAACGTTCCCAAATTTTCAAGCAGAGACACTGGCTGCACGATGCCTTGTAAAAATGTGCCCAGACCTTTGCCTGGCACAAAACCAATTATCAGCATTTCAGATGCCACCATGACAGATGCAGAGGCTATTTTGGAGCTGGAATACATTCCCCTTCTGGCACCTTCTCAACTGGTACTGTTTTAGAGACTTGGTAGACCCAAGGCCCCTTATCATCTTCGGCCTCAATAAATGGGACGGAGGTATCATTATGAGCACCCAGGCTCTCATCACTATGCACGATAATCTCCTGTCCATCCCACTCGAACTTGACCATCTGGTGCAAAGAGGATGGGACTGCTTTGGCAGCATGTATCCAGGGTCGACCCAAAAGCAAATTGTAGGAGACGAACACATCCAGTACCTGGAACTCCACGGTGATTTCAACCGGTCCTATTGTCAGTTCGAGCACAACATCGCCAACAGAATCTTTTCCCCCTCCATCGAAACCTCGGACACATATATTGTTCTTGTGGACTCGTTCAGTATCAATCTTCAACTTGTGCAGAATAGAGAGAGGGCAAATGTTCGCACGGGAACCATTATCCACCAACACCCTAGTAACCACAGAATCTTCACATTTCACTGTAAGATAGAGAGCTTCGTTGTGCTCGGTACCTTCCACAAGCAACTCGTCATCCGAGAAGGTGATCGTATTTACCTCAAATATTTTGTTGGCAATTTTCTCCAAATGGTTCACTGTGATTTTGTCGGGGACATGAGCTTCGTTCAGAATTTTCATCAGGGCCCGAATGTGCCCATCTGAATGGATCAATAATGATAGCAGGGAAATTTGAGCAGGAGTCTTTCTCAACTGTTCCACGATGGAGTAATCTTGTACTTTTATTTTTCTCAAAAACTCCTCCGCCTCTTCTTCAGTGACTGGTTTCTTCACTAGAACTGGATTGTCTCTGAATGTTTTAGCTTTCCTTAACTCTTCCGGGGCAAAGCATCTCCCCGAATGAGTTAATCCCTGGGCCTCGTTAACTTCCTATTTCACTTCCTTCCCCTTATAGGTCACTATTACCCGCTCATAATTCTATGGGACAACCTTGGTGTTTATTACCGACAACTAGGTCACAGGTTTGATGATGATAGGGTCTGTGCGGGCACCCTCTACAATTATGACATGCTTATTCGCCACCCCCGGCACGATCACCCTTGGCTTTTCTTGCTTTGCTACAACATCATTTAGGGAACTCTTTTCAACTACCACAGCTGGCTTGTCATTTGGCATGCTTAATTTGTCTGTTGATCCTTCAACTATCGAAGAGGTTGCTTTTGTAACAACTGGGTCCTTGACTGACTTACTTTCGCTAGACCGGATCATCATGATGGATTGTGAAGTCTTCTTGGGCTCCCCGTCTTTGTGCACTATCTCGATCAAGTGCGTTTCAGCATGGGCCGGCAATGGGTTCTGATTGATGTTGGGTGCTTTCGAAGTTTGGACCATAATTTGGTTTGTATCAATAAGCTCTTGGATGGCGTTCTTCAAGTGCCAACATTTTTCTGTATCGTGTCCCAGAGCATCAGAGCAATACGCACATCTGAGAGAATAATCCAGGTTCTTTGGAGGGGGGTTTGGTAGTTTTGACTCAGTTGGCCTCAGAACATCCAACTGCCTCAACCTTTGAAATAAGCTGGTATAAGATTCCCCAAGCGGGGTGAAAGTTTTCTTCCGCTGCAACCTTTCATTTCTGTATTTTTGCCTGGTTCAGAATCCTGGACCGGCAGGGCTTCGGTATGTTGGTGGAGGCGAGTAGGAATTTTGTGGAGCTGGGTAGGTGTTCTGTGGGGCTGGGGCACACCATTGTGGGTATGAAGAAGGTTGAGTGTATGACTGGGCGTGGTGGACATGGTATTAAGGTGGCTTGACAGAATACTGAGGGTCTGGTGATGGAAAGTAATATTGAGGTGGGGTTTGGGTGTAGGTTTGGGGATGGGGTCAAGGCTGGGTGTAATGGTGTGGTGTGCCCCTCGGACCATGCCACGATCCCGAGTCAACCATTGTAACATCTTCTTTCTTCTTCTTCTTTCCTATTACTCCTCCAGTACCATTCTGAATTGCTTGGGTGGTTGCTTTGATAGCTGAGTAGCTCATGATCTTGCTCGATTTATGCCCTTCCTCTACCATACGTCCCATCTTACTACCTCATTGAAAGACTTACCTATGGCTGATATCAGATGACCAAAGTAAGTAGACTCCAGAGCCTGAAGAAAGTACTCTACCATTTCGCTTTCCTCCATCGGAGGGTTGACTCTTGCTGCTTGTTCCCTCCAACGGAAACCATATTCCATGAAACTTTCTCCCGGTTTCTTATCTATCTTAGTCAAAGACAAACGATCTGGAACAATTTCTATGTTGTATTGCAAATGCCGCGCAAATGCTTGGACCAAATCATCCCAGGTATACCATCTGCTGTGATCCTGACGCGTGTACCACTCTAATGCCGCGCCACTCAGACTCTGGCTAAAGTATGCCATTAACAGCTCATCTCTCCCACTGGCTCCTCTTATTTTGCTGCAAAATCCCCTTAAGTGGGCCACGGGGTCCCCGTGCCCGTCATACAAGTCAAATTGGGCATTTTGAATCCAACAGGTAACTGGACATCCGGAAACAGACACAGATCTTTGTAGGCTATACTCACTTGGCCTCCCAACCCCTGCATGTTTCTGAGCAACTGTTCCAGGCTTCTCACCTTCCTGAACATCTCCTCCTATTTCGGGTTTTTGGGTGGTTTCTCAGCCTCAACAGGAAGATCAAAACAGGAGGTGTATGAGTAGTGATCTGGGATTTTGAAGGTGGGCTCCGAGGCGTAGTACTGGTTGTCTTGGGCTTGGAGTGCCGGCTCACTGGAAGATCAGTGGAGGGTGGCTGGTGGAGGTGCTACGAAGATAGGGGTAGCTGGTGGAGGGGGGCATGCGGTTGATTTGGCTAATGGAGCTTGGACAGTTTGGGACGAGGAGCCCGTATAGTGGTGATAAGGGTTGAAGCTTGGGGCATGTTGTGGGGATAGATCGATGACAGGGGGTCCTTGAGCTAATAGTGGGACGAAAGCGGGGTTGGCGGGGTATGACGGTGGAGGATGCCCTTTCATCCATGCCTTGTATATCTCAGCCATCTGGTGTTTCAGCTTATGCAATTCTTCTTTCAAATCGGGCTCAGACTCTTCTACCTCCCTTGGCGGGTCAATAACACTCGCGTCCAATTCTTTGCCAACCATGTTCGCCTTGTGCTTAGATATGGTATTGTACGGGTGACTTGCCAGCATGCCGAACAAACTAACCACCTTCCTGTACTTGATGACAACAAGCAAACTTGTTAGCGATTAAGAGCTTAGCAGATAGGCAACCGCACGCTGGGAATGCAATGCACCTAGACAGTTAACCGCTTCTATTATGCATTTGAACGGCTGCATGCTTCATCCCGGCTTTAACTAATTCTTTTCATTTTGCATTTTTCTTTCTCTCTTTCCTTTTCATTCCTGCCTTTCTTTGCTTGGTTCTTGTTGGTCTTTTTTTATTCTTGCATTTCTTTCCTTTCTTGTTTTGCCACTCTCATTTCTTACTCAGTTTCCTTCCTCTTTTATTTTCTCTCTCTCTTTTCTTTTTCTTATCTTCTCTCCTTTTTCCTTTCTTCTTATTTTAGGGTTATGATTGAATCCTATGGGGATTGCCTACGTATCATGACGCTGCATGAATCAGATCATCACGTAGTTCAGGGAATAAGTGGGAAATAAAAGAAAGAATTTTTTTTGGTTTTTTCTTTTTTTTTTTCAAATTTCGTAAAATAAAAATTTTGATTTTTCTCTACTACAGATTTAAACATAAAAACTAATAGACTCCCAACAGAAACTACGATACAGACTCGAAAGTGAGCTAACAAACTCCAAAAGAAATCGAAACTACAGATTCGAAAGTGAACCGACAGACTCTAAAGAAAAAAATGAAAATACAAACTCAAAAGATAAAATCACGAGTACATAAGTGCTTCCGAAACTGCTCTTGGGCCCCACGGGACATCAGTCGGTCTCGCCGCGGGCCTATGTGCAAGATCTCCCTGAAGGCGATCCAGGTCAGCCATTATTTGGCGAACAAAAGTCATCACTGCGGCGAAGAAAGTGGATCTAGTCATATCCTCACACTCTTGGCATTTCATGACGATGTAGTCAACAATTCCCCTAATCCTCTCTCTGATGATGCCTTTCTCTTGGAGCAGGCGCCCAATTTGGTTAGATCTAGCTTCCAGAACTTGGGCGTCATTGTGGTTTTGCTCCTGTAACTGTTGCATGTCCTCCTCCAGCTGAGACATTAGTGCATAACAATGTTCCCTCTCTGCTTAAAAGTTCTTTGTTTGTTTGGCCATCTCATTCTCGAGGGTAGTTAGCTTTTTCTTCAGGTTTGCGACTTCTCCATCATATTTCCTTTTCAATTGCCGGACAAACTCTGCCCGTCCTTTTGCGTTCTTCGTCAACTGTGCTCGGGCTCTTGCCAAACTACCCTTGGATTTTTCCGAATCATCCTCGTACTCAGATATTTTCCTCTTAAGCCCGTTTATGAGTCTTTCATCTGCTTTTCTTCTTTCCTGGTTCTCAGCAGCTATCTTCATTTTTTGGATCTGGGCTTGAAGGGCTTTGTTTTCTTGGGCCAACTTCTTCTTCTCCCCTTCATCAGCAGCAGCCTGTATACTACTGTCAAATTTAAGATCTCTGATTTGCCCCTCCAATTTGCTTATCGTGGTCCTATAGCTTGTCTCTTTTGCCAACCAATCTCATTGCTCGTGTGCCCTATCAGTGAATTGTTGAACATGGGGCCTTTTGGCGGGCCATTCAGGCTCTTGATGGGCTTGAACCCTTTTACCATACCAGGCTGTGTAATTAGGCTCTAACTCACCCTTGGACAAATCCCGGACCCGAGTTTGTAGCTCCAAGAACCTACACTGATGCCAAATCTAGCAAACTTTCTCTTCCGGGAATACAGCTTTTGGACCTAATTCAATGACTTGCCGACTCATATCTTCATCATGAGGGATAGTTTGGCATCTACCCAGCTGGCGCATAACCTTATGTGGAGCATATGGCTGAATACTCCGAAGACCCATCAATAAAAGAAAGCATACTTCGGCCGACATATAGATGACTTCATTGACCGGGAGCCAACCGAATGTCCACTCGATTTTGCTTGCCGTCAAGGAACGCAGATGTGCTAACCATGCCTCCGTACCTTCTGGAAGCTCATGACCATCCACCCGATTTTCATGTTCTTTGATGCAGTTAAGACCGTTCATACCACAGTTCATGTACCCTGGACGATGGCAAAGGTGCTCTACCATCCAAAGTTGTAAAAGCATGTTGCAACCCTCAAAAAATTTCCCCCCTGCTCGGCAAATAGTTAGAGCTCGATAAATTTCTGCTAGGATGATTGGTGCAATAATGCCGTTAGCCTTTTTAATCATGAAGTCGGCCATTCCGACGAGCCCAACTCTATATGTCCATCCTTCCTCAGGCAAATTAAGGTGCCTAAGAATTCCACTACGAAGGCCAATCCCCGACGTGCTTCCCATTTTTCTTTGTTCCCTGAATGAGTTAGACCGGTATCTGGTGCCTCAAAACCGTGGGGGTCTCCATAACGGCTGTATAGGAAATAGAATGTGCAAAATCCTTCGACCAACATTCCATCTTTGACTTCCCGACTAATACTCAGAAGATCTAGAAATTTGTGAGGGGTTACAACCCTTGGCTCTACTGGGCATCGGCTCCTGAGATTCCCGTTAAAGCCAGCATAGCCTGCTATCTCCTCAAGTGTAGGGGTTAACTCGAAATCAGAGAAATGGAACACATTATGCGCCGGGTCCCAGAAAGGTATCAAAGCTTCAATTATGTCCAACCTCGGTTTAATCTTTAACAAACCAATGAGTCCACCTAAAGCCTTTACCGCAACACCTCTGCTAACCTCCCCTAGATCATTCCACCACATATAGAGTTCTAGCGGGATTTTCTCTACGATTTTGAAAGGTTCATTTTCAATAGTGCTCATCCTGCACATTTATTTAAAGTGATTGGTTAAAAACCTATGACTTATTTTGACTTAAAAGAAGATTATCATTTTTCAAAAATTGTAACTCGAAACAAAACACCTTTGCAAATACGGCCCTTCAGCACCTCATGGATGAAGATTTTAGGGTTGTTTTTGCCAATTGACCAAAATTTGAAAAAGACCATAGGTGGTTGTTCTTGCAAAAACAGCCTTCCAGTCCCTGTTGGGACATTTGGCTATTTAGACAAAAACGACATCTCCTAATTTTTATGACAGAAATGACAACGTTTCAAAAAATCTTTTTTTTTGGTTACTTTTGCAAAAACGGGGCTGGACCCGATGAGGGTTGCCTACGTATCCCACGTTTGGTGAGAATCAAACCCGCGTAGTTCGGTCAGCTGTGACGCAACAAGAAAATATGACTTATTTTGAAACGACTTTCCTTTTTTCTTTTTTTTTCTTCTAAATTTCGGCAGAGTTCCAGGGTACTTTGGATACCGGGATTTTTAGAGATGGACGATTCTCTCTTTTACCTCGAACTTGGTTTTTCTTGATTATTACTCCCTATTCTAGAAGTCGGTCAACATGCAAACCGAATTAAATAAATGCACAAGTAGCACGTAGAATGCATCAGGATGGTCTTTTATTTCGGGTACACCTGTCCTAGACGGACCCAACCCCTGTGTTGAGTCCCCTAAGTCAAATTTACGTGATGCAAATAAGCGTTCCTACTAGGGATCCGGCATGAGGTTATGTTATTCTAGGTTTACAACCTGGGTGTATTGTTCAAGACCTGGCTTACCCGAGCGGACAGCTCGAGCCGAGGGGGGCAGCGTACCGGGAATACGGAAGCTTCACCGGCTTTGCAACTTGTCCGAACCTCGTTCTAAAATTGGGATATGAATCTAACAGAAGAGAAGTCACACTAAGTGCACACTTCCCAGATGATTTAGAAGACTCAGGGAGAGGAGGGTTTCGTAACAGTTTATATACAGTTCAAACAATATCAAAGCGGTAAAAAGTAACTAGCACATTAGGCTCAAACACGTAAAAATCAGATAATAAATAAAGCCAACTAAAACAGATATTCTAAGCTCGAATTCTTAACCCTGAACCAGAGGTTCTGGGTTCTTATCCCCGGCAGAGTCGCTAGAGCTGTCACACCTTCTTTTTCTACCCCCGGAGAGGGGATATGGGAGTTTTTTCCAATTTAAGTGACAATCTAAACGGGATTGTTTAAAATTCAGAGTCGCCACTTGGGATAATTTATGGTGTCCCAAGTCACCGATTTTAAATCCCGAATCGAGGAAAGACTGACTCTGTTTTACAGTCCGCGAAACACAGAAATTCGGGTAAGGAATTCTGTTAACCCGGAAGAAGGTGTTATGCATTTTCGGGTTCCGTGATTCTAGCACGGTCGGTCAACTATTATATTGGCCCAATTATCTGATTGATTACATATTTTAAACCTATGTGCATTTTTAGAACTTTCTAACCGCTTTTAATGTTTCTAGGAAAATTCAACGTTATTTAAAACACATCGTAAACCACGCTACATGAAATGCACCTGCGGTTCACGACACATTTTATTTAACATTATTGGAAATTGAAGTCGGGTCACATGAAATGTACACCCGGATTTTAGCAATTACAAATCACAACTACGTCACGGGAACCGTACCCGTAGCTATGATAATTTAATGTAACGCGCCTAAAGCAAACTACGAAGATTCATTTTTAATATCTAAGTTACAATATTTGTGAGGACCATGGATGATCTAATTATGGATGGCACACCTCTATTTTATTTTTAACAAGGCTCGTACTTCAACTAAACAAAGCCTAAGGATACTAATATTTTACTCCTAGTTTTGGAATTCAACAAGGATCTACTAAATTGTGAACATTCTCAAAGGGTGCAAGGCTAGGCTTTTAAAATCACTTTTGAGAAGGAGTTGGGCTAGCAATGGCCCATC
>NC_031989.1:44996686-44997594 GCF_001879085.1 Nicotiana attenuata
ACTCCGATGTTTTCAAAACAGACTTTTGAATTTTAATCTAAAGCATTTCAGTTTTATCATATATATCTCGCTTATTATTTTACTCTATCATTTACTCTATTTTATACAGCATTACTATTACTTATCTTGACGATGAACCAACGATTGTGACTTGCAACGAAACAACGCAACAAAAGGACATAGACTCAAAAGAAGATGAAATACCTGAAGAGGTCGTCAGAGAGGTTGAGAAATTCGAGAATAGACCTAAGTCCAACATGGAAGAAACTGAGGTCATTAATTTGGGAGATACAGAGAACGTCAAAGAAACTCGCATCAGTGTTCACTTGTCGCCATCAGAAAGGGAAAAGTATACGGAATTTATAAAAGAATATGAGGACATATTCGCCTGGTCGTATGATGATATGACTGGTCTCAGCACGGCCATTGTAGCTCACAAACTGCCAACAGATCCAGCCTGTCCGCCGGTAAAGCAGAAGCTCAGGAAATTCAAGCCCGACATGAGTTTGAAAATCAAAGAAGAGGTTACTAAGCAAGTCAAAGCTAAGGTTCTCAAGGTGGTAGAGTATCCGACATGGTTAGCCAACATCGTGTCGGTACCAAAGAAGGACGGGAAGGTTAGAATCTGTGTCGACTATCAGGATCTCAACCGGGCCAGTCCCAAAGATGACTTCCCCTTGCCAAACATACACATTCTTATCGACAACTGCGGCAAGCATGAGCTGCAGTCTTTTGTTGATTGTTTTGCGGATATCATCAGATATGGATGGACGAGGAAGATGGAGAGAAAACGGCTTTCATCACGCCGTGGGGAATGTATTGTTACAAAATGATGCCATTTGGGTTGAAGAATGCTGGCGCCACCTATATGAGAGCCATGACTACTATCTTTCACGACATGATACACA
>NC_031989.1:44999580-45001969 GCF_001879085.1 Nicotiana attenuata
ATTGCATAAGGCTACTTTTCTGCCTTCCGAGACTAAGCATTGTCTCCATCTGCATTTCCTGCATTGCATAAGGCTACCTTTCTGCCTTCCGAGACTAACCGTTGTCTCCGTCTACATTTCCTGCATTGCATAAGGCTACCTTTCTGCCTTCCGAGACTAAGCGTTGTCTCCATCTGCATTTCCTGCATTGCATAAGGCTACTTTTCTGCCTTCTGAGACTAAGCGTTGTCTCCATCCTGCATTACCCGCATAAGGCTATCTTTCTGCCTTCCAAGGTTAAGCTCTACCTCCACTTGCATGGCTGAAATATCGCCACCTCATCTTTCCTGCATGGCTAAAATATCGCCACCTTTTACTTACGTCCTGCAATTGGCTGAAATATCGCCATTTTATTTCTCTTGCATGGCTGAAATATCGCCATTTACATTTTTTTTGTATCGGCTGAAATATCGCCAAACTTTATTTAAATTCTACATCGGCTGAAAGATCGCCAGATCATTTAAAATTTCCACCATCATCTATACCTATGTTTTCGGTCGGCTGAAATATCGCCATTTACATTCTTTTTGTATCGGCTGAAATATCGCCAAACTTTATTTAAATTCTCTATCGGTTGAAATATCACCATTTACACTTTTGCATCGGCTGAAATATCGCCAGACTATTATTTAAATTCTCCATCGGCTGGAACATCGCCTGTTTATTTAAATTTCTGTCGGCTGAAATATCGCCATTTACATTTCTTTGCATCGGCTGAAATACCGCCAAATCTTGCATCTCATGGGCTGAAACTATCGCCAAACTGTCCAAAGGCGTCATCGTTCGGAGGCATCATCCTCATGGCCCGAGAACACCATGCCATGGCTCGAGGACCCAACTTTATATCCTGCACATCATTATTCAAAGGCATCATGGTTCGGAGGCACCATCATCATGGCCCGAGAACGTCATCTCATAGCCTGCGAATCCCTTAATTTTGCGTTTCATGGCCCAGGACATCATGGTCTAAGGACGTCATCCTAACTGTCCGAGGACAGCATTTATGGTCCAATGGGAACTTGCATCACGTTTACGTTTATGCACGATATACGCCTATATTGCATTTGCAGGTACACCGGCTAGCAAACGGCCGTCTCAGCAGGAGCGATCCTGCTCCGGTTCCCGCAGCACATTCGACTCCAAACACCCTTTCCAAACCTAAGCATCGCGTCCGTTCCTTTTCGAATCTCCATCGACATACTCCGTCAATGGTTCCTGAACTGCGTACGGCCTGATTCCTGTAAAACCAGAGCTCGGTCAAAGTTCTTTCCAATCGCCAATCCGGTCAAAATTGGCCATCTTGTCTTTACCCGACAACTCTTTCATCCTCCTCGGGTAAAGAGGGGCAGCTGTTGATACCCAATTTTTTCCTATGTATTTTTCGTACCCAAAATACTTCCAAAATAGCATATTTGTGCATATATAAGCACACCCATGAGTTTTGATATTTTTTGATGATTTTTAAACCAATTTATTGCCTATTTTATACCATAAAATCCAATAATTATTCCCAAAATTTGCCATTTTGGTGAACGATTTATTTTATTCTCATATTTACATCAAAACATAGCTAACATGATTTTTGCATATTTTTTAAAAATTCATTTGGTATTTTTCAAACCAAATTGCATATAATTGCAATACTAGCCTCTTTAAAGATTCAATTGTAATTATATTTATAAAATTGACTCCAGTGTTTTTAGTTTGATAATTATGTATCATTAATCATTTTATCACATTTGATTTATTTCCAGAAATTATTTTGCTACTTTTTTTATAAATTAAAACAAGGGAAAAGTGGCTATTTAAGAGTTAGCCCTTTGCATTTCAACTTTAGCCCGAAATTAACCTCAATCTTAAGCCCAAATCAGACCCAAAATTCCCTACCCAATTTCTTAATTAACCCGACCCACGGCCCATTTATTTTTACCCGCCCGGCTCCCTTTTAATCCAGGTCGTTGATCAAAATGATCAACGGCCACATTTCCTCCTTACCATTTTAATTCCCAAACGACCCTAACCCTATCCCCATTCTCCAAATCCGCCGCCTCTGGTTCCTCTCGTCTCTCTCGAACCCTCTCAGCCTATGAAACCCTAATATCCACATACCTCCAGAATCCATGGCTAATATAGCCATGGACAACCTCTACCCACCATCTCCTGCTCTCACACGCTTGCTCATTGAAGATTCGAGGCTAGACCTCGAAGGTCTTCATCCAGACCCTGGCCGGTTCGAGTTTCTTTGGCCGTTTCCGGCTTTGCTCCGGCGTATCTCAGCCTCTCGAGCCTGGATTCGACCTTGCTAGCTCAGAACCATTCTCGAGACTTCCAAGCCTTCTCGTCCTTTTGG
>NC_031989.1:45001983-45018078 GCF_001879085.1 Nicotiana attenuata
AAGTCCGTTCTACGTTCCTTTTGGGTTCTCAGAAACCCTAGCCTAATCGAGGTTCCTTTTTCGCTTATTCGTCTAGATCTATGCTAGATCTATGCTGTGTGTGCCATTTTAGAGTTTTTCCCCAATTTTCCCTTTTCAAAACTGTTCGAATCCTATTTTTAGGGTTTTCTAAATGTTTCTGATTCTTTTACTCTTTTTATGTGTGTTCATGCTCGTTGTTTTATTCCTTGTTATGTTCAAGCCTGCTCTTGTGTTTCTTACTGGATCTTTTACGGAGATTCTTTTACCTCTTTTTGTTCACATGTTAGCCTAGGTTATTGACTCGCTTTTGCTTATGTGTTTAAGCTCACGCTTTGATTTTGTTTATGAGTTCTGTTGATCATGCTCTTGCCTACCTTCGTCTTAAAACTCGTAATTTCCTCTTACTTCTGTTTGTGCATATCTGCCTATCTCTGTGACTTTGAATGATTCCCTCACCTCCGACTCCATGTGAAACCCTAAGATTTGGGGGGTTTTCTTTTCTTTGAAGTGAAAGACACTAGGGTTTCACTCTGAAACCCTAGGTTTACAGACTCTTGACGAGTCTGTAATCGAACTTGTGAACTTATTTGCCTATGATTATGGAAAAAACTCCCATTGTTCTTCTTTGTTTTGAACTGCATGCTTATATATAAGCTTCCCTTTCAAAGTTTTATTTTCGAAATTCCTTTAATCAGGCTAAGAAATTCGTCACTAATTTCTCTTGATTGAACCTCTTTTACCTTACTGATGTTTTCCTTAAATAATTAATCCTGTATCTTCTGTGATCTTGTACCAATGTTTGAATTATTTACTTCCTTAATTATCTCAGTCTCTTTGTGATTTACAACTGGAGCCGAGATCCTTTGACTGATTTTTAAACTTATACCTTATTCTTACTACTGTGTCCCCTTTCCTTAAATATCCAATTGTGTATGTGACCTTATTTTTGCACCATATGGTCGCTACTCCTTTCGACAAAGTCTCCCCAAATTTATTCAACAAAACCAACTCGATCTCATCATCATTTAGGTCGTTTCCTTTAATCTCGCAAGTGTACGAGGTAATGTGTTCATTAGGGTCATTCGTCCCGTTGTACTTAGGTATGTCGGGCATAAGGAACTTTTTGGGAATAGGCTTCGGGGATGCACTCGGGGGGGATGGCTTTTGTACGAATTTCTTGCCATCCAAACTTTTCAAGATCGGGGGTGCTCCCGGTATTTGATCGACACGGGAGTTATAAATCTCCAACTTTTTGTCATTATCCTCAATCTTTTTCTCCCCCGAATCGATTCTTTTGGTGAGTTCTTCGAGCATCCTCATAACCGTGGGGTCAGTCCCCGAGCCATTATCGTTTGATCTTTCAGGCACCGGCTTAGTACAGCGAGTGACTTCTGGCTCGACCACACTTGGAGTTTTATGCTGACTTTGAAGCTGAGCAATAGCAACCTGGTGAACTTGTAGCATCTCGAGTATTACTTGAAGGCTAACTCCTCCATCTCCTACACCCGGTGTTCCTTGGCCACCAGATCGGACTTCCCTACGCACACTTCCTCTGGGGTCTGCGCCTAAATTTGCATTCAGAGCAATGTGTGAGATAACATCAATTGGTTCCACATTTGGCACATCCCCGGGGTTAATTGGTGGTACGCTGACTCCCGGAGCGATTACATTGTTGTTTTCACCGTGAAATCCAAGACCGTCATCGCTGTGTACGGGTGCGTTTTGTGAGTTTGACATGTTTTAACCTGAGAACAAAAATTCTTGACAAGAATAAGTGTGAAAATAACGTGTGTTATCAGAATAAGTACTGAAATAATCACTATTATCTTTAGCCCCACGGTGGGCGCCAAAACTGTTTACCTCGAAAATACAGGTAATAATTAAACTTGTTTGTTGTTTTAAAGATATGTGACTTAGTTCAATACTAACTAATAACCAAGAAATCTAACGTATAAATGAAAGAAGTAAGTTGAATCAAACCAGTGTTTAAGTAAGTCTCGACCTCGTCTGTGATGGCCTCGAGGTTGGTCAACAAGAACAGTAAAATAAAGACTATGAAGCTAAGAGATAATTCTGTGGTTTTAAGGATATGGGACTTCGTCCAATACCAATTGATAATCAAGAAAATAAATGAATAAATTAGAGAATAAAATAAATCAAACCAGTATGCTAGCCAGGTCTCGACCTCGACTCGGGATAGTCTCGAGGTAGAATAATAAGAACAATAAATGATAAAGCAACTTTGATGAACAGTAAGTGAAATAGCAGGAAAGTAATGAGTGTATATATTCTTATCAGTGAACAATGATGATTACAAATGAATGGGATCCCTCTTTATATAATAGAGGAGTCCTAAATAAGGTACACTTCTAACTATAGTAGGAAACTATATTAACACCTGATTAACCGTCGTAGATTGACACGTTCCGAGATTCCCGCCGTGATCTCCGACCGATTACGGATATCTCACCTTTCCGTTATTGCATTTCACTCGAAGTTGGTTGTACTTAGTCTCGACTGTTGCTGGCCTCGGTCTCAACGAACACTTCGATCTTTGGACTCGATGTCTCGTCTTCGAGGTCGGGCCTAATTCATTACGAGGTTATCCCCGACGCAACTCCCTTGTCTAGATCAAATAGCAAAATCGGGTAGGCCCGATTTTGACCGTATACAGATAGTCCCCTTGTTTCTTATAGTGTAATGAGAAGAAACAAACTGAGCCTTCGATTTATACACCAATTATGATGTCACCCTCACGACGGAAGCGACTAAAGCGTCGCGACTGCACAGTTCTCAAGGTCATTAATTGGTGCTAGTTGATGGTCGACCACTAGTGCCCTTGAACCGTCATGACAAACATTATAAATAGACCATCTTCACAATTTTGCCAAACTTTACTTTCAAAATATCTTCAAATCTTCAAAGCACTCCCACTTCCCTCAAGTTCCTTAATTCTACAAGATCTTCAAATCCCGTTTGCCAATCTTCTTTTAAAACAACAAGTTTCGTCTTCTTCTTTCTTTGAACTCATATAACAATGGCAAAAATATCAAAACCCATTCCCCAATAGGAAAAAGCTTCTTCATCGCTGCCGGTCGGTGATAAACGCTGGTGGAGCCATGCATCGAAGAGTGCGTTCCCGAGTCATGCGACCTTACTTCTAATTTAAAAATTGAAAAACCCTCTTCGGTCCCCGGCCGATGTGAGCCCATGTCGAGGTATATATGCTCGATATCCGAAGGCGATCTCGAGCAAGTGAAAAAGGACTGCCATTAGGAAAATCCTGCGGTGGTGATTCCTACCCCCGGGGAGGATATTACTACTTACGTGGAAGGGTTTTTAAGTGTTTACACTTACCCTTTCACGCGGGGTCCCGTTGATCCCGTTGTTGTTGACTTCTGCCGCCAATGACGAATAACCTTTGGCTAGATACACCCCTCCTTTTGGCGCATTGTTATCTTGCTTCGATTCTTCGTGAGCAAGGTCGAAGGGATGTCATTTACCCTCGACCACCTCATGAGGTTGTATAGTCCCCGTCTATATCGGGGTGGATTAATAAGGCTCCATCACCGAGCCACAAAGGTGTTGTTCTCGAGTACAGGCGTGGAAAAGGATCGGGGATGGATGGGTCGGTTTGTCAGAGTGAGGACCTCGGATATAATCACGACCGAGAAAATTCCATTCCCCGAGGAATGGAACATGAAGCGTAAGTAAACCTATCACATCTTATGTTGATTGCTTTGTTTCTTTTATCTTCCTTCACCCACATCTTTTCTCACCCATGTCATTTCTTATGATGTAGTGGTTCCCTGGGTGCCCGATGCAATCCCGAACCTCAAAAGTTGGGTTCGGAAGCTAGCTTCGACTTCCACATATGCTAAGCGCTCATGGCGCGACTAAGCGATGGGCCGATGGGAGGCCAAGAATCATGGTAAGATTATCCTATACGCTTTTGATGCTTTTTTCTGAAACGTTTATTTTTATTTATACTTGACTACCTTTTATGCAGGTCTCGCGGATGTTGCTGAAATGATGTCGTCCCCGCCTGGGGAAGAGGTGGCCACGAAACCGACTAAGGATAAGAAGAGGAGAAGGGCCTCGCCTTCCCATACCCCAAAGTCTAAGAAGAGCAAGGCTCGTAGTTCGAAGAACGACTCCGCCGCTTTACCTGCTGTCGTAGCCCAAAAACTACGAGATGAAGAAGAGGAGGGAGAAGATGATGGCGCCTTCAAAGTAGTGGCTTGAAAAAAGAGCATTGAGGTCCCAAAAGCCGCTAAGTCGACTATAATTGAAGAAGTTCAGCCTCGGGTTGAGGAGGTCTTGGAAGATGCCTCGAGCGGAGTCCCCGAATCAATGGGGGCTGACGTTGTCTCCCGCCGAGATGTGTAATCGATGGACGTATCCAAAGGGGCCAGTTCTGAGGCCCTTCGAAATGAAGGGAATGCCCCAAGTGACTTGCTTGGAGCAATAGACATTAGTGATTCGCCAACTCTCCCCTCATTCTCCGAGAGGCAAATTGAGGAAGCTCGGGCCATGGGGACCCCCGATACGGGAACGGCCCACGAAGGGGAGGACCTTTTCCGTGGTTGTTTCACGGGGGTCGAAGATGTTCCCGCTCCGGACGTATCGTGCATCTTTGAAGAGGCTCATCGACTCCTGAGTTAGGTAAGCCTTAGCTCCCTTTATCAATATCATTTTTGTCTTTTTGTTTTTCTCTTGTCTGACTTTCCTTTATTTCTTCATAGGCCTTGACGCTTCACCGGGAAGCATTTTCGAAATCCCGAGCAGAGCTGGACCGGTGTGAGGCCGATTTCAAAAGGATCACCAAGGAGAGAGATGCCCTCAAACTCCTTTATGTGCAAAAAGAAGAGGAGATCAGGGAACTCTGAGCTGAATTAGCAACAGCTCATAAAGAGCAGACCGATCTCATTGAGCAGGTAATGCAAATTTTAGGAAGCTTGACATATCAATTTGATATTAGCGACTAACACTTAGATCCCGCAGGTTCAGCAGAAGGCCGAAAAGATCGAGCAGATTCGCGTGTAGGTAGAGATAAAAGAGGCAGAGACTTTGGGGTGGAGGCAGAACATGGACCATCTCGCCTCAAAAAAAGATACGGCCCGAGCCCAGCTGTCTTCGATTGAGCTTCAACTCGAAAGCGTGAAAGAGGAGATCTTGGCCCAAGCTAGAAAATTAAGGAGCTCGAATCTCGATTGGCCACTGAGCTTGCAAAAGCCACATCTGAGGCAGAAAAAGTAAAGGCCGAGGCAGAGGCGGTCGTGGCCGTCTACCGAGCCGATGTCGAAGCTGCTAACGCTCGAGAAAAGAACATTTTCGATGCTGCTGAGGCTCGGTTACCCTGTATTGCCGGTCATCCTAAGTTCCAGTCTAGGAGAGAGACTCTCAAAGAGATTCATGCTCATGGCTTTGACCTCACAGCCGATATCGAGAATGCGAAAGTGTTAGAGGCTTAAGCCGAAGCTTTGCTCTCTGATGATGATGAGTCCGGGAGCGCAAGTGGATCCGAGAGCGGAGAAGATAAAGATGAAGCTCCCGGGGAAGATTAGGCACTTTGAAAATACCTAAGTGGTCTTTTATTTTTTTATTTTTATTGCTTGGATTTTTGTGTAAGGCCCTGAGTGGTCTTTGTAAATACTTTTGCATATATGAAAGATCCTTTTTTCTTTCCGATTTGTCTCCGATTTCTGTTCCATGAAAACTTTGTTTTGCTTTCGCCTTATGATAATTCTAGTATATTTCAGGTCTTGTGAGAAATTTAACTCACTTCGTTACCTTTGTGAAAATTTTGTTGAAATCGGATTGATATAGTTTCTATAGTCGAGTGAGTATTTAGCTCGAACTCGGAGTGGTAAAAACCCTTGGGTTTTGGTTAAGCAAGGGCGAGTCCTCGAGCTCAATAATGTAATGGCCCTTAGGCTCTTTAATCGGGCCGATATTGCCTCAAAATAGTGGCTTTTTCCCTTTTTTGGCTTTAAAAGTTTTAATTTGTTATGCCTTAGCATGAGACAAATTTGTGCCCATTAGGATTCTCGAAGGTTAGAGTTATCGACAACTTTATGCCTTAGCATAAGTTTGTTCGAGAGTTCGAACAATTTAGTACTCCTTAAGGTTTTCGAGGGTTGATGTTATCGAAACCCTTTGTAATTTTACCGAGGGTAGCCTTGTTTAACCGGTTTTATGAAAATATTTGAAGGCCTGTTTGATTACGGAATTCGGACGTGTCCGAACCATGTTAGTTTGGCCGTAGCCTTTAACTTGATATCTGCCCATTGTGCTTGTCTATCGATTATACTTCAAGCTTGTTCGAAGTATTAGTCCCCGAGTGGGGTGGCCGTGGCCTATAAAATTGAGGATTGCCTCTTTAAGGTCTTAAGGTTTCGAAGTTTAACAATTCGAGCATGTCGATTTTCGGGCGATAGTCCCCGAGTACAGGTTTAATTGCTCGAGCTTTAGTTGCGATTGGCCCTTGAGCCGGTTTCCGTAAAATATCGTAAGTATGAAATTGCAAAGTATATATTCTACTAAGGCATGGAACACCTGATAAGGAAAAAAAGGTACTTCTTTCAATTAGGGCTGCTTATCGGGCGGATTGGACAGTTATTTACTCTTAACGGTTTGGCTTATCGGCTATCGGCTTTTAAATGTATTAATCCCCTAGCCACCCGATAAGATATCGGGCGGATTGGTATCGGTTTAGCTCTTATCGGGCAGTTTATCGGCCTAGCATACATATTCAGAAATCGAAATTACACCAGACATACATGTCTGTTGAAAAAGCAGAACACTTCAGGGTATTGCTAGTTTCACTTCTCCTATCGGTCAATTTGACAGACCAAACTCTATTTTATGTTTAACCATGAGTTAACTATAGCTGATAAAAAGGATATTAGGAATATAATGAGATCATTTGAACAGTGGAAAAAGACATTCACAAACCAAGAGTTCCTAAATTTTGGAATGTAGTCCTTCACAAATGAATCGGAAGTTGAAGATCGTGAAGCAACTGCACAGCCACTGCATAAAAGAATTGCAAGTAAGATAGTGATGACATTTTTAAGGGAGACAACATGGCTGCACCAACCTGAACTGCTGGCAGCAACAATCTGCCATTCAATGTTTAGTTGTACAACTGTATGATTATCCCACATATTCAAGTGAAGTATTAAGGGTATTTAGAATTGCCTCAGGGCACAAGAGAAGTTTACTTTACAGTTTACACAAGAAGTAGCAAACAACACACAAGATTATATGTCTCTCTACTCTCCTAAAGTTACTGCAACTTGTAGAATGAAAAAGTTGCTGCTCAACAAGACCAAATTGCTCCTTAAGTCTTTGAACTTTCACATGAATCCAATGCCAGTTGTGTGCCAAGTAAACCCGAAATGAAACCAGTTGTGTGCATTTCTCATAACTGTTGTGTGCCAGTTGTGTGCCAAGTAAGCCTTTGAACTTTCACATGAATCCAACTATTTTCTGCAATTGTTCCTGCGCTACATTGTCCAGTTCCATCTCTACTTCTTCTCCTATTTCACTGTAACAAGAAAAGAAAAGGAATGAGAATAAAGACATCAAGTTGTAATGGATCGCAAAGCATTCCATGTTGTCAGAAAGATCTCCTCTTCTTTCATTTCGTGAAATAATCAATGGCGCGTTCTTATTTCAACAGCTTTTGGAACAGAAACCCCATGAAATCATCGAACAAATGTGTCAAACTGAATCTAAAATCAATAAAAGAAATAACAATAAGGTTGGTTGAAAATATTTAGCCAATCAAATTTGATCGATCATTGAAACTTACCATCTGTTGACTGCTGCTCTGGCTATGGCCGGAGGGAGAGGCGAGATGGCGAGAAGGAGACCGGTGGCTGGTGGAAGTTGACGAGGACTGGTGGCTGATGGTTTAGGCGTTAGGGTTTTTGTGATTCTGTCTTTTTGATTATTTAGGAATTAGGTTTAGGTGCGTTAGTCTTAGAGACAGACAGCGTACTGAAAACTGGAAAGTCAAGGGTTTTTGTCTTTTTTATATTTAATATATATAAATAAAAATAAATTATATATATATATTCTTAACGGGTTAATGGATTATCCGTTAAGAAAATTGAATAATCCACCCCCAAACCGATAAGCCGTTAATAAAAAATTTCAATCTGTTAAGTCGTTAACCCGTTACCAGTAAGCCATTAAGCTTCGGTTCGGTTCGGTTCTCGGTTTCTGATCGGTTTTGAACACCCCTACTTTCAATAGATCATTCATGTGTACATGTTTTGTCATTAGGGATCAGGCAACCTACACGGGCACGGTTCATTTGACCGTTTGACCCTTTATAAAATTTTCCTATCGAGACCCTGCTGACACGAAGCATCTTCTTTGAAAACATAACATCCGAGGGTGATGCCCCCTAGTATTCGAGGTTGAATGTAAAGAAGCCTCGAGTACTGTTGAATTGTCCCCAGGTAGCACATATAATTGTTACCTCGTTAAAAACCTCGCCGGAAAAACCCATTTGGGATAAAAACCGATCTAAGCAAAAAAGAGTGCAACGCATACTTTAAAACCTAAGGTCTTCGTGTTGAATAGCTTCTCAACGTCTTCGATCGAACACCTACAATTAGTTAGTATCAAATACAAATGGAAAGGGAGAAAGTCCTACCTTAGCAATAATATCGTTTGAGGAGTGATATGATCCAAATGTTTAGCAATTGTTCGGCCTCTATTGTGCCAAGTTTGTAAGATCCCTTTCCGATGAAACCGAGGACCTGATATGGCCTTTCCCAATTTGGGTCGATCTTTCCTTTGTTCGGCTCTCGAGTATTGAGGGTGACTTTCCTCAAAGCGAAGTCCCCTATTTCGAAGTGTCGAAGATTGGCTCTTCCATTATAATATCTTTCAATTCGTTGTTTTTAGGCGGCCATTCGAACGAGTGCGGCTTCCCATTTTTCGTCTATCAATTCAAGGCTTGTGCTCATAGCCTCGTGATTTGATTCTTTCGTTGTGTATTGAAACCTAGAGCTTGGTTCCCCGACTTTGACCGGGAACAGAGTTTCGGCGCCATATACTAAAGAGAACGGTGTTGCCCCCGTACTGGATTTTGTCGTTGTCCGGTATGCCCAAAGGACTTCGGGCAAAATTTCTCTCCATTTCCCCTTATTGTCGTTCAGCCTTTTCTTTATG
Source organism: Nicotiana attenuata (assembly GCF_001879085.1). Classification (NCBI taxonomy): domain Eukaryota; kingdom Viridiplantae; phylum Streptophyta; class Magnoliopsida; order Solanales; family Solanaceae; genus Nicotiana; species Nicotiana attenuata. Next base: position 45,011,197 of record NC_031989.1, read on the forward strand.
TTTTGAATGATGGTCTTGTTCGTTGATTCTGCCTGTCCGTTCCCACTAGGATGATACGGCATCGATAATATCCTTTTTATTTTGTGATCCTCGAGGAACTTTGTTATTTGCTGCCGATAAATTGTTTTCCATTGTCGCACACGATTTCGGCAGGTATCTCGAATCGGCATATGATGTGATCCATATGAAGTCTATAACTTCTTTTTCTCTGACTTTCTCGAAGGCCTGTGCTTCCACCCATTTAGAGAAGTAGTCAGTCATAAACAAAATGAATTTAGCTTTACCTAGAGCCGATGGTAGAGGGTCGACGATATCCATCCCCCATTTCATGAATGGCCATGGGGATAGGACCGAATGAAATTGTTCTCCAGGCTGATGGATCATTGGTGCATACCTTTGGCATTTATCACATTTTCGAACAAACTCCTTAGTGTCTTTTTCCATACTATCCCAATAGTATCCTGCTCTGATGATTTTGTGAACTAGTGATTCGGCACCGGAGTGGTTCCCACAAGTACCTTCGTGGACTTCCCGTAGAACATAATCGGTGTCCCCTGGTCCCAAACATACTGCTAATGGTCCGTCGAACGTCCTTATGTACAATGTTCCATCTTCAGCCAATGTGAATCGAGCATCTTTTGTCCGTAAGGCCCTCGATTCTTTAGGGTCCGATGAGAGCTTTCCGTTTTTCAAGTACTCGATATATTTATTCCTCTATTCCCAAGTTAAGCTTGTGGAGTTTATCTCAGCATGACCTTCTTCGATCACGGATCTCGAGAGTTGAACGATAGTCCCGGAGCTGATTTCGTTATCCTCGACTGATGACCCCAAATTTGCAAGAACATCAGCTTCACTGTTCTGCTCGCGAGGTACGTGCTGCAAGGTCCATTCTTTAAAACGGTGAAAAGTCACCTGTAGCTTGTCCAACTACCTTTGCATTCTGTCGTCTCGAACCTCGAAGGTTTTGTTTTCTTGGTTTACTACCAACAAAGTGTCGCACTTGGATTCAATGACTTCCGCCCCCCAAGCTTTTAGCTAGTTCTAGACCTGCAATCATGGACTTGTACTCGGTCTCATTGTTATTCAACTTAGAAGTTTTGATGGATTGTCCAATAGTGTTGCCCATGGGCGGCTTCAAAACGATGCCTAGCCCGAACCCCTCCACATTCGAAGCGCCGTCTGTGAAAAGGGTCCACACCCCCTATGATGTACCTGATTTTACAAGAGTTGCTTCTCGACTTCGGGTACGAGGGTTGGCGTGAAATCGGCCATGAAGTCTGCTAAAATTCGCCGGGTCTGGTCACTGCGACCCCCCTTTGTGAGGAGGCACCCCTTCTCCCGAAGTTAGGGGGCTATTTTGCCGAGTTCCTTAGAGAGAGTTTGAGACTTGATGGCTGTTTGGGGTTGATATTCGATATCGTACCCACTGAGTTCGACGGCCTATTTGGCCAATCGGCACGACAGTTCGGGCTTATGCAAAACATTACGAAGTGGGTAAGTGGTTAATACACATATGAGGTGACATTGAAAATATGGTTTTATCTTTCTAGATGTGCTTATCAATGCAAGTGCCAATTTCTCTAAGTGTTGATATCTAGTTTCTACTTCTCCTAGAGTTCCACTTACATAATAAATACGGAATTGCGTACCTTGCTCTTCTCGAACCAGGACACCACTTACCGAGATCTCTGAGACTGCTAAGTACAAGTAGAGTTTTTCATCTGCCTTTAGAGTATGAAGCAATGGTGGGCTCGAGAGGTATCGCTTTAATTCCTCTAACGCCTGTTGGCACTCCGGGGTCCAGGCAAAATCGTTCTTCTTTTTGAGTAGAAAGAAGAATTTATGACTCCGATCCGACAATCTCGAGATGAATCGGCCTAGAGCAGCTATCCGCCCTGTCAGCCTTTGCACGGCTTTAACGTTGTCCACGATGGTGATGTCTTCGATAGCGTTGATTTTATCGGGGTTGATCTCGATTCCCCGATTCGACACCATGAAGCCAAGGAACTTGCCCGAACTGACCCCGAAAACGCATTTCTCGGGGTTGAGCTTCATGTTGTATTTTCTTAGTATCTCGAATGTTTCCTGCAAATGTGTCAAATGGTCCTCTGCGTGCAAGGATTTAACTAGCATGTCATAAATATATACTTACATTGACTTACCTATCAGTTCTTCAAACATTTTATTTACTAGGCGTTGGTAGGTAGCTCCGGCGTTTTTTTTAGCCCGAAAGGCATTACATTATAACAATATGTTCCATACTTAGTGATAAACGAAGTCTTTTCCTGGTCTTCCGGGTTCATTTGAATTTGATTGTACCCGGAATAGGCATCGAGAAAACTAAGGATCTCGTGACTGGCCGTGGCATCGATCATGCGATCGATGTTAGGCAGTGGAAAAGAATCATTGGGACATGCCTTGTTTAAATCCTTATAATCTACAAACATCCTAAGTTTGTTCCCTTTTTAAGGAACTACGACTACATTGGCTAACCATTCGGGATATTCACTTCCCGGATGGACCCTATTTTGAGAAGTTTAGTTACCTCGTCCTTTATACATGTGTGCTTTACCTCAGACCGGGGCCTTCTCTTTTGTTTCACCGGTCTGAACATTGGGTCTAGGCTTAGTCGATGTGTTGTTATCTCCGACGATATCCCTATCATGTCTAAGTAGGACCAAGTAAAACAATCTATGTTATCAATAAGAAATTGAATGAGCTTTTTCCTGAGTTCGGGGGTTAACCACGTTCCCAGGTATACCTTTCGCTCGGGCAGGTACTCGATCAATATAACCTGTTCCAGCTCTTCGACCATTGATTTGATGGCGTCGGAATCTTCGGGAACAACAAAAGTTTGAGGGGTCAAAAAATCTTCCTCTTCCTCTTCCATTTCCTGCTTCTTTGATTCGGTTGAGACTGGTGGCGGTGATTGCTATTTGGTTTCCTGTTTACCCTTGATGCTCGATCCTTCCAATGTTGATAGCGCCAATATCGGTATTATCTCATCGACCGCGAACATTCTTATTGCAGCATGCTGCTCCCCGTACACTGTTTTTACCCCGTCCGGCATTGGGAATTTCATCATTGGTGGAGAGTCGAAGGGACCGTCCTTATATTGTGGATCCAAGGCCTCCCGAGCAGGGCGTTGTACCTCATGTTGCCCTCGATTACGTGAAACTTGGTATCTTGGATAGTTCCATCCACATTCACCGGTAGGATAATCTTTCCTTTAGTTGTTTCACTGGCCATATTGAAACCGTTCATGACCCGAGCTGCGAGCACGATCTGATCTTGTAGGCCGAGCTGCTCCATGACCCTTGATCGGATGATATTTGTCGAGCTACCTGGATCCACTAAAACACGCTTAACTTGAACATTATTTAATAAGATAGAAATTACCAGGGCGTCGTTGTGAGGCTGAGAAATTCCCTCTGCTTCCTCATCGTTGAGTGATACGGTGCCTTCTAGCACATAGTCACGGGTCCGTTTCTCCCTAGTAATTGATACCTTAGTGCGTTTGAACACGGGCCCTTATGGAATATCGACCCCTCCGACGATCATATGAATTACATGCTGCGACTCCTCTTGTTCATTTTTCCTGTTGGCGTCTCTTTCCCCAAAATGATTCTTGGCTCGATCACTTAGGAATTCTCGAAGGTGACCCTCATTAAATAAACGGGATACCTCCTCTCTCAATTGCCTGCAATCCTCGGTCCTGTGACCATGTGTGCCATGATATTTACACATCACATTGGGGTTCCTTTGGGAAGGATCGGTCTGTATGGGCCTGGACCATATGGTATCTTTGATTATTCCAATTTCCAATATAATGCCTGACGCATCGACACTAAAATTATATTCCAGCAATCGAGGTGCCTCTGTGGGATCGGTGTACTTATCAAAATCACTTTTGCTCATGAGTCCCCGAGAATTCTGTCCTCGATCGCTTCTTCGATCGTTCCGAGCAAAATTGCATTGTTCCTGCGATCTGAGGTGTACAGTTGATATCGGTCTTTGTTCGATCTTGGCTCCATGTTGATGTCCCTCTAATTTTTGGCTGCTGACCTGTTTGGGTGCACTAAGCCGGAATGAGCTCCTAATTGGTCATCCTCGACCCTGATCTTCGATTGGTACCGATTGTGTACATCTTCCCAAGTTATAGCCGGATACTCGATCAAATTTTGCTTCAGCTGACTTGATACTATCGAACTTCGTTGATTCAATCCCTGAGTGAAAGCTTGAACGGCCCAATCATCTGCGGCCGGTGGCAACTCCATGCGTTCCAGTTGAAATCGGGATACAAACTCCCTCAATATTTCATTATCCCTCTGTCTTACTTTGAAAAGGTCTGATTTCCTTATCGCAACTTTTATGGCTTCGGCATGTGCCTTTACGAAAGAATCTGCCAACATGGCAAACGAATCAATGGAATTTGGTGGTAGATTGTGCACCAAATCATTGCTCCCTTCAATAGGGTTTCCCCGAACTTCTTTAATAAAACAGATTCGATCTCATTATCTTCCAAAATCGTTACCCTTGACGGTGCATGTGTAGGAGGTGACATGCTCGTTGGGATCGGTGGTCCCATTGTATTTAGGTATATCCGGCATACGAAACTTCTTTGGAATGGGTTTCGGAGTCGCGCTCGGAGGCAACGGCTTTTGTACAAATTTCTTTGAATCTATCCCTTTCAAGATTGGAGGTGCCCCAGGTATCTGATCAACTCGGGAGTTGTATGTTTCCACATTTTTATCATTAGCTTTTATTTTCTTCTCTCCTGACTCAATTCTTTGGTGAGCTCCTCGAGCATTTTCATTATTGCAGGATCGGTCCCCGATTCTTTACCATTTGACCTTTCCGGCACTGGTTCGGTACGACGAGTGATTTCTGGCTCGACCCCACTCGGAACTCTATGTTGATTTTGTAGCTGGGCAGTAGCGGCTTGCTGAGCCTGTAGCATTTCGAATATCACTTGGAGATTGACTCCTCCATCTCCTCTGCCCTGTGTACCTTGGCCACCAGATCGGCCTTCTCTGCGTACACTCCCTTCGGGGTCCGTGCTTAAAGCAACTTGCGAACTGACATCGACTGGATCGGCAACCGGTGCTCCCCCGAGATTAGCCTATGGCACCTCGGCTCCTGGAGCAATTACATTGTCGTTTTCCCCGTGAAACCCGAGGCCATTGTCACCATGTGTGGGAGCGTTTTGTGAGTTTGACATATTTTAACCTGAGAGCAAAGATACTTGACAAGAACAAGCGTAAAATAATGTGTGTTATCAGAATCAGCACCGAACAATCACTATTATCCTTAGCCCCACGGTGGGCACCAAACTGTTTACCCTAAAAATCGGATAACAATTAAACTTATATTGTGATTTTAAGGATATGTGATTTCGTCCAATACCATTTGATAAGCAAGAAAATAAAAGAATAAATTAGAGAATAAAATAAATCAAACCAGTATGCTAGACAGGTCTCGACCTCGACCCGGGATAGTCTCGAGGTGGAATAATAAGAACAGTAAATGATAAAGCAACTTTGATGAACAGTAAGTGAAATAGCAGGAAAGTAACGAGTGTATGTATTCTTATCAGTGAACAATGATGATTACAAATAAATGGGATCCCTCTTTATATAATAGAGGAGTCCTAAATAAGGTACATTTCTGATTATAATAGGAAACCATATTAACATCTGATTAACCGCCGTAGATTGACACGTTCCGAGATTCCCGTCGTGATCTCCGACCAGTTACGGATATCTCGCCTTTTCGTTATTGCATTTCACTCGAAGTCGGTTGTACTTAGTCTCGACTGCTGCTGACCTTGGTCTCGACGGACACTTTGATCTTTGGACTCGATGCCTCGTCTTCGAGCTCGGGTCTGATTCATTACGAGGTTATCCCCGACTCAACTCCCTTGTCTCGATCAAATAGTAAAATCAAGTAGACTCGATTTTGACCGTATACAATATCAATTTTTGTTATGTTTATTAGATGAATTTCTTGTTCACTTCAGAATAGTGATACTTCTATAAGTTTTACTTTTTATGAAGCCCCTTTATTCACGTGATACTTCATAAAATGAAAGGAAAAAAAAAAGACAAATGAGTTAAAAGTGTTGGGGCATATACTATTAACAATGCATTTGGATATAGTATATTTTAATAATTGTTAAAAGTCTAAGTAGGAAATTGTTGGGATTATATACTATTAACATGGATTTAGTTTAGATATAGTATTTATTATGGAATAATTGTTTTGTTCAATTTTAATAAATTTTAAATAGATCATATATTAGTGTGTGTCATTTGCTTATATAGTAGATGATTTAGTGTATAGAGTTTAGCTTATACACGGAAGATTAAATCATCGGTTCTTATAAGTATAAAGTTTGAGTTCACAATCTAATGACGGAATTGAACAAACCATCATGGATGATTGTAGTACAAGATTAAATATAATTCATCTTGATTATGGGAATGGTTTAATTCCAACTTTTTGTGCTAGTACATTTTGTATGTATTGAACGGACCAAGTAGAGATAAGTATTTTATACTGACTTAATAAAATAAACTCTCTCTAGCCATTAAATGTACTTATACTCTTAATCCTGATATAATTATTATTAGTTGTGTACATTATTATTAATAAATCAAAACAATTATATATATATATATATATATATATATATATATATATATATATAAATTATTGCATATAAAAAGTAACCTCTCTATATATCTTTTTTTTTTGTTTGGTAATTCAAATATTATTAATTTCAAAGTAACAAATTACAAAGTATAAGGCTAACTCAGCCTGTATGAATCATTGCTATATGCATCTCTTCTATACACCCCCCCCCCCCCCCGTCCCCCCGTC
>NC_031989.1:45018098-45070053 GCF_001879085.1 Nicotiana attenuata
TCCCCCCGCCACTTTGACCTATCTTACATGATAGTACTACTTCCTTCCTCCTATATGAACTTGTATTGTAATACATTTTTGAGTTTGCCTACAGCTCTAATGTTACAAATGTAGATAATATCTCTAACAATGCTTTGTCTGTCCCTATGAATCTTCTCAAAAACTCTATGATTTCTCTCCACCCATATGCTATACAATGTTTCAGCTAGTATCATTCTCAGCAGCTGCTCTTCAGTTGATTTCTTCTTTGCTTTTTCCACAAACCAGCATATTAATTGTCTCCATATATTTGCTGGCACTTGTATTTGCATCCAACCTCTCTATATATCTATATTACTTTAAAAGTAGGAAGCCCTAAATTTAACAGTTGAAAGACCAAATTACTCTTTTAATAATATATATTTATATTTTTTTATAATAACAATAATTAAACAAAACTGAAAATATTTTGTATCGTGTCTTTTCTAAATAGGTGTGTTCTAAATGAGACAACCATAGCGAAAATGAGGTAAACAACGGATATTTATTTGTGTCTCCTTTCAATTGTGGAAGAGCTCATTAATTACACTTTCCTAGATGATTCCTTTAGGACAAAAATCTACGTGCAGTTGAAAAAAATATTTTATCGAAAATTTTCCAAATGACAAAGTGAAATGTGTACAATTTTGATGGCTTTTACCAATTACTGTGTTAGAAAATTATATTGGTGATGTAAGTTTACTGTGAATCCTATGTCTTGGCGTCCTTCTGGAAAGGCTTCTTCAGAAATCACTTTATCTCTGCCATGTTAGGAAACGCATTGTTGACTCTGGTTCATGGCCAATATTACAACACATTAAACTAACAACAAAATCTGGTTCTACTTTATTTGCTTTGTCCATTCTTTAACTTCCTATTCTGTGCGATTTTTGTCAAAATTCAATTTCTATGTGTTCGGATAAATATTAATTATGTGATGATCTCATGATATAATATTGTGTTTTACAATGCATGTTTTGGTTAGGACTACCATATATTTAAGGTTAAAGTTGTTTTCCTTTGGAGAAATTCAATATATATATATATATATATATATATATATATATATATATATATATATATATATATATATATATATATATATATACTATTTGAATTTCTATGCCAACATATATTTAAGGTTATAATTTTGGCATATATAGTTGTCGCGTCGCCTTTTTCTCGCGAAATCGGGTTTATGACATTTGATTGGGACAACTCGTTCCTTTTGGGAAAGGGGTTTTGCAGTTTTGAAGAGTCGCCACCTAATGATTAGGGTGCATTAGGACACCAGAAGAGTTCGATTTGAATAACCAGAGATAGGGTAAGGGCTTGAAATTATTCTAAGGGGAAGGTGTTAGGCACCCCTCAGAATCCACTAGTGTGGTTCCCGGCCAGACAATTATTGTGAATTTAGGTGAAAATAACATGTAGAGAAATAAAGCTTCAAATAAGAGGGGATTTTCACATAATGGTTTACAAATAAACAAAGTTGGAAAGAACAATTAGAAAACCTGATTTTTAAAAGAAAGAGTTGAAATTGCTAAAAGAAGTAAAGAAATAGAGGGAGCGGGGGTCCTAGGTTTAATAAAAATATGGATCACCCCACACAATGTCCGGTAATCACTCCTCAATGAGGGGTTACACGTGACATTATCGCGTGGTCATCATATCCATATCTACCCTTCCCACCCCGTCAAGGTAGTAAAGCGCGGAATGGTCTCGATTACTTATTGCATGCTATTACCCGTCCTAATCCTATCAGTTCTGGAGGCACTTAGGACTACTAATCCAAAAAGGGGAGGGATATTGGGCTTACTTGAGGTTTCAAAAGGTCAAAAATCTAAGTCGACATACAAAACACACATTGCACATTTTAGGGGGGAAGCATGTAAACAAACAAAGGCTCAATCACACCTCCTTGAACAGAAAAGCACGTAATTACCATGACTTTCACATTCTGGTTAAAGTATGATTAAATACCAAATATGAGAGAACTTAAGGGTTAAGGCAGACTGATTGATTACATAATTCAGATAAGAAGCCCGAATCAGGCCTGCCTGCTGGTTGTAATTAACAGAACAGATTCAGTTTGTAGTTATTACCCTATGGCTTGCCTAAGTGTTAAGACGGGGTCCTATAGGCATGATATCTGCTGAATTCAGAAAATAGTAAGGCTAGAAATAAATTGTTTGAATGCATACTTGTTAAACTTGCTAAGTGAGGGAATCAGATTATTTAAAGAGAGGCAGGATTTAACGAATTGATTATAAATTCTGCAACTGATAGTATCCGTTATTACTGGTTTTATATCTAACACTGAGTAAGCGAATCAGATTCGATTAGAAATTCTAATAGGCATGCTTTCTATGCGTTGCTGATTTTAAACTTTATAGACATGGTGTAAAAAAAATGCAGAAACCTTATAGACATAGTATCTAAATGCATAAGGCTTGTTTTAAACCTATGAACATGGTATCTAGATGTAATTGAATATGCAGAGGTGAACAATCCTATAGGCATAATTTCTATACGAAGTTGGCTATGTAGAATTCAGAATAGACCTATAGGCATGATTTCTATTTGAATATGCAGAATTCAAGATACCTATAGACATGGTTTCTATATGAAGTTGGATATGCAGGAATATAGTAGTCCTATAGTCATGATTTCTATATGTATTTGAAATATGCAAAATTATGATAGACCTATAGACATGATCTCTATATGTATTTGAAATATGCAAAATTATGATAGACCTATAGACATGATCTCTATATGTATCTGAATATGCAAAATTGTAATAGACCTATAGACATGATTTCTACCCTTTGCATGCATAGTTACCCACCCTTTTTCACTAGCCAGCCCCAAGCATTTATTACAACTTATTACAAACCAGAATGAATAAAAAATTACATCAAAAATAAAAAAAAAAAAGTACAACCAAAGGAGAGCCTGATTCAGAGTCTAAAATATGAGATAGACCAACTCAAAGACCACTGATCCAAAGCCTTTCTCCAATCTGAGTGTGTCAAAGTTCCCTAAGAGCCTCAATGGGACTCTGGGCAATGCTCACACCCAAATTATATCACAGAATAGGGACAAGTGCAGTGTGGAAGGGCCAGCCCTCAAGTGTCCAAGTTCAGAGGGAGCTCAAAGGGTCCCAAGGCAAGGCTCACAAGAGGGGGGGCAGAACTTAAAATCTAAGAGAGAGTGCAAGTGAAGAACAAAATTCTAAAGAATAAAGGAGAGGGAAACAACCACAAACAGGTACACAAAAGGGGTTCAGGGAATAGGGGAATTGCAAAGAGCCTATTGCTTAGGCTAGGCCAAGCTTTAGGCATACCCAGCAATGGAGGATGCTATGCCTATAAGTCTTCCAGAACACATCATATTAGAGGCTAGGATCCCAGGGGATCAAGTTTGAGTATGGACAATAATTTGCAGTACTGCCATGCCTCAAACCATAGCATAAACACATAGGGAGTGGGGGTTTTGGGATTCACAATAGATTTAGAATAGGCAGAAGGAAATTACAGCATGCTAAAGTAAGCATTGAACTACACATAAGCAGTAGGCAGACATGCAGGTAAAGGTAGTAAATAACACATTGTTGTGATTGCTGAAAACCTTAATCAGGACGTACCTGTTTCAAAGAAGCAAAAATACAGCAGTAGCAGTACTTGGAAAACAGGCCACGACACAAGTAACAAGAAAGAATGCTTTTGAATGTGAGTGTGAGTTCAGAAAACTAAGAGTGTACGTGTGTCGTGTTAATGAAAAAGCAGGTATTTATAGTGTGAAACAGGCAGAAAATAAGGCAAGAAATAACCATGTACCAATTAAAATCAATCAATAGAAGAACTTCCTTAATTAAGGAGTTCAAACTTAAACGGTAGTGAACAGAAATCATTTAAGGAAAGAGATCGAGTAAGCATCTTGTGCAAAGTAGGCAATTAGGGGTAAATACATAGGAGTTTAATTAAGGGAAGAATCTTTAAGATACACAGTTAAACAAATAAGGTAAGATACCCAATAAAATCAATCAGTACATAGTAAATCAAGGAGTCAGGGATTCGAAATCACTGGTTCACGAGTAAACCAAGTCCGAAAGGCTAAGGAAAGTTTTTGAATCAAACCAAGTAACAGGGAAATTAGCACAACAAGGAAAGAATCAATCAGATTTACACAAAGGAGGTCTGAAACCAGTCAAAAAATTGAAAGTCATTTTAGAGGGGAAGCTCAGCATATATAAAGAGTACACAAGTATTAGGCATGCGAGGCTGAATTTAGGACAAAGAAAAAGCGTCATCCAATCACAAAAATTAGTAAGTAGCTTTGTTTTAAAAGGCAGAATTGGGACTCGCCCCGGGGCGGAGCACTCGTAACACGCCCCTGGGCTAATGTGTGGGGATTAGTTTCATGAGACTTACGCCTCGGCCATCGGGGCTTACGCCCACGACACGTCCATCGCCCAGCTGGGCTCGCCTAATAGAACTTTATGCAATTGTATGTAATTAACCTTGTAAATCCTCAAATTTTCTTAATAAATCGTTGACTATTCAGAATTACTTTTTTCCCAATTGTAAATTATTAAGTTGAGAGTATTTCATGTCATAATTAAAATAAAAATTATTGCACATTATCTACCAAGAGTACTGCTATGATAGTTAATTTTAAATAAATCTTTCATTTAAAAAGTATTTATTTATTAACTTTTGTTATGTCTTTACTATATAATAGTCCATAATATTTTTTATGATTATTTTTCTAAATATTATTTTTTCCACGTTTACGAGATACAATACTTATTAATTTAATAGCTCGGTATAAGCTAGTAACTATTTACAAATAATTAGTTATCATGGTATTGTATGGTGAATTATGTGTCACTTTATTAACTTGTTGAAACTTACAAATGAATGATGCTTGAGAATCATATTTGAATTGTGAATTGTGTTTTTATATAAATTCTCTTTCAAATAGAAAGCATATTAAATAAAAGGAGTATTTTAAAAAAGTATCAAATTATAATATTGAAATTCTTTCAAGATTCATTACTCCTTAAGAGATACATATAAGATTTCGTATCAAATATATTACTTTTGATATTTGAGTTGTAACGACGTTGCAACTAATTTACATATTATGATATATGTCATACTTTTCATATTATTCGTAGTTGAATTATAATTTATAAATATTTTAAATAGATTATTTGTTATATTTTGCGTATTTAATGTAATTTTTATAATTATTTTTTATTTTTTACTATCTTATAATTTTTGAAATTAGTAAAATTTAAAGATCTGTGGGACATACGCCCCATGTCTCAGGGCTTACGCCTCGCCTCGCCTCGTCAGAGGTAAACGCCTCGCCTCACGCCCCCACCTTTTAAAACATTGGTAAGTAGTGAATTATAGGAACATGGTAGTCATCTCAGTGACAAAGAAGAGGGAGAGTATCAAATAACATGCAGAGGGTCCAGTAGAAAGACCCTAGAAGAGTTTAGCAGGAAATCAGAATCATATAAAGAAACAAAGGTTGAAACAAAGATTTCGAAACTCAGTCGAGCAGTAGATGAAACGATCCTCAGAAACTCAAATAGGTCCAAAGAAGTTAGGGTTTTGAAATCAAACAAGTTCAAAGATGAAGAACAAGCAAATCACATAGCGAATAGTCTCAATACTCGGATGAGACCCCAAATTGTAGGGTTTTGCCATCAATCAAGTGTAGAGATGAAAAGACAAGTAATCAAGGCATAAATACTAACGAAATAAGTTCAGAAATCTCAGAAAGGAACTGAGACTTTTAACATGCATTTTCCAGTAGAAGAACAATCATAAGAAATACAGTAGAAGAACACATAAGAAATACAGTATAAGAAACACATAGGAAATATAGTAGAAGGAACTTATAAGAAACACAATAAAAGACACACATGCGAAACACAGTAGAACATGCTAAAGATCAGAGAAACTTTAAAAGATAACTTAATGAAACCCTAAATCGGAAAAAGATGAAGGCTCTGAAGGTATAGTTTTGAAAGAACTTTGAGAAAATGTTTAAAAGCTTAGAGAAAACACTAATATACAAGGATCTAAAAGAATCGGAAAAACCTCCAAGGGTTAGGGTTTCAGAAGAACCCAGGTGATGAGAAAGGCTTGGAAAGTCATTCATCTGAGCCGGAGAAGTCGAGATCAGGCTCGAATGGCCATGGATGGCCGGAGCAAGGTCGGAGACGTCCATAGAACTCGAATCAAACAAAGTTTGGGCCAAGCCTCCTCATGGGTCAGGCCTTGAAACCACAGTAACCAGGCGTGTGGGAGTTATGGGAGGCCGGTATAGGACTTCAATGGCCTTGGAAGCCATAGATTCCAGTGATTTTAGGGTGGAAGTGGAGGGAGGCGGCTAGGGTTTGAGAAGCTTTGAGAGAGAATTGAGAGAAAAAGGGGGGTTTCAAAGGCGGCTGGGGATGCAAAATGACTGGGGTTTGGGGGTAAGGGGAAATTAAAAAAGGAAAGATTAAAAGGTGGTCGTTGATCATTTTGATCAACGGCCTGGATTGAATGGGGAATCCGGGCGGGTTGTTTAGAAGGGTCGTGGGTCGGGTAGATTAGGTAATTGGGTTTAGGAATTGGGTTTAATTAGAGGTCCAAATCCGGCTAAAATTGAAATGCAAATGGGCTATCATTTAAATAGCCATTTTTCCCTCATTTATTTTATAAAAAAAATAATAAATAATTCCTGGAAGTAAATTAAAGCCACTAAAATGATTAATAACATATAATTATCAATTTTAAAATATTGGACTTAATTTCTATAAATATAAACGCAATTAAATCTTAAAAGGGGCTAATATTACAATTATATGCAATTTAGCTTTAAAAATACTAAATAAATTCGTAAAAATATGCAAAAAATATATTAGCTATATTTTAGTATATATGAGAATTCAATAAATGAATCACCAAAAACGATAATTTTGGGAATTATTATTGGTTTTTCTATGAATAAAAATAGGGGAATAAATTGGTTTAAAAATCTTTAAAAATTAAGGAAAAATAATAAAGTATTTTGTATATTAAAAATATACAGGAAAAAATTGGGTATCAACAGCTACCACTCTTTACCTGGGAAGGATGAAAGAGTTGTCGGGTAAAGATATGATGGTCAATTTTGACCTGACGAAACGGTTTGAAGAGGTTTGGCCGTGCTCTGGCTTCTGAGCTGCCTACATATCCCTGGTCTTACAGAAATCAGGCCATATGTAGTTCAGGATCCGTCGGCGGAATATGCCGATGGAGACTTTCCAATATCGGACGCAATATTCAGGACGGGGTGAATGATTAAGGTCTGATGGGGCTGCGGGAACTAGAGCGGAATCGCTCCTGTCGAGATGGCCGTTGCTCGCCGGTTTACCTGCAAATAAGCAAATACAAGCATATATTGTGCATAAATTTAAACGTGATGCAAATTCCCGTCGGACCATGAATGTTGTCTTTGGACGGTTAGGATGACGTCCTTACGCCATGATGTCCTGGGCCATGATGCGTATAATAAAGGATTCGCAGGCCATGAAATGATGCTCTCGGGCTATGAGAATGATGCCTCCGAACCATGATGCCTTTGAATAATGATATGCAAAAGATTAAAGGAATCCTCAGGCCATGGCATGGCGTTCTCGGGCTATGCAAATGGTGCCTCCGAACAATGACGCCCTTGGATAATTTGGCGATCTCTCAGCCCATGAAATACAGTATTTGGCGATCTTTCAGCCCATGAGATGCGTAAATAAAGCGGCGATCTTTCAGCCATGCAGAATATAAAATAAAGCACCGATCTTTCAGCCATGCAGAATGTAAATAAGGTGGCGATCTTTCAGCCATGCAAGCGTAAATAAAGCGGCGATCTTTCAGCCATGCAGAATGTAAATAAGGTGGCGATCTTTCAGCCATGCAAAATGTAAATAAGGTGGCGATCTTTCAGCCATGCAAGCGTAAACAAAGCGGCGATCTTTTAGCCATGCAGAATGTAATGAGGTGGCGATCTTTCAGCCATGCAAGCGTAAATAAAGCGGCGATAATTCAGCCATGCAGTACGTAAAATAAAGCGGCGATCTTTCAGCCATGCAGAATGTAAATAAGGTGGCGATCTTTCAGCCATGAAAGCGTAAATAAAGCGGCGATATTTCAGCTATGCAGAACGTAAAATAAAGCGGCGATCTTTCAGCCATGCAGAATGTAAATAAGGTGGCGATCTTTCAGCCATGCAAGCGTAAATAAAGTGGCGATATTTCAGCCATGCAGATGCGGATGGAGACAGTGTTTAGTCTCGGAAGGAAGAATGGTGGCCTTATGCAATGCAGACAATGCAGATGGAGACAGTGCTTAGTCTCGGAAGGCAGAATGGTAGCCTTATGCAATGCAAACAATGCAGATGGAGACATCGAATGGTAATAGAGTCTCTTACCTGATAACAGGTTGCGATAATTGTGACTGCTGGGGATATTGTGATATAGGGCATATCACCGGTGTGCGTGGATAGCAAATGTTGGTAAATGCAACAGTTCCGAGAGTTGTATTCCTGAACAACGTTTGTCTCGCGAATGTATAGTATAAGGAACTGAGACTTTTAACATGCATTTTCCAGTAGAAGAACAATCATAAGAAACATAATAGAAGAACACATAAGAAATACAGTATAAGAAACACATAGGAAATACAGTAGAAGGAACTTATAAGAAACACAGTAAAAGACACACATGCAAAACACAGTAGAACATGCTAAAGATCAGAGAAACTTTAAAAGATAACTTAACGAAACCCTAAATCGGAAAAAGATGAAGGCTCTGAAGGTATAGTTTTGAAAGAACTTTAAGAAAATGTTTAAAAGCTTAGAGAAAACACTGATATAGAACGGATCTAAAAGAATCGGAAAAACCTCGAAGGGTTAGGGTTTCAGAAGAACCCAGGTGATGAGAAAGGCTTGGAAAGTCATTGATCTAAGCCGGAGAAGTCGAGATCAGGCTCGAATGGCCATGGCTGGCAGGAGCAAGGTCGGAGACGGCCATAGAACTCGAATCAAACAAAGTTTGGGCCAAGCCTCCTCATGGTCAGGCCTTGAAACCACAGTAACTAGGCGTGTGGGAGTTATGGGAGGTCGGTATAGGACTTCAATGGCCTTGGAAGCCATGAATTCCGGTGATTTTAGGGTGGAAGTGGAGGGAGGAGGCTAGGGTTTGAGAAGCTTTGAGAGAGAATTGAGAGAAAGGGGGGTTTCAAAGGCGGCTGGGGATGCAAAATGACTAGGGTTTGGTGGGTAAGGGGAAATTAAAAAAGGAAAGATTAAAAGGTGGCCGTTGATCATTTTGATCAACGGCCTTGAATGAATGGGGAATCCGCGCGGGTTGTTTAGAAGGGTCGTGGGTCGGGTAGATTAGGTAATTGGGTTTAGGAATTGGGTTTAATTAGAGGTCCAAATCCGGCTAAATTGAAATGCAAATGGACTATCATTTAAATAGCCATTTTCCCCTCATTTATTTTATAAAAAAATAATAAATAATTTATGGAAGTAAATTAAAGCCACTAAAATGATTAATAACATATAATTATCAATTTGAAAATACTGGACTCAATTTTTATAAATATAAACGCAATTAAATCTTAAAAGGGGCTAATATTGCAATTATATGCAATTTAGCTTTAAAAATACTAAATAAATTCGTAAATATATGAAAAAATATATTAGCTATATTTTAGTATAAATATGAGAATCCAATAAATGAATCACCAAAAATGATAATTTTGGGAATTATTATTGGGTTTTTTATGAATAAAAATAGGGGAATAAATTGGTTTAAAAATCTTTAAAAATTAAGGAAAAATAATAAAGTATTTTGCATATTAATAATATACAGGGAAAAATTGGGTATCAACAATAGTATTATATCCAATCATATTCACATTATATATGTTATACGCATAAAATCATGTTGATTTTTTTTAATTGCGGAAATGAACTTCAAAGGATAAAATTCAATTTAACATTTTTATGTTATTTAATGTGAATAATATAATACTCTCTCCAAAAGATTAAGGTTGAATATTTTTTGTTCATGAGTTAGTGCTATTAATTTGATGCATTTGTGTATATATGAAATCAAATTTGCACTAATGCGTTATAATTATTTTCACTTTCTTTCGTTCGTTGTTTGCTCCTTTATTTTTTAGGTAGAGCATACCACAACATGACCCAAATAGACCTCATTCACGGGTACTTGAGCGATTTTTTGTCTTTCATAATAGTTGATATGTTCTTCAATATCTTATCTATACTCATAATATTATCTTTATTTTTGTTGATTTAGTGCATATTATTATTTTTATTTAAATAGTTTATATGTTTAAATAATATTGCTATGGCTTTCCAAAATATTAAGTTTTAAATAATTTAGAATCCACGTGCGTTGCACGTATATATATATATATATATATATATATATATATATATATATATAGGTTACTTTTTATATGCAATAATTTATATGTATGACGTAGGTTTTTGTCTCCATCTTATTCCAGTTAATTAAATCTTGTAAACTACTGATAAATAATTTATCACTTATATTTTAATTAAAGCATATATAAACTCAGCTTGTACACATAATTCGTTGATGTCCTTTCAGAGGCGGCTCAACGATATTTGTGGCCTAAAGCCAAAAATTAAGAAGAGGCCTTAAATTATAGTAATTACATATATTTAATTTTTATTTGATTTTTTTTAATAATGGTTTATGAATCATCTTGTACGTATTTTGGCCATTCACTTGGCTATCTGCTAGCTCCCCACCATCGAATACATCCAGCAACTCTACTCATAAAGCTTCAAAAATTTTTTTATAAAAAACATCCGCAGTTAAGGATAACATTTTTGTAAACTTTAATCATCTGATGATCTTAATTCTGTTAGATGTTAAAATAATTTTATACATTTGAAATAGTTTAAGTGTAATTGAAATTGAAAAAAAATGACTTCACCTACTTACTCTTTATAAGAAATAATCTACTTCAAAAGATATTACAAATTAAAAGACTTTATTTTTTTTATTTTATTATCAATGTTGTCATCAAACTCATGTTATTTTGCCATTTGCATATTGCATGTTTATTTTTGAAATTCAAAAATTTATCTAAATAACCTTTATTACACTCCAAAAAGAAAAAAAATCTGGTATCTTTTTTATATTAATTTTATAATAAACACAATATTAGTTGCTAAAAAAAAGTTGAGGCCTTCAATTTGCGGAGGCCTAAAGCAATTGCTTTAGTCGCCTCCCCCTTGAGCCGGCACTGTGTCCTTTTTAGTCTAATGTCACAATACTCAAATACTTACCTAGTTTTTTCAATGTACTAAAAAGTTTTTTTCCAAAGCTTTGTCTACGCATGAATTGCAGTAATAAATAAATGAATTATCGTTGAAGTTTGCCACATTCATAAAAATATTTTTTGATAGTGAAAAAGGAATGGGAATTTTATTAAATTAAGCTAACCACTTCTTTAAATGCAATTAGTGATTGTATGTCTCGAAATATGTGAGTAGTCGAGAGAAACTTCCATAAAAGAAAAAGTCGACAGAAATTTACTTACGTGAATTGCAATTATAAGGAAAAATTAATGTCTCTACAGTAACAAAGATAATGGGAAGACTAATTTAACTGCAGTTACAACTAATGCAAACATTAGTGAAAGTAAATTTTCATTTTCATTGTTTAATGTGGCGTCACAGTGTAGTAAATTTTTGTCCCAAGCCACTGAGGCACTATCACACCGTCAAAGGTTGATTGGGTACAAGAAATTAAATCAACTGTCGTCGGTTCCAACCACACAGATTACTATATCCTCTCTTCCGTCAATATAGCAAAATAGCCCCCCAATTTTTCATACAAATTCTAAAAACACTCTCTTTTCTCTTTTCTCTTTTCTCTTCCCCCATACAGTTCACACTCTCCTCTGTCACTCTTTTCCTCCATTTTTCATACGCTCATTTCCTCCCAAATCCACACGCAGATCTGACCCTCGTCGAACCAGATCGGAGCCCTAGTTACACCGGCAATGGAGGAGGCACTGGAATTGGCACGTGCCAAGGACACGAAGGAGAGAATGGCGGGCGTAGAACGACTCCACCAACTTCTCGAAGCTTCTCGAAAAAGCCTCTCTTCTTCGGAAGTCACTTCTCTTGTGGATGTTTGCTTAGATCTTCTGAAAGACAACAACTTTAGGGTCTCTCAGGGTGCTTTACAATCGCTCGATTCCGCCGCTGTACTCTCCGGTGAACACTTGAAGCTCCACTTCAATGCACTTGTACCTGCCGTCGTTGAAAGATTAGGCGATTCGAAGCAGCCCGTTAGAGATGCTGCTAGACGATTGTTGCTTACTTTGATGCAGGTAACTCTTGCATGAGAACGCACTTACTTACTCTTCATTTTACTGTAACTCTACTCTTCTTTGCTAAATTTTATTTGGTACTCTACATAATGTGAGCATATTCTTTTTTTTTTCTTTCGAATTTTCGGATAAATTGATTGGTTAGAGATTTGTATTGCAGTACAGGGATAACGTGTGAGATTTGGAGAGTCTAGTTTAGGAGAACCCTTAAATCTTGCTTTATGCTGAAGTGGAATGAATATAGAGGATTCATATAGCTAAACCCCGATTGTGGTGTAGTTTGTACTGTTGGTTCAAACTCGGAATGCTGGTTGAATATTTCTTTTTTTTTTCCTTCTAATTTTCTTATTGTTTTGGGGGATAAGGATGGTTGGGAGGTGGTTGAACGATTGGAATCTTTGATCGGAATGAGTGAATAATAAAGAAATGATTTATGTGACTCAATTATTTGCCAGCAACGAATAATGAAGTTAAGTTGATAAGGGTATGTGTAGTATTTTCAGATTTTCTCCAAAATATGCGATATGCTTATTATGTGTGCGTTGGTCCTACTGTATGCACATGCACACTTTCAGGGATGAAAAGAGTGATAATAGTGCAAGATTATAGTTTACCATTCTGTAACTGAAAATTATGCAGAACATCATTAATGATCAAGTTTTTTTGACGTGTTTACTTTGACCAAACATATGATCAATCTAAAAAGTATCAGTAATACAAAAAAACGAACTTATCACATTTGTTGCTATAATGTAAAACTAATTTAGCCTGGTATTTAAGTGGAGAAGAGTTGAGGCGTGGACCCATGTAAAACTAATTGAGCACTTATTCTACAACATGATCTTTTGAGCAATAATTTTATTTACTCTCAGATGTGAATATTTTTTGTTAGAGCTGTTACAACCAGCATGAGATAATTTCACATGTCAAATATTAAAAAATTACTCATTTCTGCTAGTTTGTGAGGGAAAAAAACTGGAAATCTATTTGGTTGATTAATGTATATGTTCTACAGGTTTCTTCACCAACTATCATTGTTGAGAGGGCAGGGTCTCATGCTTGGATGCACAAAAGCTTCAGAGTTCGAGAAGAATTTGCTCGCACTGTTACATCAGCAATTGGTCTTTTTTCAGCAACTGAGCTGCCCCTTCAACGGGCCATTCTTCCTCCTGTATGTCAATCAGCACGAATGCCGATGAAGCTTTTTTGTATGTTGTCATAGGACATTAGTAACCTTTTCTGGATCCAATTATGTAAACATCCTTCTTCTTGCTGCTATTGTCAGATTCTGCAAATGTTGAGTGATCCTAATCCTGGTGTTAGAGATGCAGCCATATCATGTATTGAGGTTAGCAAAACTGTTGTCTCTTCTCAATTTCATGTAATTGGGTCTATCTGCAGACTGAAGAATTTTCTCTCTTCTCTAGATGGGAAGGAGAGAATTTTTACTTCCATTTGAATTGTTAGAGTTGTATTGATTAGTGTCTAGTGTTAGTGATTTTGCTGATGGCTTGTTCCGTCGAATCTTGACCGTCTGTGTTAATTGGAGTGATACGATAAGTTGCTAACTTTTGGAAAAAGACAAAAACTGTATTTGTAAGGCCAATAGCAAGATTTGAGATAGGGAGAGAAGAAAAAGAAGAACCAACAAACACAAGATTTAGTTTGTTTTTTTTGGGGGTTGGGGGGGGGGGGTGCGCAGAGGCTTTGAGAGATTTTAATCCATAAGAAACAGCATAAGTAATTTATTAAGGCTTGATGTTGCTTACTTGAATATGCTCTGACTTAACATGCAAAAGAGGCCAATATACTACATATCGGTTGCTTCAGTATAGATACATAAGAGTTTTGGTTAGGCCATTATGTTGGGTTTGGATGGGAAAAGAATACTAGTCTACATTTTTTCCGAAAATAACAACAATAACAACAACATACCAAGTGAAATCCCATAAGTGGGTTCTGGGGAGGGTAGTGTGTACGCAGACCTTACCCCTACCTTGTGTAGGTAGAGAGGTTATTTTCGATAGACCCTCGGCTCAAGGCAAGCACAGTCACAACAATTTAGAGAAAGAAATACAATATTGAAAAAGTCAATTGAAAAGAAGCAATAACAACATCAAGGTAATCACAATACCATAGCAGAAGCAACATCAGTTAGTAATTGAGATCCAAGTATAAGGAAATACTAGAATAATACTACAATTACTGATATGGAAAGAAAACACGCTCGACTACCGCCTAATCTTCTACCATAATATTCGATCTCCACACCCTTCTATCAAAGGTCATGTCCTCGACAGTGTCCTGCTTAATTACCTCTCCCCACTACTTTTTTGGCCTACCTCTACCACTTCTTAGACTCATCATTGAGATAGGGAGAGAAGAAAAAAAAAGAACCAACAAACACAACAAGATTTAGTTTGTTTTTTTGGGGTTGGGGTGGGGGTGGGGGAGGTAGAGGCTTTGAGAGATTTTAATCGATAAGAAACAACATAAGTAATTTATTAAGGCTTGATGTTGCTTACTTGAATATGCCATGAGTTAACATGCAAAAGAGGCCAATATACTACATATCGGTTGCTTCAGTATAGATATATAAGAGTTTTGGTTAGGACATTATGTTGGGTTTGGATGGGAAAAGAATACTAGTCTACATTTTTCTGAAAATAACAACAATAACAACAACATACCAAGTGAAATCCCATAAGTGGGGTATGGGGAAGGTAGTGTATACGCAGACCTTACCCCTACCTTTTGCCAGTAGAGAGGTTGTTTTCGATAGACACTCGGCTCAAGGCAAGCATAGTCACAACAGTTTAGAGTAAGAAATACAATATTGAAAAAGTCAATGGAAAAGAGGCTGTCACAACATCAAGGTAATCACAAAACCGAAGCAGAAGCATCATCAGGTAGTAATTGAAATCTAAGAATAAGGAAATACTAGATTAATACTACAACTATTGTGTATGGAAAGAAAACACACTCGATTACCTCCTAATATTCTACCATAATTCTCGATCTTCACACCCTCTTATCAAGGGTCATGTACTCGGTATGATGAAAAAAGTGTTGTGATGAGCGTGAAGCGAGGAAAAACGACAAGTCTCTTTTTGCTTAAAGCGAGAAGCGAGAAGGGAAGCGCTCGCTTTTTTGAAATGAAGCGGAATTTTAAAAAAAAACATTAAAATAAATATTGCATAGACAACACATGTAACTGTAAGCAAATGTTCAATACTTCAATGTAAAAACTAAAGAGTACCATCAATTAAAGCATAAAATGAGCATTCTATTCTTCTACAAGATTAATTGAAATGAAAAAAATGGCAGTAACTGAAACGAAAAAATTGGGCAGCATTTCGCTGCAATTTATCACTGAAACAGTGAAAGAAGAAGATGAAGAAGAGAATGAGAAAAAGAACTGAAGGGAAAAGAATAATTGCCAGCGTTTCGCTGCTATTTTGGGACCAAAACAGTGAAAGAAAAAGAAAAAGAAGAAGAAGAAGGAGGAGGAGGAAAGCACATACCTAGGCTTGAAATTGATAAATTTTTTAAGTTTTTAACGTTGACAGCCCTTAATATGTAGAAGCGCTCGAAATTGTCGCTACTGTCGCTTTTACGCTTCTCGCTATTTTTGCATAAGCGCTCGTTTATTCAACTTGCTACGCTTCACATCACAGATGTGCCGGAGGACTCGCTTTGCTTCGCGCTTTAAGCGCTGAAGCTAGTGTTTTTCACAACACTGGCTGAAGATGTGCAATGTCCTGCCTAATTACCTCTCCCCACTACTTCTTTGGCCTACCTCTACCTCTTCTTAGACTCACCATTGTCCATTTCGCACACCTCCTCACTGGGCCTTCCATGCATCTCCTCTTCACATGCCCAAACCATCTCAGCTTCGCTTCTCGCATCTTGTCCTGAAAATCCAATGTAAATTTCTAGTTTTAGAGTCACATAATGAAGAAGGCTTAACTCGATTTGGAAATACAAAACTACTTGTTTAAGCAAAGTTGAGTATAAAGGATAAGATAGGCATTTGAATAGTCTTATATCATTTGGTTGTGGTTTAATCGAGGAGCCATGATGAAGCCTTGGGGAACTTTTGTACTTGTGAAGAGAAATTTATTGCACCTTTTAGTTCCTCCACCTGATGAGAGGATGATTGCAAGATAGTCCTATAGCAACATCACCACCTCCAACTGTACGGTTGGGGAATCTCGAGTCACCAAGGGAGCAAAGTGGCAAAAGCCACCTATGTTGCTCGAACGCGAGTGCGTGTATTCGATCGGGTGCGAATCTAGAGATTGGATCCTTCATAATCTAAATTTTAAGATTTGGGGGTATGGATCTAGGTACGGATAAGGGTAAAAATAATTCAAAATTCTAAAAATAGATCTAATAAATATCCAAAGTTACGAGAGATACTCTTTGAAAAACTTATAGGTAATGGAGTGCAACCAATAGTTCAATCTTTCATTTAGAGTCTCAAGTTGTAGGCACTAGCAGGCAGCAACTAAAATTCGATCTTCCATTTTTTCGTCAAGTTTGTCCATGGATTGTCGTCAAAGTATCCAATCTCGATTAACCACATCCGGTACGAATCCCATGCCCTTACCAATGTCGTGTCGACACGTGGCGGGACGGTTAAAATGAAGAGTCTGCGCAATATAGTAAACCACTAATGGCCTCCTGGCTAGCGGAGGTTTGAGGGATGGAGGTTTACCATCGCCCCCCCCCCCCCAACCCAACCCACCCCCACACACACACCAAAAAAAAAAAAAAAAGCAAGAGATTGACTGAAAAGACAAAAGGCCTGTACTTTGCTCATACACCTTGTTATCTATTTTGCTGAGATTTCTAGATGTTCATTTCCTCAATTGGTATAGGTCTTTAACCCTAGACTTCGAAGTCTTTGGTTTTACCTTTCAGCCATCAACTTTAATTTGGAAAAGTGACTGTTTTAGTTTCACTCTCAAAGTCTTACCACGTCTCTGACTGTGAGTTTATGTGGCTTTTCTTCTCCCTTTCAGTGTTTCACTCTCAAAGTCATAGCACGTCTCTGACTGTGAGGTTATGTGGCTTTTCAACTTTAGTTTGGAAAAGTGACTGTTTTAGTTTCACTCTCAAAGTCATACCAGGTCTCTGACTGTGAGTTTATGTGGCTTTTCCTCTCCCTTTCAGTGTTTCACTCTCAAAGTCATAGCACATCTCTGACTGTGAGGTTATGTGGCTTTTCTTCTCCCTTTCAGTGATTAACTGGTACCATGGAGTCAAAGTCATAGCACGTCTCTGACTGTGAGTTATGTGGCTTTTCTTCTCCCTTTCAGTGATTAACTGGTAACATGGAGATGCTCCAGTTTCACGCAGTCTTTGTTTTTATTCTTTTACAAGCTTGAGGTCTTGGTTTTGGCTAGTTATCAAGGAATTCGCCTGAGATTGACCAATTTAATTGATCAAACATTTAGAAATTATCTCTAATTAATAGGCGAAGGCTCAAGATTGTCTGAACTAGCCCAAGGATCAATTCTAGTTGAAAGCAAGATCACAGGACAGAATGTTTTATTAAAAATACACATTCAATCTGAAAAAATATGAAACTCTAGTTCTCAATGGAAAAGTAAGAGTAGATTCTTGAATCTAATTTACCTTTTCTGAACTGTGTAACCAAGATGATCAGCTTGATTCATGTGCCTGGTTACTAGCTATGTAGATTTCGGATTCAAAACCGTTATATGCTGCGTGGAAGTGATTAGCTGTTACTAGTTGGATTGTAATCATTTCTCTGTAGTTGGTTAAAGTTGCAGCAGGAGGTAAGCTGTTGATGAATGTTTGGAAATATTTGGTCTCTGTATGATTCTGCTGCTTGTTAATATTGCTTGTTATCCTATGATATTGTTGTTTTGCTTCTTTTCTCTAACAAATATCTAGTTCCATGATTAAGATTTATGTCTTTAACAGTCGTCCCTCACTCCATGTTTTATCTTCTTTGCAGGAGATGTATTCACAGGCTGGACCTCAGTTCCGTGATGAGCTTCAGCGCCATCATCTTCCTACCATGATGGTATATTTACATAACTTGAGACGTTTTCATTCTAGTAAATAACTTCCTATCATATGTAGATTTTATTTCGCTTGGTCACTAAAAGAAAATTTTCTTCTCAATCTGTCTTGACTTGATAACTGGCTGCAGCTAAAAGATATTAATGCCAGACTAGAGAAGATTGAGCCCAAAAATCGATTAGCAGATGGAATTCCAAGAAACTATTCAGCTGCTGAGGTGAGACCCACCAGTCTTAATCCCAAGAAAAGCAGCCCGAAGGCTAAAAGTTCAACAAGAGAGGTATCTCTTTTTGGAGGTTAGTAATATGTTTTGGAAACTTCTATTTTATGGTAAGCTTTTGTGGGCATCCTATTGTCATGTTGTTTGGTATAGAAGTTATCAAGGCTTTGCTGGTTAACCTTTGTAGAACTGTTGGTTATTACATATTGTAGGTGCATGTCTTTTCCTGGTTCAAGTGTTTTGAATGAACCAAGGAAAGGGGGGGGGGGGGGAGCATAGTTGTGCAGTGGGAATATGGACATAGAAAAATCATTCGGTAGTGGTGATCAGGATAATTTTCTGGGTAAAACAACTACTATGAGCTAAAGGGTAGTTTGAACAAAGAAAGGGAACGAAAAGGGAGGATTTTTTGCTGTCATGTAATGCATAATAACAGTCTATGGTTGTATACTTGATCAAATGTTTTACTTTGGTCTACTTTTGTATAGGGGATGGTGATATTGCAGAAAAACCTGTCGAACCAATTAAAGTGTACTCAGAGAAGGAGCTGGTAAGGGAATTTGAGAAGATTGCTTCTACCCTTGTGCCAGAGAAGGATTGGTCTGTCCGTATCGCTGCTATGCAAAGAATTGAAGCTCTTGTTATTGGAGGTATGTTTTCTATTATGACACTTGAGGTATAAGAACGTCCCTTTCTTTTATTGAAATTATATACAGAGCTCAACACCTCCTCCTCCCTCCCCCACATGAAAGGAAAGAAAACTGTACGAATAAGAGAAAATAGATTATTTATGTTCAAACAATTTCTTTCCTTTTATTCCTTGACCAGCTTGTATTGCGGCTCATCTTCTCTTTCATCATATCAGGTGCAATTGATTTTCCTTGTTTCCGTGGACTTCTAAAGCAACTTGTTATCCCTTTGAGCACACAGTTATCTGATCGGAGATCCACCATTGTCAAACAGGTCTGTTACCATAGTCAATAACAGTAGCAACTCTGCTGTCATATCTATTGCTAGTGTGCCTTTTGAAAACTTATTTTTCCTCTAATTATACGTTTAGCTATTTCCTGCTTTGTTACCTGGGCTGTGTCTAATGGGTTATGAGCGCCTGGTTATGGATCAATCAACACAGAAAATCTACAGTAGAAATTTGAATGTTTATATCACATATTTACATCGTAGTATATCCAAAATAGCTTGCTAATGCTGTCTGCTCCACTTCTGCTGCAGTTTCCGTCTCATAAAGGCCTTTTAGTAGTCAGACAGACATGTGTCCCTTTCTTTTTTCCAATGCGTTTATGCAAGCTAAAACTGCATCTTGACATTTGCGGTTATTTTTCTTTTGTTCTGGAGACATTTCTTTTGCATCAGTTATTAATTCTCAGGTTAAAGGGTATATCCCAACCTGAATGTATGCACCTAGAATCTTGTCTTTTTGTCAGATTTTATCAGTTAAGATGTCTCCTTGCTTGAACCTGGAGTATCAAAATACGTTTCCAGGCGGTTTATACTTCACCTAATCATTTTTTTTCCTGAAATTGATGAGAAGAGTTGTTTAGTGTCTCATATGCATGTACTCCATAAACATGGAGAATTTTAAATAGACTAAAGTGTTCTGGTGGAGAGGATTTATAATGTCTGCTCCTTGTTTGCTGGTAGGCTTGCCATTTGTTAAGCTTCTTATCCCAAGAGCTTTTGGGAGATTTTGAGGCGTGTGCCGAGATGTTCATTCCAGTGAGTAACTTTTTTGCTACTGTCAGCAGATTTATTCTTCTCTCATCTTATTTCGGGAAAAAATTATCTCATGCTATATGACATTGGTTGTTTCTGACTTCCTGATTTGAACTTCAGGTTCTTTTCAAGCTTGTTGTGATAACTGTTCTCGTAATTGCAGAATCTGCTGATACCTGCATAAAAACGGTAACGGGTTATGTGCCAATACAATCTTCTCTCTTTTGCTCCATGTTATATTGGTCAGTCATGTGCTGCTACTTTTATTTTCAGATGTTGCGCAACTGCAAAGTTGCTCGTGCACTTCCTCGAATAGCTGATTGTGCAAAGAATGATCGGAATGCAGTCCTTCGTGCAAGGTTTGGTTCTCCTTCCTTAGTAGTCAATTATCATGTTTATTCTGATTTGACTCTGGACAGTGCTGTTCCTGATTTGCAACACTTAACAGATGCTGTGAGTATGCACTTCTAATCCTGGAACATTGGCCTGATGCTTCTGAGATACAACGTTCAGCAGAACTCTATGAAGACCTTATAAAGTGTTGTGTAGCAGATGCAATGGGTGAGGTATGGATCTCGAATTCTACGTATCAGATGTATATGTGACTGTATACGATGCTTCTTGGCATACACATAGAGACACTCTTTTCCAATTTGTACTTGTATTCAATATATCTTTTTCCCTTTCTTTTTGCAATGTCATTACTCTCAGTTGAAAGCTTAACAGGTACGATCAATTGCAAGATCTTTGTACAGAATGTTTGCAAGAACTTGGCCAGAACGTTCCAGGCGTTTGTTTATGTCCTTTGATCCTGTTATCCAAAGGGTACTTGCTCTTCTCTTATAGTTGCTCCCAGCATCTTTCCAACACTGATGATTGGCATTGCTTTAAATTGCTTTTAAATTTGACAATGGGCTAAAGGGAAACACTTCTGCAGATCATAAATGAGGAAGATGGTGGGACTCACAGACGACATGCTTCACCTTCTGTTCGAGAGAGGAGTTCACACTTCTCACTTGCGCCTCAAACATCTGCTTCGCAGATTCCTGGTTATGGAACATCTGCAATAGTTGCTATGGATAGAACTTCCAGTTTGCCTTCAGGCACGTCCCTCTCCTCTGGGCTACTCCTATCACAAACAAAACCTGTGGGTACTGGCACAGAACGTAGCTTGGAAAGTGTACTTCATGCCAGCAAACAGAAAGTTTCTGCTATAGAAAGCTTGCTCAAAGGTCTGGATATATCTGAGAGAAGTCGATCCTCTAGTTTGGATCTAGGTAATTGTTTCCTCTTCCATTATCGTTTCTCCATCTCAAAAGCTTGTGTGTAGTATTTTAGTGAGTTTATCACATGCAGCTTCTATGATTTAGCAAAAAGGATGCTGTAAAAACACTATAGCTATAATGTTTGAAAGTTTATGAACGGCTTAATTTTTCTTCTACTGCCCCTAGTGCAGGAGTTGACCCACCATCGTCCCGTGATCCACCATTTCCTCTTGCTGTTCCTGCGTCGAATAGTCTTGCTAATGCTTTGGTAGATGCACCATCTGGTTTCTTTAAAGGTAATAATCGCAATGGTGGATTGGGTTTGTCCGATATCATTACTCAGATCCAGGCCTCGAAGGATTCTGCTAAAGCATCCTATCGAAGTAGTGTGGTTCATGAATCCTTTTCAGCTAATTCTTATTCGGCAAGAAGGGCTTCTGAAAAACTACAAGATAGAGGATTTGTTGAAGATCATGCTGAACAGAGGGAAGGTAGGCGGCTAATGAACTCGCATGTTCACAGACAATATGTAGAGTCACCATACAAAGATGCTAACTTTAGGGATTATCAGAATAATTACGTTCCAAACTTTCAACGTCCTCTATCAAGAAAGAACACAGCAGGAAGAATGTCTGCTAGCAAGAGGAGGAGCTTTGATGACAGTCAGCTCCCACTAGGAGAAATGTCAAGTTATGTGGATGGACCCGCTTCACTAAGTGATGCATTAAGTGAGGGTCTCAGTCCTAGTTCAGATTGGAATGCTAGGGTTGCTGCATTTAGCTATATCAGGTCTTTGCTACAGCAGGGGCCTAGAGGTATTCCAGAAATCATTCAGAGCTTCGAGAAGGTTATGAAATTATTTTTCCAGCACCTTGATGATCCCCATCATAAAGTTGCACAGGCAGCTCTGTCAACCCTTGCAGATCTTATTCCAGCTTGCAGAAAACCATTTGAGAGTTACATGGAGAGGATTTTGCCCCATGTTTTCTCGCGGCTAATTGATCCCAAGGAATCGGTGAGGCAGCCTTGCTCCACTACATTAGAAATTGTAAGCAAAACATATGGTATAGATTCCCTTTTGCCAGCTTTGCTCCGTTCATTGGATGAACAGCGTTCTCCGAAGGCCAAGCTTGCTGTAATTGAGTTTTCAATTGGCTCTTTTAACAAGCATCCTTCGAATTCTGAAGGTGCTGGAAATAGTGGCATCCTCAAGTTATGGCTTGCTAAGTTGACACCACTAGTCTATGATAAAAACACCAAACTGAAAGAAGCAGCTATTTCATGCATTATATCAGTGTACACACACTTTGATGCAACAGGGGTTTTGAATTTTATTCTTAGCTTATCAGTTGAAGAACAAAATTCCTTGAGACGGGCACTTAAACAGTATACCCCTCGTATAGAGGTGGATTTGATGAATTTTCTACAGAATAAGAAGGAAAGGCAACGTTCCAAGTATGATCTATCTGATGTTGTTGGAACATCTTCTGAAGAGGGATATATAGGAGCTTCAAAGAAAAGTCATCTATTTGGAAGGTATTCTGGAGGTTCAGTTGATAATGATGGTGCCAGAAAGTGGAACTCTGTTCCAGACTCGACCTATATGACTAGCTCCATAGGTCACTCGTTGTCTGATGATACTCAAGACTTCTATCGTGATGTTGAAACTGGTTCCAACTCCGATCTTCCTGTTTCAAAAGCTTTGGCCCTTACCGCTAATCAGAGTGACGGATTGTGGGATAATCCGCAGGAATATAATTACGACAGCTTAAAGATGGAGCACACTTCCACTCCCCATCTGGAGGTTAATGGGTTAGTTGACTCGGAGCATCTAGGGGTAGCTGTGGGTGTTGGAGCTGATAAGGAATCTGATTCGGGACTTAATCACCTGAAACTTTCTGCTCTGAAGATAAACTCAACTCCAGCAACTGGACCAAGCATTCCGCAAATTCTTCATACGGTGAGTTATCTGTGGTCAATCTGTACCTGTCAAGTTACAGTTTATTGTCAAATTCTCAGAGATTCTCCTCGTCCTTGGCTAAAGAAACTATCAAGTCTTTTTTGCAAAAACTTGGGATGAAAACTATCAAATCTTTATCATGCTCTCTCTTCCACTTTTGCCAGATCTGTAATGGCAGTGATGAAAGTTGTGCTGCCAACAAGCATGGTGCACTCGAACAACTAGTTGAAGCTGTTGCCAATGATCAATCTATATGGAATAAGGTATATTAGTCGCAGATTTATCTGTTTGGTTGTTGCTGTTCCTTTATGTATACTTTAAAGGGAAATTTACATGAAAATACAGTTAGAGGAAGCACTTTTCACATGCCTAACCCACAAATATAGTTTTCATCCGATAGCCCACAAACATTAATCAATTTTCTGAAAACAAGTCAAACTCGCAAATTTCGTCGGACTTCGTCAACCGTTTACCCATTAATCTCGTCGGACTTCGTCAAGCGTTTACTCACTTTGATTACTTTTTCCTTTTACCAGTCTTTTCACGCCTAAATCAGATTCCGTTTTTTTCTTTCATTTTTATCTTTTCCTTTTTTCCATTTTCATTCTTATTTTTTCTTTTTTTTTACTTCCCTTTTTATATATTTCCTAAAATTCACAATATCAGGAAGTTGAAGTAAAAAGTATATTCATCCTTAAAGTCTATAATTTTAATAATTTTTTTTTCAAAATTCAAAGTTTTGTAAGGGAAATTCTTATTTCACTGGAAAAGTAAAAAATTACATTATTAAACCCCTTATATACATTGTTTTACATAGCCATACGTTAATTATACACAATTATATAATAATACACACTATCTGAAGGCAAGAAATCCAAACACTTCTCTACAATTATCTATGTTGTATAGTTATGTATACCTATGTTAATCTTGTATACTTGTGTATAATCATGTATAATTCTGTATAACTCTGAGAATACACACAAATATACATGGTTATACATGATTATATAGAGTATATATACAACATATACATCATTCTTCCTCCCTTCGGAAGTCATTAAAAGTGAAGAAGAAATAACCACTCAATAAGAAGAGGAAGAAGAAGAACAAGGAAAAATTACCAAAAAAAGGAGATTTCGTAACTTAGAATAAGAGACAAGAATTAAAAGAAATAACCACGAACTTGTAGTAGTAGAAGAAGAAGAAAATATATGTATATTCACCAACGGCCAAAAAATAAAAGGATCCTCTAATGTCAAAGTCGGAATCGGCTTTGGCGAGCACTGAATCGAAATAAAGAAAAAGAGAGTGGGGACAGTAATATGGCTAAGCGATGAAAATAGTTTTTCAACTTATGTACAAACTGGGCCATACCGGGTAAGAAGGTAAAATATAGGCCCAATTTTGTTAGAATGTTGGGCCAATTGACAAAGAGAGTAATTTTTCCTACTTTAAATTCCTCGTGCAACATTGTAAATCATATTTAGTTTAATTTCTTTTTTTCGTATTCAAAAACTAGATAGAGCTCAATTATTGCTTATTTATTTTAAAAGTTCTACTGAATATCAGGATTCAATTCTACTAGTTTGAAAGATGGATTTTATTATGACATGTCATCTTTCGTTCGGCGCAGTACTTCAATCGGATATTGACTGCTGTACTCGAGGTGCTAGATGATTCTGAGTCTTCAATAAGAGAACTTGCTCTATCTCTGATAGTCGAAATGCTGAAGAATCAGGTTTTTTGCTGCTTATCAAATTTATTTTTATTCCACCCCTTTATCTATAGATAAGAGAGGTTGTGTGCGTCTTTTTAACCCGTTTCATTTACAATGTCGTTTTATTTTATCCATTTTCTGTTGTTTCTCAGAGAGATGCTATGGAGGATTCAGTTGAGGTTGTAATTGAAAAACTGCTCAACGCAACCAAGGATGTTGCCCCGAAAGTAAACTCTCACTTAGATGAAGTTATTATGCTGAAAATTTCCCTTCCCCCCCTTTTCTAATGTGTTGTTATATTGTTCAGGTTGCAAATGAAGCCGAGCATTGTTTAACTATGGTATTGTCCTTGTATGACCCATTTAGATGCTTAAGTGTAAGTTCTTGTGTTTCATTTGAATTTGCTTAGCAAGATATCTGGATTTCTTCTTTTCATTTTTCTCTTGGATCTCATGGCCTTTTTGCTATTCCTATATCTGATAAGTTACTGTTTTTGCAGGTTGTTGTTCCTTTGCTTGTCACCGAAGATGAGAAGACTCTTGTAACTTGTATTAACTGTTTGACAAAGGTAATTTGCTGATTGGATCTGACCCCTGAACTCATAGAGTCTTGTGTCTGGTTTTCCGATGTGAAAAGAAGTAATTGCTTTGCTAGTGTATGTCAAACTTGGAGAAGCTAAGTTTTGATTGGTTAGTGATTTGAACTTATTTCCTTTTTCAGCTTGTGGGGAGGCTTTCCCAGGAAGAATTGATGTCTCAGCTACCCTCGTTCTTACCTGCCCTGTTTGATGCTTTTGGAAACCAGAGTGCAGATGTTCGCAAGGTGCCAATTTCTTTTCTATTTGTTCTCTTTCTTTTTCTTTTTTGAGCCTAAAAAGCTTTGTAGAATCACTAATAGAATTAAACTAGTAGTTATAGCTTCAATAGAATCAAGCAGGGTAATAGTTGTTGCTTCAGCAGAATGTGCATCTCCTACTTGTTTTCTTTTATATTGTGGAGATATCAGCTAGATAGCATGGGATGTTATTGACGAGCGTAAACCACACTATAAAATTAAGCTCGTGCTATGTCAAAGATAGTATAGAAAGTTATCATCTCCACATGGATTGGACTAAACATTGCTCAAGTAATTTCTAGTTAAATACTGTTCAGGATGATCAACACTTCGATTGGGAATGATTATGAGCTATAATTAACTACTAAGAGTAAAGCAATTAACAATTGATTACAGAGAACTAGAGATTAGCAAAATTGATTTTTTATCAGTGCGAGAAATTAGGGTTATGACATGATAAGTGCAAGATTGTTATCCTGGACTTGACATGGTTAAATTTCACTGTTAAGGATCTATTGATTCTCACGAGTTCAACAAGTTATTATCCTATTATTTTGATTCAGGTTCTTTAAAGAAGTACCAAAATAAATTAAGGCATGCGTTGCAAGAAATTTTCAATTTTAATCTCCTCTTCCGATTAAGCACGATAATGAATAAAATCACAACTAGAGTTAAAGCCCCTCCAACAAATTCAAGCAATCAGACAATAATCAAATTCATAGATAACAATCAAGTCACCAAATCATGTCAAACCCTAAGGTAAATGACTCCATAATCATAGAGGACGTTATCACAAATGGAGTCAAAGAATAAGAAAACATCAATCCAACGTTACAATCCAAACTCTCGTATTGAATTGGTGGAAAGATGATGAAATCTTATGTCTTGAAGCCTCCAATGTTCTCCAAAAGCTCCGTAGGTAAAAAGTCCTCTAAAAATCGTATTTTTGGTGTATTTATACTATAAAGGAACGAGCCTGGAGGAAACTACCCTCTCTGAGCCGAAGTAGGAAAATTGCACATGCGCGCTGCTCCATGTGCCGGCTAGTGCACTTTTTTCAGAGAGTTGATTTTTTGTCAGAAATCCGCCTCTACACTGCCGCGCCGCGCCATTCAATGCCCCATGCGGCGCGGTAGTGCATTTTTCTTAGAGTTCGGGTTTATCACTTTTTAACATCCAGGATGGGTCCTTGACCCCGAATGCGATCTTGGTTTAATTCCTTGGGCTTCTACTCAGAGTTCAAAGCTCCAAATTATCTATTTTAGCTCTAAAATCGCTTCCTAACTCGGAATCACCTCTTACAAAGCACAATACACATAATAAGAACAAAGCATTGTCATTTAAGCTCAACCACGAATAAAGTGCAGTAATTAGAATCATAATATAGCTAAAACACGGGTTCCTAGCCTACCATCAGTTATGCTATACCTGTTTGTTTGCAATTGGCATACTCTGGCAGTTCTGCAGGAAAGGGTGCCCCAGCAATTCTATTTGGCATTGGTCCTTATGCATATCCCTATCAGAATCAGGGACACCGGAATCGAGTAAAATAAAAGAGGGTTGAAGGCAGTTGTATGCCATGCTTGAGAAATATGAAATACTCCTTAGAAAAGCACCTAATATCTTGTTTCAAAAATTCATTTTATGTTAGAAGATCTAATATATTTTATGTAACAGATCGTTTCACGTGTAATTATTAGTACAATAACAACAACAACAACAACAATAACAACATACATGTGATCTCATAGGTGAGGGGTCTGGGTCTGGGGAGGGTAGGGTGTACACCGACCTTACCCCTACCTTGTGTGAGGTAGAGAGGCCGTTTCAATCTATGTTGCGCGGACTCTCCAAAATGCTGTCGTACCCTTGTTAGATCTTCCAAAAGTGCACCACTTTTGGAGGATCCGATCAGCACCCGGAGTCATTTCCGGAGAGTCCGAGCAACATAGGTTTCAATAGACCCTCGGCTCAAGAAAAGAAATTTCTAAACACATGTCAATATTAATATGCAACAAAAACTTCTGAATTACCATAGTTGAGGATAATAAAATCTCCTTAAAAGGTACATAATAATAACTCTCTTGGAGATTCATTTTGATAATTATCTAACAAAGCATCTGATATGTCTTAGTAGCAGTCTACAATGAAAAATTCATAGTCTTGTTCCTTAGCCATATATTGCAGTCATATTTCGGTATTAATAGTTGTTTCCATTTGTCAAATGCTATTGAGCCCCTGCCCTCACTTTATTGTATTTTCCTGACACCTGTTTATGGACTCGATATATTGTCATTCGACAAACCTTACCTTATCCCAGAAAGAAAGTTTAAAAAGAAGATCATGCTAGCTTATGGCTCATACACAAACCTTAGTAATACAAGCTTTGTGGCTGTGGTTTAACCAAATTCGATTGCCTATAATGAAACGGCGTTATGGCTCATATACTGTTGACGAATGAAGAGATGAATATAGTTCACATTCTGTACCTGTCTGCAGTTTCATCAATTAAGCTGTTTTTTGATATGCGTACATTTTTTGGGTGGGCAGACTGTTGTGTTCTGTTTGGTTGACATATACATCATGCTCGGCAAAGCATTTTTGCCATACTTGGAAGGGCTGAACAGCACACAGTTAAGATTGGTGACTATTTATGCAAATCGAATATCACAGGCCAGAACAGGTACTCCTATAGATGCTAACCGCAGTTAGCTGTTGCCAGCTTTTTGGGATTTCCTTGTTGGTTCCTGAGGAGTTTAATCTTATCATTCAATCTTTTGATGTGTCCTGTATATCGTGTGAATGTGCATTTTGAAGGCAGGTAAAGTTGTATTCTTTTATTTAACTGTGTGTTCATCTTTTTTCCTCCCATATATTGGTTGGGAGTTGGAGAGTGCGTGTTGGGAACAAGAGTGATGTTGTAAACAGTAAATGTTGTGCTTATAATGAAATCTACAGTTTATTGAATACTGTTTTAGAAACAGATAGCTTTTGGCTCTTTTAATATCTTTCATTTGATCATCATTCGGTCCCCACTCTAGGCCCCAGCTGCCGCGGCTTCATTTTCTTTCCATCTCGAGTTGCTTCACAAAAAACATCGGAAAATCTACTCTCAAACTTACTTGCATTGTGTTAATTATTGAGTTCACATGAATATGAAGAAAAATAACAATAAAGAGAATATGAAGCACCACTTGATAAACTAGTTTACTCCTTTTAGGGTTTCTGATTTATTTTCCTTTTCTTGTTTCCTTCCTGCTTTGTTAGAGTACAAGATAAAATACTGTGAATGAGAATGCAAAATTTAGATACTTTGTAATTCATAAAAGTAGTTCTTGCTCCACACGCAGAGCGCAGAAAGCTTATATCTTTTGTATTCTTTCGTTTAAATGTGGATCAAATAAGGATCTAAGCTGTATGTATGTTAGCTAAATTCCACTGATCTCTTCCGTTTGCGTTTATCTGCAAAGTTGGACAGAATAACGTTGCCTTAAATCGTTTGTGATTGGAATATTCCGATAGGTCGACACTAGGGGTGGCAAAATGGTTCAAAGAAAACAGTTAACCTGGATAATGAACTTTTTAAAAACGGGTCAAATATGGATAAGAACCATATTATCCATTTAGAAAATGGATAACCAATGAGTAACCAATGAGTCTAACTTATACATTTGTAAAGCCTCAAATTGGGGGTTCCTCAGGTTAGAGAGACTGAGAATTCTCTCAAAAGTGATCAAGAAGTCATGGATAATATGGGTAACCCATATTATCCGCCGGTTAACCCGTTTTTTATCCGTATTAAATATGGGTCGGGTCCGTTTTTTCATTACCCGTCTTCAACCCGAATCATATCCGACCCGCCCCGTCCGTTTGCCACTCCTAGTCGACACAGTTGATCACAGCTTTTGTGGCCATGGTCCTCACTTCAAGAAGGAGGGTATCATCATTCAGTGTATTAAGGAATAGTGAATGCAAATCTTTTAGGCAAGGGACCATTGTTTCGCCTATTTCCTCAGTTAGTATCCCAAGTATAAAGAAAGCTGACACTTTTGTGTAGTTGTTTGAACTGGAACCAGTGACGCATTGGTACAAGAATGGGAGTAACTCATGCCAACTATTATCTGGTAGAAATGAAGCAGCCATCTTTGCAACAGTGTAAGAGAGCTCTATGTTGTCTGATGCTTCAAGTGAGATACGATCAAGGAGAACTGATTTGATGATCGATTGGTTGACCCGCTTAGATTGCCCCAGTAGGCAACTTATTTAGGATTATCACACACTTTTCACGAAGATCAATGTCATTAGAAGAGCGGAGAAAATTAGCGAACTTATAGCCTGTTTGGCCAAGCTGGAGAAATTAACTTATTTTGAGAAGTGTTTTTTTTAAAAGTGCTTTTGAAAAAAGTACTTTTGGAGAGAAGCCGTTTTTGTTTGGCTAATCACTCTAAAAAGCACTTTTGAAAAATAATTTGTGTTTGGCCAAGCTTTTCAGAAAGTGCTTTTAAGTATCAAATTACGAATAAGGACATAAATGGATTTACTTAATAGTTAATATTATAAGTAAATAAATAATCTCAAAATTTTGTTATTACAAGCAATAAATGAATCTTTTCATTTTATTTAAGTAAAATATGAAAATAAAATTAAAAAGTACTTAATTCTTTTAATATAATTTAAATATATTAAAATTCCTTCAACAAATATAAAAGCATTCACCCCTAAAGTCACTATATATTAGAAAGCTATCCTAAAATAAGAAGAGATATTTAGACATTAATATCCTAAGTATTAGGTTTAAGAGTTATTTTGGTATATATCATATTTGTTAAGGGTATTTTAGGTAAGAAGAAAAGTCAAAACTGCTTTTGCTTCTAGTTTTGCTTTTAGGAAGTAGCTACTTTTTTCTGCTTCTTAGAAACTGCTTCTGTTTCTTCCTAAAAGTACTTTTTTCCTCCAAAAAAACTTGGCCAAACATCTCAAGTTAGGCCAAAAAAAGCACTTTTGGCCTCTTGAGAAGCTTGGCCAAACAGGCTATTAATAACAAGAGACTCTGGATTCTTCTGCTTTATAATGTTGAACATTGACTTAGCCTCCGAACCTTTTCCATTGGCGCTCGACATGTTATCGGAATTTAAATTCTCAAATGGGTCGGGTTTTTCTATTTCTTCTTTTGATGCGATGACTATTTATTTCAACTGTGTATTTTTACTGTTTCAAGTAAAATCTGTAAAAAATATATTTTTAGAGCACCATAATTTAGAGCTATATAAAAAATTATAGGCAAAATAATTAATTTCAAAATATGTATTTTTTATAACTTTTTAGATGCCTTGACTATTTATTTCAATTGTATAAATCTTTATTTTCAGGTCAAATTCAAAAAAGATTATCTAAAACTCTATTATTTTTAGCCAAATAAAAAAATTTAGCCTAAATAATGTTGTTCTATCCAAGTTCTATTATAAATTGTATTCGAAAAAAATTATCTAAAGAAGTAACATACTTAAAAAGGTAAAAATATATTTTATTTTTCAAAAAAATGCCACATATAAAGGAAAAATTCATGTGGCAGGCGAGTGCACCTAAACTCTTTGCCACATCAGCGTCTAGGGGGATAATGACTCTCAAAAGGCGAGGTAATTCGTAATTAAGATCACGAATAGCTTAAAGCTGTAACTAATAATCCGTATCAAATTTAGGAGGGTTTTAAGGTATTTTGCCTTATTTCTTCTATATCCGGAAGTGAACAACAAATCACTGCTCTAGCAGTCCTCAAAAATGCTTGGTTTTGGTTGGCTTAGATATGCTTCTTCCTGTTGGCTTCAGATGGTCCTGTCTCTTCATGAACTGGGAGAGGGGCATCTGCAATTAGAATTTCTGTTTAGTGGATGATAAAATTCCAAACACATTTTACGTTATATTAATCTTCCAAGTTCCAGCTAATTTGCTAAAACCATGCACCTAGATATGACGTACACAGAGTTTAACATTTTTTGCAATCTCATTTCATACCTGGAGACATATTATCCTTCTTGGCTAATGATTTTGAGCGTTTCCTCTTTGTTTTAGGTCCAAAAGGCTCACTCTTAGGGGTGTACATGGACCATGTTGGTTTGATTTTTATTAAAACCAAACCAAACCAATTATATCGGTTTGGATTGGTTCGATTTTGTTGGGTTTTGTTGATTTTTTTGGGTTTTTTAGTTACATGAATGATATATCAAGCTTACTTTGTTAAATTTTTTATAAGTAAATATATGTTTAATAAAAATTGAAAAACATATGACCTATTAAAGTACTTTTATGTGATAATTTTCTTAGTAACACACGATAGTTATTTATTTAGTTGTCTGACAATAATTTTTTATTGATGTACACTTTCAAGTTTAACTGAATTTAATAATTAAACATAAAAATCAATATGATACCTGAATAATGATACGTTCTATTTAATTTTTAATTATCGATAAGTACCACTTCAAATTCGAAAAAGATATAAGAATCTAATAGATCATGACATACGAATATGGAAGAACAAAGAGATTGATGCATTTTAGTAACACTTGACAAGAAAGTAATTATACAACACATTATTTAAAGTTAATTAAAATGGAGCACTTCATATTCTATTAAATATTACATCCCATAAGAGAATCCCAAATATTTCTAGACATTTTTTAAAGAAAATTCTATATAAAGTTTTAAAAGTATATATAAAAATAATATATTTATATGTCGGTTTGGTTCGTTTTTTTTTAGTCAATACCAAACCAAACCTCATCGGGTTTTTTAATCGGTTTGGTTTGACTTTTCGGTTTGGTGCGGTTGTCCAGTTCGGTTTGTACACCCCTACTCACTGTCATGACAATGGACTCTTGCTTACTTTAGAAAGACTAGTCTCAAGGTACGCGCGATGCGCGTGTATTCTATCTCAATGAGTATTAATTTATAATAAAAGTATAAGTTCTTAAAGATAATTATATATGTTAAATGTTCATAATAACTAAATAAATAAAGAAGCTCTCGTAAAAATCCTCAATCATAAGTCAATAGTTCAACTTAAAATTTATTTCAGTTTAATAATATTATAACTTTAATTTCACAAGTTATCATGCTTCCTTTTTCAGTTTAAGCAAGAACAAGTCCTTAAAAACCTTATACCTTTAATTTCACAAGTTATCATGCTTCCTTTTTCAGTTTCAGCTAGAACAAGTCCTTAAAAACCTAAATAGTGCTGAAGGATAGCTTAAAATATATAATCAGGCAACTAATAATCTACAACTTTCATATGATCACAAAATCAAATTAAATAGCAATGAAAAAAAATACATTGAAAAGGATACTAAAGCAAGCTTGTAAGAGAATTTATAATTGAAAGAAGACTTTTCAATGACATATTAACTCCAGAGTATGACTTAGTATTAGAATTAAAAAAAAGGTAGTCCGGTGCATAAGGCATCTTGCATAATTTAAGTGAATAATTTATATAAAGTAAAATTTTAATATTTTAAAGTTCTAAGTTTTAGAAATTTTAGTCCAAGTAATACAAAAGATAATAAATTAAAGTTTATTAATTTTAAAATTCTAGAAATTATAAAAATAATTAAATGAAGTGTTTTTTATATATAATAATTAACATTAATTTGGAGGGACTTCAGATTTTCTTTTTTGCTTATAAAGATCAAGTTTAAAATGGAAAAAAAAGCGTTAGTTTTAGATTTTAGTCTTTTATTGTAGGTATTTTATTAAATAATCTAGAACTGAAAATATAATAAGCACATTATCTTTTACTAATAAAAAAATGGAAAACCAAACGTGATAAAAGTAAGTACTATAAATTAGGATGCATACCTATTTTAAACAAGGAAGTATTTAATATATAAAATATAGTTAATTTTGAAGCCCTAAACTTTAGGCAAATAACTTAAATTACTTTTATCCAATATACAATTGTGACGACCCAAAGGGTCATCACCTGTTTCCTCATTCATTCCGCGCTTCCGATGCCTTGAAAACCTCATTTTTACTTGCCTCGATTTGCGTGCGCAGTCCGGGCGCGTAGCCGTAAAGCTTATATCTTAAATTCTGTGAAAAAAATTTCAAAATGTGGCTTTAAAATGATTAAAGTTGACTTTGGTCAATATTTTTGGTAAACGGACCCGGACCCGTGATTTGACGGTCCCGGAGGGTCCGTAGAAAAATATGGGACTCGGGCATATGCCCGGAGTCGAAATCCGAGGTCTAGAACCAGAGTAAAAGAATTTTTCTGTGAAATTGTTTTTCTGAAATTATTAAGGAAAATGGAAATGAAAATTGATTAAAAGACTGTGGTATCGGGCTCGTATTTTGGTTCCGACGCCCGGTACAAGTCTTATATATGGTTTAAGCGCTTTCTGTGAAATTTGGTTGAAATCGGACGTCATTTGACGTGTTTCGGACCTAGATATCTAAAATTTGAAGCTTATGAAGTTAGAATGAAAAATGATGATTTTGAGGTTTGATTCATTGATTTTGATGTTGTTTTGGCGATTTGATCGCTCGGTTAAGTTTGTATGAGGTTGTTGAGTTAGTGTGTGTGTTTGGTTAGGAGCCCCGAGGGCTCGGGAGTGATTCGGAGGTGGTTCGGGGTGTTTTGAACTTAGTAAAAATTGCAGAAAATGCTCAGCTCTGATATCTGGTATGTTGTTCTATGCGATCGCGTAGCTTCCCCCGCGATCGCAATGCCCAGCCTTCCCATCCCTATGCGATCGCATTGTCCACTTCGCGATCGCATAGAGCATTTTTCTTGCCCAGTCATATTTCCTCTATGCGTTCGCATTTGCCTCATCGCGATCGCAGTGACCAATAACCTTTCCTCTATGCGATCGCAATGCCCTTTCCGCGATCGCATAGAGCAATTTTTGCCCAGTGATTTTAAATACCCAAAATAGAACATTGACGGGATTTTTCACCTAAAAACACACGAACTCATCTTCTCCACAGCCCATAGGCGATCTTTAGAGCTCTTCTTCACCAAAGCTTCTTGGGTAAGTATTATCTAACTCGTTTTCTTCATTTTCTATCATCATTTATTCAATTCCTAGGTTCAAATCATGTAATTTAAGGTGTAAATTGGGGGGAAATGGGTAGAACTAGGGCTTTTCAATTTTCTTTGATTTAGACCTCGTTTTGGGATCGAATTTGAAAACAAATTGTATATTCGGGCTCGTGGGGGAATGGGTGACATGGAATTGGTTCGAATCTCGGGTTTTGACTAAGCGGGCCCGAGGTCGATTTTTGAAATTTTGGGAAGAAAGCTTAGAAATTCATATTTAGGCATTGGGTTTAGTTTGTTTAACTATTATTAATATTGTAAAGTCATTATTTCATAGATTTGACTGAGTTGGAGCCGAATTCGATGGGTAAAGCTATACTAGAGGCTTGAGTTGAGTTTGGAGCATTCGAGGTAAGTGTTTGATCTAAATCTGGCTTGAGGGAATAGGATTAGAGTATTGTTTGCTAGTTGATAATTGTCGAGTACGGTGTATAGGCATGGTGACGAGTATCTATGCACTGGTGTCTAGCATGACCGTGAGTCCTTATTGTGTTATTCTAATTTCGTTGTGATTCTTCCTTGGGGAATTTATGATTTCTATATAATGTGAAGAGTATAAGAAAGAATTGTGATTATCTCCCTTGCCGGGTTTTAACTGTTTGCTTGTGTTTCCCTTGCCGGGACTTCCATTGCTGTTTGTCTATCCCTTCGCCCCCATTGGTTGTGATTGCTGCTTGGGTGAGGAAGAGTGATAAAGCACGAAGGTTGATGTCGTGCACGATTTGTGTTTTGATTATTAATGCACGAAGGAAAATTCCGTGCCATGTTTTGCTTATTAATGCACGAAGGAACATTCCGTGCCATGTTTTGATTATTATTGCACGAAGGGACATTCCGTGCCATGTTTTGATTATTATTGCACGAAGGAACATTCCGTGCCATGTTTTGCTTATTAATGCACGAAGGAACATTCCGTGCCATGTTTTGATTATTAATGCACGAAGGGACATACCGTGCCATGTTTTGATTATTACTCTCGTTGGCTATTGTAGTTGTACCGTTTCATTCCTCATTTATTGAGTTGGTATTTTAAATTGTTGATTATCTTGCTCTCCTTAATAGTTGCTATTGTACAGTTTCATTTCCCTATCTGTTGACTTTATATCTGAACTGCTACTCCCCCATAGCATGCTCCCCTCCCTCTTAGCTGTTTAAGTTCTGTATATTTTCCTTCTATTGCATATATTTGTACAGGTTTGTTTGGTAGTCTTGTCTAGCCTCATCACTACTTCGCCGGGGTTAGGCCAGGCACTTACCAGCACATGGGGTCGGTTGTGCTGATGCTGCACTTCTGTGCTCTTTTGCACAGATCACAGTACCGGAGCAGCTTTTGGATCAGAGTAGTAGTTGATTG
This sequence comes from Nicotiana attenuata, assembly GCF_001879085.1. Taxonomy (NCBI): domain Eukaryota; kingdom Viridiplantae; phylum Streptophyta; class Magnoliopsida; order Solanales; family Solanaceae; genus Nicotiana; species Nicotiana attenuata. Next base: position 45,054,801 of record NC_031989.1, read on the forward strand.
GGAGTTTACTACAGTCTAGGGACATTCGAGGTAGCCTTGCTGACGTCCGCAGGCCGGAGTCCCTTCCTATTTTACTCAGTTTGTTATCACTTGTACCGACAGCAAGCGCTACTGTACTTTGTTCAGACTTTGTATGTAGTATTCTATAGACGTTCGTGAGTTAGTGACTCCAGTCTTGGGTAGAGGTTGAAGCTGAATTTCCGCATTTGTTTTCTTTTTTTTTTTAGTTTATTTATATTAAAGACTTTCGCTTTATTATTAACTGTTTCATTATTTCTAATATTGTCGTGGTTCGTTAAAAGAGGTAATTGATAATTGGCTTGCCTAGCTCCCATTAGTAGGCGCCATCACGACTCCCGAGGGTGGGGAATCCGGGTTGTGACAACAATCAGAGGCGGATCCAGGATTTTAAGTTTATGGGTTCCTGTCGCAATTTCGAATTAATATACAATAATAACTGGGTTCACAAATAGATATTTATAGATATTTAATAATTTTTTTAACAAAAATACAGGGTCTACGCAAAAGTTACTGGGTTCCCGGGAACCCGTATCTTACACCCTAGATCCGCCCCTGACAACAATATATTTTTAAAGGGTAAAAAAGGTGAACGATATTTCGCTAAGGGCCTTCGTGCTTTTAATATAGTATACTAGTTTCTACGTTCGTGCGTTGCACGAGATTTTTAAGTCAATTATTTATGAAAGAGTTTCAAATTAAATTTTAAAAAATAATCATAATATTGGCATTCGAGGTGGTTTATTACATAACTCAGAGAGGAAGTCAGAATCAGGCTTCCTATAGTTGTAACTTTTTTTTTTCTGCTTATGTAATTCAATCACACGGCCTGTAATGATTGGTAAACAAGTATTGGGGTCGCTAGTGAAAAGGGATGGGAAAATATGCATGCTATAGTTGTTNATAAAAGAATAATATAGGAGATTGTTGGTATAACTGTGTAGGAGATGTGGATCAGAGGCGGATGTAGTGAACAACTAACGGGTTCAACTGAACCCATAACTTTCGATGCGGAGTAACAATTTATATGTAAAATTTTATTAAAATTGCAAAAGTAGCGGATATGAACCCATAACTTTAAAAATATAATGGGTTCAATGCTAAAAACCTTAAAAGTTGAACCCATAAGATTTAAATACCGGATGCGCCTCTAATGTGGATGATGGCAGGAGGTGACGTACATTGAGAAATTCTATCATTAGTTGGTATTAGATTCCTAAATATTAGGCAAATTAATTAGATATTATTATTTTATTCAATATGGAACTATCTTTTTAACAAAATATAAGAGTATAAAAGTTGATTAATATTTTAAGGATATTTTTGTCGTTCAACATTTAGCATGAAACATTCGTGCTTTTATAATAATATAGATAGATAGATATATAGATAAATATAGATAGATACAGACTATATTAAAAGCACGAAGGCCTTTAATGAAATATAATATCGTTTATCTTTTTTTCCTTTTAAAAATAAATTATGCATCGAATAAAATTATCATTTAATTTATTCTTTTAATATTTAAAGTTTTATAATCAACTAAAATTTTGATTACTAATCTTTTCTAGTTTTCTTATTGAATTAGGTAGGAAGTATATAATATAAATATATATTAGTTTGGGATTATGTATGGAAAATAAAAATACCATGTATAGAAAACGGAAGTCAAATCTCTTCAAAAATCAATTAATATTTTGCATATAATAGAATAAATTAGCCATTTAAGTTATTTTTTAATATTTATAATTTTATAATCAACTAAAATTTTGATTACTAATCTTTTCTTATTGAATTAGGTAGAAAATTTATAATATAAATATATATTAATTTGGGATTCTGCATGGAAAATAAAGATACCATGAATAAAAAATGGAAGTTAAATCTCTTCAGATATTAATTAATAGTTTGCATATAATAGAACATTCAAATCCACCAATATTTGTGCACTTAGTGTTGTAATAAGTCACCGCCGCTGAAGAGATCCTGATTTGCGATGGATTCTATTACAAGTACCTATCCTAGTGTGTAGTATTTCTAGTTTTGTCCTTTTCATACGATTTTCTGTAAACACTAATGTAAATAATTAAGGGTATAAATGTCAATCAATATTTTAGGGATATTTTTGTTGTTCGACATTTAGCATAGAACATTCGTGCTTTTATAATAATATAGATAGATAGATATAGACTCTCATGTTTCTAAATGGATTTGGACAATATAATACGTTTTTAAGTTAAATTACTAATAGAAATTTTTTAAGAAGTATATTCTAAAAGTAATAGGATTACATGGCTAAAAATATGTTCATATCCCCAAAGTAATTATACTAATAGAAAATTTAACATGTTCCCAAACGTATTAGGTGTACATTCTAACATGTAGTATTATATATTTATGCCAAAAAATTATACTAATAGGTTTCTTAAAGGTTATCATGTAGGATTTTTAACGTGTAGTATTATGTCCTAAAAGGCTAAAACTAATAGGATTACAAGGCTAGTGTCTAGAATTCTGATTATGTCCTTTTATTGTGAGTTATTATGGTTAATATTAAAATGTTATTTTTGTACTCCAACATTTTATTCATGCTCTTATAATAATATTGATATAGATAGACATAGACATATATAGATATAGATAAGAGTAAAAGTGATTTGGGTGAATAACTTGTCCTCCGTTTGTATTTAATAACCTTAAAATTTGGATAAAATTAGGTTCTCGACTTCTCGTTTATCATTCTATCACAAGATCCGATTATTGAATAGTGATCTTCAAATTCCAATTAGTTTCTCTTCTATGATTTTACTTTATGTGCGAAATATTTACATTTGCATAGAGATTAAACAAAAGGTAGAACGTCCATATAAGTGATTCTGCCGCTTAGTTGCTACAATTCCTTTTATAAGTTGTCTTGGTATCGTGTAGGATTCTAACGTGTAGTATTATGTCCTAAAACTAATAGGATTATAATGTTAATATCTAGAATTCCGGTCATATCCTTTTATTATGAGTTATTATGCTTAATATTATAATGTTATTTTTGTAAACCGACTTTGTATTCATGCTTTTATAATAATATAGATAGATATAGATAAATAGAGGATGATATTGGTAAACAGAATACAGAATTCCAAGCATTGGTACAGTAGTATTTAGCTCTTATTTGCGAGTTAAATTCAACATATATCAGGAAGGAAAAAGGAAAGCCGATTTGGATCTCTTCTCTAAAGAATTGTAACTCCTTCTGGCCAATCACCCGTAAATTCCAAAAACCATATCCTAATCCAGACGTTTCAATATAGTTCTTTCATTATATTGTCACTAATAATAATAATGTCAATTTGACAACTTTTCGGAGTCAAATTTGACAAAATTAATTCATTATGTCAAATCAAATTTAGATATTCAAAAACTACATAAGAGATATAAATTGCAAGTTACTTTATATTAAAAAGTCAGAAGGAATACATTTTAAAGATTCATAAAGAATCTAGGTATCGAGAAGTAAAAATGATCAACCCCAAAGATTTGGGATCAAAAACAGTTAGCGGTGACTATTAAATAAGTTTCTTCGGCTTGAGTTGGGTTGAAAGCACGGAATTTATTTGCATTCATCACTGTCTATGCTTCGGCCTACTATTATACATCTTGAGCCGCCAGTGGCAGCACTACAGCCATTTTTCTTCTTCCCCATCTGTGATATCTTAAAACAAAGAATGTGGAATTGAGGAACAAAGGATTTACCAAACTGAATATGAAACGCTGACGGATTCGATGTTGTTCTGAAAACTAGAAAACTTTTACCACCTTGAACGTTTACAAACCAATGAATGGCTTAAGTTAATTTTAGAATTTCTCTAAAATTAACCTAAGCTCTTCTAACTTTAGTTTATTTGTCTTTTCACATTTTAGACCTCCCAATATTTGTGATTTTTCTCGGGATACCTTAGTCTTTGGATTTGAAAAAAAGAAAAAAAGAACTTGAGTTTGGAGAAATAAAGAACTAACCAGTAGTATCAAATGAGAGGGGCATGAAAGAAGACCAAAAGACGATAAATGGAGCTTTCAAACTGAGAGTAGTGAAACAAATCTTCTTCCTAAAGTTACTGGCATCCACAGGAAATGAAGAGTAATTTTGAATTTTGCTATAAACGGGATATATTTTATTGCTCAAAGTAGGGATGTACAGTATTTATCAAAACCAAACCAAACCAAACCAAACCAAACCAACTATATCAGTTTGTATTGGTTCGGTTTTGTCGGGGTTTTCAGATTTTTTGGTTTTTTTGGTTACATGAATATTATTCCAATCTTACTTTGTTAAAGTTATAGATAAAGTTTTGATAAGTGAATATATATTAGTAAAATTTGAGAAAATTGAAAAACATATGATCTATTAAAATATTGTTATGGGAGAATTTTTTTACTAACATATGATAGTTATTTTCTTAATCGTCTAACAATTACTTTTCATTGATGTACGCTTTCAAGGTTAACTGAATTTAATAATTAAACATAAAAAATCAATATGATACCTAAATAATAATTATGTTTTATTTAATTTTAGATTATCGAAATGCCATTTCAAATTCGAAAAAGATATACATATGAATATGGAAGAACAAAGAGATGATTAACGCATTTCAATAACGCTTGATAAGAAAGTGATATAACCCATTATTTAAAGTATATAAAAATCAATTCACTTCGTAGTTCTATTAAATATTATTGTTTACCCGTAAAACGGTACAATTAAATTTGTTACGTGGTTTATAGACAAGCAAACTGATTTGATCCAAAAATGATAATGAAATAAGATTAAAAACAAGACTCAACAATTGAATTGAAGAAGATGATAAGCCTGGCTGTGAGCGCACTATCTCCGAGGACAAAAATGAGAGCAATATTAAAAAGCAAATGAAGTTGTTTCATTGAGAGTGAAAATAAAATACAGCATATGTGTTACCCAGAATTTTTGTGTCTCACAATGGCTGCTGAGCCTGCTATTTATAGCTATACTTAGGAAAACAAGATCCTTGGATCAAGCCCCGCTTAAATGATAATAAATAAGTCACTGATGAATATGTAACGGCGGGCCATGAATGCACATATTCTCTGCAACGACTTCCATTTAATGTTAGAGAATATTCTTTATTGAATACTATCCGATGGCAAATATTCGAACTACTCCCATTGACCATGCTCCCTTCGGGGTTTACCCGATATCAATTGCAGGTGTGGTTCCTGATATTGGTTGTTACTTGATTGGCCTTTTACCTGTCTTCAGTTCCACGCGTCATGCTATCATTCGATCGTTTATTACAAACCAATTTTTTCCCATACAGATAGTCCCCCTGCTTTCTGGTGACATATCTTTGTGTCACCGGGAAGTTGGTGAAGATCCCTTTCTTGGTGGGAAACCTCCTGAACAGTCTCTGACGATTGAAAGGACGCACGTCTTCTCGCATTTAATACCCTGAACACGTGTTGTCCCACGATTCAGCAATATTTTTGCAGGTTTTCGAGGTAATCATGACCACGATTTTTGTCGTCTATATCTTTACTTCTACTCATTACTTTACTTCTTTACTTCCAAAGTTAGTTTTCGTAAACCCTTCTTCTTCTCCTCTAGACTTACTCTGCATTTGCTTAGAAAGCTTTCCATCTCCTTCAACGTCCTTAGTAAAAAGCTTTACTGTGACTTTACTACTATTGCTTCCTCTATTGTATCCTTCAGAAACTCTGGCCTTTTCTTTGGTGGATGCCCGAAGAGAAACAATGACGCTGATGCTGATTCTGAGCTTCCCACTGTAAATACCATCATACCAAAAAACTTCAGCACTGCTAATGACTTCCAAGAGAAGGCCCATACTACGCCTCTCGAACTTGGGTTGAAAGTAAGTATCCCTGCTCCATTCGCTCTTCTAGTATCTCTGCAGTGAAGGAGGACTACAACTGCCCTAACCTCAACATCCTCGCTCCGGATATGATAGAGCGAGTTACCTTCACTAAGGAGGATTTTACGTATGTCTATACATATCCCGTTACCTTGAGTCCATTTTCCTTGGGGTCGAATGAAGGGCTCGACTCCGTAATTTTGGAGTTTTGCCACCGGTGCCGGGTCTACTTGGCACAAGTAATCCAATCTATATGGCGAACAGTGGCTTGCCTGCTCCAGATGTGCACGGAGACTTGAGAAACCCTAACCCTTGCACACATGATGAATCTCTACTCCCCAATTTTTTTTTGTGAGGGAGTAATAAATTTCAGCAAACATGGCCATCGTGCCATCCTCACCAGCATGAATGATGACAATGATCACAGGTGGATGGAGCGATTTGTCATCATCGCCACCAGGGACATCATCCCGGCCACAGCTCTGCCTTTCCCTAAGTCGTGGAACCATTTTCATAAGTTTCTGATTCGTTTCCTTCTTTCGTGAAAAGATTGTTTTCCGTTATTTTGTTTCTTTTGTTTCAACTACCCGGTTGGAACCACCATGGGTTCAAGGCCTGGACTAGTGAGTTCAGAAGATTCTGGAAATTACAACACCAAAATCCCGCCGATGGAAGGAGATGGCCCCCAAATATGGGTGGAAGGCCAAGAACCATGGTAAACTGAGTCCTTCTTCCTTTTATCTTTGGGTGCACGTAGATAACTTTGCTAACTTCATTTGGTGCTTGGTTCAGGACTTCCCCAGGGATCCGTCACCTGCCCTGAGGTCAAAATTTTAACCAACCCTGAGGAAGCCAAGAGGGTTCTAGAAAGTGCCCTTGCTCGAAGCAGTGCACGCGGACCTACTTCTGGTGAAGGTGCTTCCTCTCAGAGTCCCCAACTAGAGAACAAACAACTAAAAAGGAAACATTCTTCCTTGGCTGGGACTCAAAATAAGAAAACAAAGACAACAACCACCGAGCCGACCACAGTGGTTGTTGTGAAAGATGGAGAAGCCAGCGATGAAGTGGCTCCCCTCTAAAGGAAAAGAATAACTTCATCAGCTCAACCAGAGGCTCAGCCGGGGGAGCTTCAAAACCCAACCATAGAAGAGGTCCAAGCACTTTAGGGCAAGATGGATCTGGTAGATAATACCGGTTCCCGCTGTCTTGCCCCCATTACTGTCTCCTGGCCAAGGAGTTCAGATCCCGGGCCTCTTCTGCCTTTGGCCATTGAGCAAACAATAATCACCGATGCTCCTGCCGCAACTGCGCTTCTCAACCTTCAATGCCAATAACTTCACGACCTCAACACCAGCTGCACCTTTGCCACCAGCACCCTTTGCATCTCCTCTACCGGCGACAGGCGTTCAAGAGGGGGGTGCTTCTACTCCCCGGTCTCCCGACCATGGAAATTTTGGGCACAGTTACTCACCCCCTTCCCCAAATCCCCGAGGGAGGAGGATTACTACTCTTTTGGTTTCGAAGGAGTGCCATCTGCTGTCCAAGCCGGTGGAACTTGCAAACTACCTGAAGCCCCTGGCTTCAGAGAAAGATAGGAAAAAAATACGCTTCCTTTCGAGGGAGTGCTTGTTGAATAATGCTAGGCACAATGCGGCAGCGGTACCGTACATGCTTTCTTATCACTTGTTTTCTATTTTTCTGCTGTAATGGGATTTCTAATCTTAATGGTCTTTTGTTACAGCCTAATTTTCTTGCTTCCGAGGGCCTGCACAAATTGATTCTCGATAAGCAAGGACTCGGATTTGAGCGGGACCAACTGTTGTCCGAGACGGACCAACTTGTTGTGTGCCTCCCGGTGTTGGAGGCAAAAGCTGCTGAGGCGGGCGAGCTTGAGGCCCGATTGCAGAAAACTAAACAAGAGATGATGGCCCACAACAAAGAATCCACTTCATTACACGAACAAATCCTAGAGGCTAAGGCTAAGTGGGTCGAGCTCCAAGATACTGTACTTGCTACTAACGAGCGCGAGTCTGCCTCCGAGGAACAAGTGAATAACTTGAAGGCAAGCTTGAGCTTCAAAACCGAGGAGGCCAATGCCGCCGATGAGAAAAGGGCCAAAATAGAATAAATATTCAAGGAGATAATAGAACAAAACCGGCTTTATCGATCTACAATTCGTGATCTTGATTCTAGCCTCGGTGCCATGAGATCTGAGAGGGACAGCCTTCAGGCCGAAGTTGAAAAGCTTCAGGCAAAGCTCCAGTTCCAAGTGGATTCCCTCATATTTGAGAAGACCTATACAATATATCATATGAGGAGGAAGACCTTGGAGGAGGCCAAAGCGGGCGTTGCTAACATAGATGATTGTATTGCCTAGGCCCGAGAACTGGAGTTGTCTACTCAAGAATGTCTCTCTGGTGCAGAGGCTGATTCTTCAATTCCCGAGTACTCGAGGACCGAGGAGGAGATTGAAAAAGATGAGTATGAAGGCCAAGAACCGGCAGCTGATCCTCCTTCCTCCACCGGGGGAGATGCAATCCCTCTCTCCCTTCGGGCTCCGACGGCAACAATGCTTAGACTTTTTCTTCTTTACTTTTTGTTTTGTTTTCTTTTTTGTACTTTGTAATTATGCCAAACTTTTCATTGAGTTTGGCATTTTAGTAAATGAAGAAGATTTTTGCTTAAGTATTGTGCAAAATCTATTCTTTTTGCATCGAATTAGATAAAGCTTCGGGTATATTTTCGTCCGATAGCTTCTAATTCTAGGCATAAATACTTTCGGAATCAACCCTTTACTTTGAAGTTTCGTAAGAAAGGGACCTCTTATGTTTACGGTGCTCTTGAAGAGGACGTCTCATGTTCATTATGGCACAAACATTTGATGTTTTTTGTTAACTTTCAAATGATAAAATCAACTCATCGTTTGGACAAGAAATAAGATAAAAATAAAAGAACTTTGTTTTATTCATTCTATCTTTAAAAGTACATAAGCATTCATTTTCTAAAAGGAAAAAGAAACCGCCAACACTTGTGGTTAACTTGTACAACATATTTGTACGGGGCTGGTCCTGTAGTCCCCGGTCTCGATGAGATATTATTATTCCCGGTTCACGCAGTCCCCGATTTTTTTGGCATTCTTGTTGCCGTATCTTATACTATTCCCCCAGTGTTCAAATGTGAAGTATGCGAATTGGAACACTGGAAGTCTTGCTTCATTGGTGGGAACAACTCGTGAACGGTTAAATAGTCTTTGGTTCGATGGCAATTTTTGCTTCCCGTTAGGAACTTGCCATCGAGCCAAAGATTATTTAACCATCCCATAGCGATTTTTCATCTCAATTCCTTGTCATTTAAAGGTCTCAACCTTGCCGATGATGCTCCATTTGTAGTATGCTATCCATTGCTGCTTTGTTAAAAACCTTGCCAGAAAACCCGATTGGGACAAAAACCGATCGAAGGGGAAAAAAGTGTAGCACATACTTTCAGTATTGACAGGATCCATCAGCAGTAGTACCTTTGGAGGTGAGTCACGTTCCAATTGCTGGGCAATATGACTCTATCTTGATTTTCTAACTCGTACGAACCTTTACAGGTGACAGTTGAAACCCGGTAGGGACCTTCCCATGTTGGGCCCAGCTTCCCAACGTTGATTTCCCGAGTGCTTCGAGTCACCTTTCTCAAAATCAAGTCTCCTAATTTGAACTAGCGGAGATTTGCCCTCTGATTATAATATATTTCCATCCTTTGCTTTTGAATCACCATCCTTGCGTATGCCATGTCCATGCGTTCATCGAGAAAATTCATCTTCACTAACAACGCCTCATTGTTTGCTTCTTCGTTTGCTCGGAAAAGCCTTAAAGTTGGCTCCCCTACTTCCACCGGTATCAGAGCTTCCATGCCATATATGAGAGAGAAAGGCATCTCTCCCGTGCTCAATTTTGCCGTTGTCCGATATGCCCATAGCACACCCGATAATTCTTCGGGCCACTTTTTTGAGTAGCTTCTAACCTCTTTTGGAGGTTTTGGATAATCACCTTATTGGTTAACTCCGCCTTTCCATTAGCGCTCAGATGGTACGATGAAGATATAATTCTCTTGATTTTCAAATCTTCCAAAAAGTTTGTGACTTTTAAGCCTGTGTACTGTGGTCCGTTGTCGCAAGCAATCTCTTTCGGTATTCCAAATCGGCAGATTATGTGGTCCCATAGGAAGTCGACCACTTCGCGCTCACCGATCTTTTGGTAAGGACCTGCTTCACTCATTTAGTGAAGTAATCAGTTAAAATTGAAACGAATCTTACCTTTACAGGACCCGATGGCAGTGAACCAACTATATCCATCCCCCATTTCATGAATGGCCACGGGGACAGTACCGAATGAAAGAGTTTCGCTGGTTGGTGCACCAACTGTGCATATCGCTGACATTTGTTTCATTTCTGAACGATCGTCTTTGCGCCTTGTTCCATCCGGGGCCAATAGTATCCTACCTGAACCAGCTTTAGTACCAACAAATTTGCACCGGAATGGTTCCCGCAAATTCCTTCATTGACTTCTCTCATCACGTAGTCCACCCCCGAGGCTCCTAGACATCAGGCCAACGGACCATGGTATGATCTTCTGTATAATTGCCCATCCATGAGGCAGTAACGAGCCACTTTGGTGCGTAGCGCCCAGGACGCCTTCGGGTCTTCGAGCAATTTGCCATGCCGAAGACATTCGACGAACTCATTTCTCCAGTCCCAAACTAGGTTGGTTGAATTGACATCACAATAACCATCTACATCCAGTACCAAATGTAGAAGTTGAACGATAGTGCTGGAGTCAGATCCTTTCATCTCCGTAGACGACCCCAAATAAGCCAATGTATCTGCTTTCACGTTCTCTTCTCTCGGAATGTGTATGATTGACCATTCCCTGAATCGTGCCACCAATGCCTGAACTTTGTTCATATATTGTTATATGTGTTCCTCCTTTGTATCAAAAATCCCATATACATGGTTTACTACCAGCTGGGAATCACATTTGACCTGCAACCAAAGCCTCATACTCGGCTTCATTGTTAGTTAACGAAACAGTATTAATGGCCTGCCTTAGGGTTTCTCCCGAGGGCGTGACTAGAACTACCCCGAGCTCGGACCCTTTTACATTGGAAGCTCCATCAGTAAAAGGTCCAAACTCCTGATGTCGTTCATGACACTAGTATTGCCTCTTTAGCAGCCAAGGGCATTAACCCGGGACTGAGCTCGGCCCCAAAGTCAGCCAAAACTTGTGACTTGATTGCAGTCCTAGGCTTGTATTCAATGTCAAACTCACTAATTTTGATGGCCCATTTAGCCAAATGGCTTGATAACTCAGGCTTGTGAAGAACATTTCTCAAGGGAAAGGTTGTCACAACAGCTATCCGATGGCATTGAAAATAAGGCCTAAGCTTTCGAGAGGCGAGTACAAGAGCTAAGGCCAGTTTTTTGAGGTGCGGATGACGAGTCTCCGCTCCTGCCAATATTTTACTAACATAATAGACAGGAAATTGCATATCTTCTTCTTCTTGGACTAGAACGGCACTTACCGCTACTTCCGATACTGCTAGATATATTAGCAACTGTTCGCCTTCCCCCGACTTTAATAGTAACGGGGGGCTGAATATATACCTTTTTAAATCCTTCAATTCCTGATTGTAGTCGAGAGTCCACTCGAAATTGTTCTTCTTTTTCAAAAGCTAGAAGAAGTGATGCCATTTTTTTGAGGATCGTGAGATGAACCTGCTTAAAGCGTCCAACCTTCCAGTTAACCTCTGTACCTCATTTACGCTTGTTAGCTGGTCCGAGATGTCTTTGATGACTTTGATTTTTTTGGGATTTACCTCGATCCCTCTTTGCGAGACCAAGAACCCCAAGAATTTTCCGGAGCCGACCCCAAACACATATTTTTCCAGGTTGAGTATCATGTTATGCTTCCTCAAGATATTGAAAGTTTCTTGGAGGCATTTCAAATGATCACATGCACTCAAAGACTTGACTAACATGTCATCGATATATACTTTCATTGTTTTCCTATTTGTTTTTCAAACATTTTATTAACGAGCCTCTAATAGGTGGCTCCGGCATTTTTAAGCCTGAATGGCATCACATTGTAACAATATGTGCCAAAATTCATTATGAAAGAAGTTTTTTCCCGATCCTCTAGGTTCATCTTGATTTGATTGTACCCAGAGTAGGCATCAATAAAACTCATCAACTCGTGCCTGATCGTTGCATCAATCATTTGATCAATGTCTGGCAATGGGAGCGAGTCTTTAGGGCATGCCTTATTTAAGTTCTTATAATCTACGCACATTCTAAACTTGTTATTGTTCTTTGGAACTACAACTATATTAGCTAACCATTCTGGATATTTTACCTCCCGGATTGAACTGATGTCGAGTAGCCGAGTTACCTCTTCCTTAACAAACCTATTTCTGACCTCGGCTACTAGGCATTTCTTTTGCCTTACCGGCGGGAAGTTTGAATCCAGGCTTAGCTTGTGCACGGCCACCTCTAATGGGATACTTGTCATATTCGAGTGCGACTATGCTATGTTTCCAAGTGAAACTTCCTTTCCAAGAATTTTTTGAATAAAGCCACTTGCTCGAGTTATTCTACAGTGGACTTGGTCGCATCTGTCTCCTTTGAAACCTGAAAGTATCTCTGCACCTGGTAGGATTCCGATGACTCCTCGCCTTTATTATCTTCATTTAGCAAGGGAGAAGGCATCGGTTCTTGTAATTGCTATTTGTTGGGCTCCTTCGCTTTGCTACTGGAAATCGACACTGTGCTCATCTCTATTGCTGCTGGTTAATCTCCTCTTATCTGCTTGATTCCTTCCGGGGTTAGGAATTTCGACAATTGATGATATGTTAAGGGCACGACCTTCGTCTCATGTATCCACCCCCTTCCGAGGATTAAGTTATAGCCCATGTCATCATCTACCACTTTGAATAAGGTTGTCTTGGTCATCCCTTCGACGTTCATGAGTAGCAGGATCTCTCCTCCGGTTGTCACATTTATCAAGTTGAACCGAGCTAGGAGTTTTGTCGCCAGAATGATGCTTCCAGTCAACTTTGCTTTTTCTAACACTCTCCATTGAATTATGTTGGTTGAGCTTCCCGGCTCAACCAAAACATGCTTAATTTTGAAATCTAAAACGTTGAGAGAAATTACCAGAGCGTCATTATGTGGAAGAAGAATTCCGTCAGCTTCTTCCTCCGTGAAGATGGTGCCATCTTATGTGACTTCCCGAAGTCTCTTATTGTGGGTAACTAATATCTTTTGTGTTCTTGGCCGCCGAGAAAGTTACGCCATTAATTTTATTCCCTCCTAAAATTATGTTGATAGTCAACCGAGGAGAATCTTCTGCTGTCTTCGAAGGTTCCACGTTGTCCCGGCTACGACCGTAACTGTTCTTGGCTCGGTCGCTCAAGAATTCCTTGAGATAGCCATTTTTCAACAATGTTGCCACCTCTTCACGCGGTTGCTGGCAGTCCCCAGTTTTGTGGGCATGAGTCCCATGATATTCGCACCATAAGTTAGGATCCCTCTAGCTAGGATCGGATCTGTTTGTCTTCGGGAATCATGCTTCTTTGATATTCCTTGATCACGGCCAACCCTGCACTACTATTAAGTAGCGAGAGAGGTCGAAGCAGCTTTTACCCGATTTAGGGTCGGGATCGAATTCCACAGAGAGCTAGATATTGGAGTTGGGTGTCTATCTAAAGTGGAGTTGTGTGTTTGCTCCAAATTGCACTTCTACACATTTTTGGGTTTTAATTATGATTCTAATTCTATAAACTACAATGCTCAATTTAAATACTATAAGCTAGGATTAAACTATTGCAAGTTGATCAAATGATTAAAAGGGCACAAGGGTAGTGACTTTCGCCTAGGTGGTCAATTGACGGATTCTTGAGTCTAAAGCTAGATTGACACATTTGGGGAGTATGATATAACCATTGCTCGATTCTACTCACTCTATACCTCTAGGAAGTTCGAGTGATTTCTCAAGACCAATTGGGTATGCGAATTTGCATAAGCAATTGAAGATCAAGTCGGGTATTACGATCTCTCGATTTAACCCTTTAATTGGGGCTATCAATTCTCTAGAGTACGCCCCAATTCCTTGTTGGACTAATTCTAGAGACTTAGGCTCTCTTTCTCAAGAAGAGCAAAAGTCAACTAAACACAAACTAGTGTTTGTAACCACTAATTTAGCAATTAAACATGGAATTAGCCCAAATATCAAACACACATAGTCAATCAAGCTCTAAAATACAAGACCCATCAATTACCCACACTAGGGTTGAGCCACAACCCTAGCTGATGGGTCTAGCCACTCATAATTAGAGGAAGAAACAAAGAAATAGATGAAGAAAAACTCATATTAATTAATTACTAAGATAAACTAGAAGATTCAATGTTGAAATGAAGATAAAATTGCCCAAAATAACTAAGGAAACGGAAGTCACGAGCGCAACTCAGTACAAAATCTATCTGCTTGACCTAAAAATGGAAAAGAAGCTATTTATACTAAGCTGAAATGTCTGGACAAAAATACCCATGCGGGGTTAGTGCGGACCGCACAAAATGGTGTGCTGCCGCACTAGGGCTCTGAACACAAAATTCCAGCTCTATGAACTCAGGCAATGCGGATCGCACAGAATGGTGTGTGGCCGCGGTGGCTTCTAGTGCGGTCCGCATGAAATGGAGCGCGGACCGCATTGGCTTCAATCTCCGAAAATAGCAACTCTTTGATTCTTGGTTGTGCGGACCGCACTAAATCGAGTGCGGCCGCAGTAACTTCAGTGCGGACCGCATTAAATCCCATGCGGCCGCATTGCCTGATTTGCCTGAGTTGCATACTCTCTGAACCTCACTTGTGCGGACCGCACAGAATGGTGTGCGGCTGCACTGGCCTTATTTTGCCTGAGCTTTGTCTTGCCTTGATACTTGTGCAAGTTTCACTCCTTTTGAGCTGATCTTTGACATCTTGTCACCTTGTTGATCAAACCTGCAATCAAGCACAACTTGTGAGCCTTTTTGGGACTATTTTGTACAAATTTCTAATCAAAACATAAGCAAGGAGGAGTATAAAATGTATCAAAATCCCTAGTTATCAACTCCCCCAAACTTAAGCTTTTGCTTGTCCTCAAGCAAACAAAATAAGACCCACCCCTTAAGAGAAAATCCAAGACAATTCAGCTATCCTAAAGTGACCTCATCTAGCATCAATTGGGACTAACAATTGCCCTCAATACACATGAATCATTAACAACATTTACTCTTTTAAAACACCATGGATCAAGTG
>NC_031989.1:45071726-45117238 GCF_001879085.1 Nicotiana attenuata
AGGAGGGATGTCTGTGGAAGTGGAGGCAGGCTGAGTAGGAGCCACTACGACAACTGGCTCTTCAGACTGGCCAGTTGAAGCAGTAGCTGTTCCCTTAAAGTTCTTGCTCTTTGGGTTGTCATCTCCCTGCATGCTGTACCAAGAGAATGGGGCCTTCGCTTTGACCGTTATGTCGAATGGCCTCTTGTCAACTTTTAGGTCCCTGAAGTACATAGTCAGAAAGCTGGGGAAAGGGTAGTTTCTGTCATGCTCACTGCCCACAATTGTGATTATCCTAGACATTACATTTCCCACATTGATCTGGTACCCCGCCATGATCGAAGCCACCAACACTGCCCGGTGAAGAGGGAGGGAGTTGTCATGAGTAGTCGGGTCCAGTCTGCTGCACACAAAAGTTTCCCACCCCTTTGCCTCGAAGTTCAAACTACATCTCAGAATCTTGACTCCCGTATTCAACCAATCGGGGGTGGTACCTGGGATTGCCAGATACTGTGCCAACCAGGGACGGACCTCCTCACCCAATTCCATCTTTGCCATATAGAGTGTCTCATCCTCCTCATCAAATCCTAGATAATCATTTATTGACTTCCTGTCGAACAACACTTTCAGGTTTCGCACCTTGGTCACCTTGGTGCCCTTTTTGATATGCGCAACGTTGGTGTAGAATTCCTTGACCAAGTGCTCATTGGCCTCTACACAATCACTCAAAAAGTACTCCCAGCCAGTTCTCTCCCTAAACTGCCTCCTCACATTGGGGTTGTGAGGTAGCAAGTCTCTATCCACAAAACTCCTTTCTGGGATCAATTTCCTCACCGGCCACCATTCCCGGAATTTATGATACGCTACCTCACTCACGAACCGGTCTTGCCACGCCTCCGGTTTCCTAGTTCTATCAACCCCACCAACCTGAGGTTCACCCCCTTCTCCTACATCTCCTTCTCCTCCTACTTCCTCCTCATCTCCTACTGCACCCTCTCCGGATACTGAAGTTGTGGGAGAGGTGGAGTATTCCTCACTACCTTCAGCTGGGCCTTCAGATGACCCAGAAGAAACATTCACTGACGCTTGGGCAGTGGGGGATGCTGGAGGTGTGTCTCTTAGCCTGAACCTCTCCGGCCAGTCTTCAATGTACTCTGGCACGGAGTCTGAAGAAATCTCCCGGGAGGGTTCATACTCACTCCCCGAGGACTGGAAAGCAACTCTATCAGCGGCCCAAATTGCTTTGCTTGTTGCCTTAATTGCCTCTCGAACTTTGGGGATTAATTTTATCTTTGCACGTCCCCTCCCCTGGGAGGACTCTCCTCTCCCTGGTTGTTTAGCACCCTGGCCTTTTGATTTTACCATTGGCAGATGTAAGAAGCAATGAAGATGATCAAGTCCAAACAGTTAATTTCAAGTAAAAGAAGCGATGAACAGTGTTTTTAGAGGTTCTGAGAGTCAAGGGTTCGAAAAGTGTAACAGGAGGGCCTCATGCCCTATGTATAGAAAAGGACCTGGGGCCCATCTTACCAACCTAGTGCGGACCGCACAAAATCGACCGCGGTCCACATCACTCAGCATGTTTCAAAGCTTGAGAAGGCAACCACTGCGGTCCGCACAAAATGGAATGCAGCCGCAGTGGTCCACTGCGGACCGCACAAAATGGACTGCGGCCGCGGTGGCAAACTTCAGAGAGTTGTTATTTTCACCCTTTCTTCAGTGCGGTCCGCACTAAATGTAGTGCGGCCGCATTGAAAACTTCAGAGACCTGAATATTTTGTCCACCATGTCCTGCACTGTATAAATACCATCCTGTAACTTCTCACAACTAGTTAGTCCAAAATAAAACCTATCCTACAATGAAAAACAAAGAAAAACAAGAAGAAAAACACATGGGTTGCCTCCCAAGAAGCGCCTGATTTAACATCGCGGCACGACGCATGTTACCATCCAATCATTTGAAATGAACAAGTGCCACCACATGGCTATCATCAAACTTTCCCAAGTAGTGCTTGACCCTGTGACGATTAACCCGGAAAATCTCCCCATTTTTGTTCTTCAAATCAAGGGCACCGAACGGGGTTACAAACACTACCTCAAAAGGTCCGCTCCACTTTGACTTTAGCTTTCCCGGAAACAACCGTAACCGAGAGTTGAACAAGAGCACCAAATCACCTACTTTAAACTCCTTGCCACGGGCATATTTGTCATGAAGGTAATTCATCTTGTCCTTGTATAAGGACGAACTGGAGTAGGCATGGAAACATAATTCATCAAGTTTATTGAGTTGCTCAACACGGAGATTTGCAGCCACATCCCAATCAAGGTTCAACTTTCTCAAGGCCCACATGGCCTTATGCTCTAACTCAACCGGTAAATGGCAAGCTTTCCCGAACACCAACCGATACGGAGACATACCAATCGGAGTTTTGTAAGCAGTCCTATACGCCCATAGAGCATCATCCAACTTCTTAGACCAATCGGTCCTATTTGCATTGACCGTTTTAGACAGAATATTCTTGATTTCCCTGTTGGACACTTCAACCTGACCACTTGCTTGAGGATGATAAGGTGTAGATACTTTGTGGTTGACACCATACTTGGCAAGCAAGGTGTCAAAAGCTCTATTGCAAAATGCGATCCTCCATCACTTATAATTGCACGAGGAGTGCCAAACCTTGTAAAAATGCTCTTCTTTAGAAATGCAACCACACTCCTAGCTTCATTGTTGGGCAAAGCCACGGCCTCGACCCATTTTGAGACATAATCAACCGCTACAAGAATGTAGGTGTTTCCGCACGAGCTTACAAATGGGCCCATGAAATCAATACCCCATACATCAAAGATATCCAATTCTAGAATGGTGTTTAGAGGCATCTCATCTTTCTTCGAAATACAGCCCGCTCTTTGACATTGGTCACACCTTCTCACTAAATCACTTGCATCTTTGTACAAAGTTGGCCAATAAAATCCACAACTTAGAACTTTCGAAGCTGTCCTCACCCCTCCATGATGGCCACCATAGGGGGAGGAATGACAAGCCTCTAGAATGCTAGATTGCTCCTCCTCAGGTACACACCTCCGAATTACTCCATCGGTGCAAATCTTGAACAAGTATGGCTCATCCCAATAGAAGTCCAGACTGTCCCGTTTGAGCTTCTTCCTTTGGTTAGAAGAGAGCTCACACGGGATGATGCCAGTCACAAGGAAATTAGCAACATCCGAAAACCATGGCATATCACTTATCGACACGAAAAGTAGCTGCTCATCGGGAAATGCATCATTGATCTCTAGGCCATCACACGACCTTCCTTCCTCCTCCAAGCGGGATAAATGATCTGCCACTTGGTTTTCACTACCTTTCCGGTCCACAATCTCCAAATCAAACTCTTGAAGTAATAAGACCCACTTGGTAGAACCCCGCATGCCCAACAAAACTTCTAGCCCCCTTGACAGAAGTGGGGGGAGGAAGTCTTGAAATTACCTCAATTTTGGCTTTGTCAACCTCAATACCATTCTTTGAAATTTTATGACCCAACACTATGCCCTCCTCAACCATGAAGTGGCATTTTTCCCAATTTAGCACAAGATTGGTGTCATCACACCGGGCCAACACTCTATCAAGATTTTTCAGACACTCATCAAATGAATCATCCACAACACTGAAGTCGTCCATGAACACCTCCAAAATATCTTCCACCATATCGGTGAAAATGTCCATCATACACCGTTGGAATGTTGTCGGTGCATTGCACAACCCAAAGGGCATCCGAGAAAAAGCAAAGGTGACATATGGACAAGTAAAGGTTGTCTTCTCCTGATCCTCTGGAGCTATCAAAATTTGATTGTACCCTGAATACCCATCCAAGAAACAATAGAAGGCACGCCCAGCAAGACGATCAAGCATCTGGTCAAGGAAAGGCAATGGGAAGTGATCCTTGCAGGTCACCTTGTTCAGCTTGCGGTAGTCCATGCACACCCCCCATCCGGTCACTGTCTAGGTTGGGATAAGTTCATTATTAGCATTGGTCACCACGATCATACCACCCTTTTTCGGTACACACTGCACCGGTGAAGTCCACGAGCTGTCAGAGATAGGATACACCACTCCGGCATCTAACCACTTGATCACCTCCTTTTTCACAACTTCCTGCATTGCCTCGTTCAGCCTCCTTTGATGTTCTAAGGAGGGTTTTGCATCATCTTCCAGAATAATATTGTGCATACAGAATGCGGGGCTTATTCCCCGAATATCAGCTAAAGTCCATCCAATTGCCTTTTTCTGCTTTTTGAGCACCGCCAATGTGGCATCTACCTGCATGTTAATAAGACAAGAGGAAAGAATAACTGGTAAAGTTGAATTAGGGCCTAAGAATTCATACCTGAGGTGTGGAGGCAATGGCTTCAACTCCAACACCGGAGGTTCCTCAATTGAAGGCTTTGTTGGAGGGGTCTTTCTGTTTTCAAGATCCAACGAGAGTTTCCTAGGCTCATAAGAATAAGAGCCCATTCCATGTAAAGCATTCACGCACTCCACTCGGCCTTCATCATCATTGACATCAAGTTTCAACAATACGGCCTCCAAAGGGTCCTCCACATTGATCATTGCACTAGTATCATCAATTATCACAATCGTGACAAGATCCACAAATGAGCACACTTCTGTACAATTGGGCTGCTTCATTGACTTGCACACATGAAAAATGACCTTTTCATCACCCACCCTGAAAGTGAGTTCCCCTGCTTCCACATCCACTAGAGCCTTCCCCGTAGCAAGGAAAGTTCTCCCCAATATGATCGGGACCTCATAATCTACCTCGCAATCCAAGATCACAAAATCAACTGGTAAGATAAATTTGTCCACCCGGATAAGCACATCATCAAAAATATCCAATGGTCGCTTCATTGATCTATCTGCCATTTGCAATCTCATGGAAGTTGGCCTCGGTGGCCCAATACCCAAAGTCTTGAAAACTGAGTAGGGCATCAAGTTGATTCTTGCCCCTAGATCACATAAAGCTTTAGCAAAGTCTGCACTCCCTATAGTGCAAGGGATAGTGAAAGCACCGGGATCCTCTAACTTCGGAGCCATTAAATGTACTATAGCACTAACTTGGTGGGTCATCTTAATAGTTTCACAGTCCATGGATCTTTTCTTTGTCACCAAATCTTTCATGAATTTAGCATAGCCAGGCATCTGCTCTAAAGCCTCCACTAAAGGCACGTTAATGGATAAGCTCTTCATCATGTCAATGAACTTTTTGAATTGATTCTCATTTTTCTGCTTGGCTAGCCTCTGAGGATAAGGGGGAGGTGGCCTAGGCAAGGGTGCCTTGGCTTTTGGCACAACCGGCTCCGGCATGTCTATGACGTGTTCCCTAGACGGGTTCACATCATTTTGTGTTTCCACCTCAGCATCTTGAATATCAATCCTTACTTCTTGATTCACATTCTCATCAACCACGTTTTCAACCATCAAAGGAACTTCATCTTCTTGCAACTCAACTTCATCACCCAGAACTTGCTTTTGTTTGGAGGCATTCACATCACTGCCTCTTCCACTCCGTGTAGTTACTGCCATAACATGATTGTTCCCATCCTTCGGGTTCACTACCGTATCACTTGGTAGAGCCCCCTTAGGGAGAGTATTCAAAGACTGTGAGATTTGGCCTAGCTGGACCTCCAAATTCCTAATTGAAGTGTTGTGAGAAGCCAATTGCGCATCGGAGTCAGCATTCTTTTTCATCATCTGTTCAAACATCATTTCAATTCTACCCATTTCGTTGTTGGAAGAACTAGGACCCTGGGATGGAAAAGGTGGTGGGTTGCTCGGTTGTTGGTACATTGGGGGCCTTTGAAAGCCTTGCCCCTGATTTCCTTGGTTATTGTTCCATCCACCCTGGTTGTTGTTGTTTCCACCCCAATTGTTGTTGTTGCCCCAGTTTCCCTGATTGTTCCGATTGTTATTTTGATTTCCCCAATTGTTGTTCCCTTGTTGTTGATTGTTCCAATTATTGTTGCCTTGTTGTTGGTTACCCTAATTGCCCTGGGATCTCCACTGTTGTTGTTGGTTAGACGAATTTCCTCTTTGACCTTGGTAATTATTCACATATTGCACCTCTTCGTTCTGTCCATCATAACAATCATCTTGAATCCACCACGATCATTGTCAAATTGATCCGAATTCCCTTGGTTCTGTTGACCTCTCTGTCTTCTATTGTTCACAAGCATGTTAACACCCTCCATGGCATTTACTTGGCGAGGATTCTGAACTTGTTGCAACTGTGCCTTTGCTAATTGGTTCATTGTTGTTGTAAGTTCTGCTATAGCCTGTCCATGGTCATGTAGTTCTTTGTGCAAATGAGTGACCGTGGGGTCACCCTGTGGCACATTGGCTCTACTTTGCCAAGCGGAGGATGTGTCAGCCATCTCGTCAATAATAGCACAAGCTTCATCATAAAATTTCCCCCAGCCAATTGATTCACTATGTACTGGTTCGTTGTACTAATGCCCCGATAGAAGGTCTGTTGTATCATCGCCTCTGTCATATCATTGTTGGGGCATTCCTTCACCATAGTTCTATATCTCTCCCAAATCTCGTGTAATGGTTCGGTGGGCTCCTGCTTGAAGGCTAAGATCTCATCCCGTAGTGCTGCCATGTGTCCCGGTGAGAAAAATTTGGCAATGAACTTATCCGCCAACTTATCCCAAGTTGTGATGGAATGGTTGGGAAGTCACTCAAGCCAGTCCAATGCCTTCCCTTTAAGTGAGAATGGGAAGAGCCTCAATCGAAGTGCATCCTCGGACATATTGGTTTTCTTTCTCCCCCAACGGGTATCCACGAACCCCTTGAGATGTTTTTAAGCGTTTTGAGTGGGAGCGTCCGTGAAGTACCCGCGCTGCTCCAGCAATGTCAGCATCACGTTGGTTATTTGGAAATTGTCCGCCAGGATCCGGGGTGGGACAATTGCACTTGCATAGCCTTGGTTGGGAAGAACTCGAGGAACCGCCCTTGGAGGTGCGGAGGAGGGTCTGGAATGTTTTCATTTGCATTGGCCTGACGACCTCTACGTTGCCTTGAGGTGCAAGAGGCACCTCTTCCTCTCCATTGTCATCTACCTCCTCCCCCGCAATCACATTTCCAAGAGGGTCATTAGCATTTATTGCCATTTTGTACCTGAAGTTGTGACACACCCAATTTAGTGACAAAGAAGGAAAGAAGAACAATACACAAAATTATTTAGATAGATAGCCAAAACCGTTAGCTCCCCGGCAACGGCTCCAAAAAGTGATCGGTTCCAACCCTGCACTACTATTGAGTAGTGAGAGAGGGCGATGCAGCTTTTACCCGATTTAGGTCGGGATCGATTTTCACAGGGAGCTAGATATTGGAGTTGGGTGTCTATCTAAAGTGGAGTTTTGTGTTTTCTCCAAATTGCACTTCTACACATTTTTGGTTTTGATTATGATTCTAATATTATAAACTACAATGCTCAATTTAACTACTATAAGCTAGGATTAAACTATTGCAAGTTGTTCAAATGATTAAAAGGCACTAGGGTAGTGACTTTCGCCTAGGTGGTCAATTGACGGATTCTTGAATCTAAAGTTAGATTGACACATTTGGGGAGTATGATATAACCATTGCTCGATTCTACTCACTCTATACCTCTTGGTAGTTCGAGTGATTTTGTCCGAATTGGCTTTTTCAAGAGCAATTAGGTATGCAAATTTGCACAAGCAATTAAGGTTCAAGTCGGGTATTACAATCTCTCGGTTTAACCCTTTAATTGGGGCTATCAATTCTCTTGAGTACGCCCCAATTCCTTGTTGGACTAATTCTAGAGACATAGGCTCTCTTTCTCAAGAAGAGCAAAAGTCAACTAAACACAAACTAGTGTTTGCAACCACTAATTTAGCAATTAAACATGGAATTAGCCCAAATATCAAACACCCATAGTCAATCAAGCCCTAAAATACAAGACCCATCAATTACCCACGCTAGGGTTGAGCCACAACCCTAGCTGATGGGTCTAGCTACTCATAATTAGAGAAAGAAACAAAGAAATAGATGAAAAACAACTCATATTAATTAATTGCTAAGATAAACTAGAAGATTCAATGTTGAAATGAAGATAAAATTGCCCAAAATAGCTAAAGAAACGGAAGTCACGAGCGCAGCTCAGTTAAAAATCTATTTTCTTAACCTAAAAATGGAAAAGAAGCTATTTATACTAAGCTGAAAAATCTGGACAAAAATACCCCTGCGGGGTGAGTGTGGACCGCACAAAATGGTGTGCGGCCGCACTAGGGCTCTTGACATAAAATTCAAGCTCTCTGAACTCAGGCAATGCGGACCGCACAGAATCGAGTGCGACCGCGGTGACTTCTAGTGCGGTCCGCATGAAATGGAGCGCGGACCGCATTGGCTTCAATCTCCAAAACTGGCAGCTCTCTGATCTTTGGTTCTGCGGACCGCACTAAATCGAGTGCGGCCGCAGTGACTCCAATGCAGACCGCATTAAATCTCATGCGACCGCATTGCCTGTTGGCCTGGAAATCACCTTCTCTGAATCTCACTTGTGCGGACCGCACAGAATGGTGTGCGGCCGCATTGGGCCTGTTTTGCCTGAGCTTTGTTTTGTCTTGGTACTTGTGCAAGTTTCACTCCTTTTTGAGCTGAACTTTGACATCTTGTCACTTTGTTGATCAAACCTGCAATCAAGCACAACTTGTGAGTCTTTTGTGACTATTTTGTACAAATTTCTAATCAAAACATAAGCAAGGAGGAGTATAAAATGTATCAAAATCCCTAGTTATCAGCACACACCTTGTCCACATCATATCTGTCATTGCCACATGTGCATGGTCAACGGTCAAATAGGTTTATTAGTTACCGGATATGTGAGTTTGAGTGTTCAAGTGGAAACAATGTAAATTCATGTATCGACTTTAAAATCTGCTACAAGTTTAAGTGGCCAAGACGCTATTACGTCTAATTTATAAAAAGATACTCCTATTGCTGTTGGACCATAAAGCAGTACTAGAAATTCATTATCCAAAAGTAGTGACTAGTGATGTATTACAGTACTATATTAATTAGTTACACCGCAGCGTAAGCTGATTACGTTGTTTTTCTTTGGATTTGACAATAAAGTATACAGACGAAAGGGATACAGATAATTCTATTAGCTGTCCATCGTCCCATAGAGCAGTAAATGCACTGACATGCGTTAGAAAAAATATATCCACACAATAAGGTCATGTAAGATAATTATAAGTAAATCCTTATGATAACTATTACTTCATTAATAACCTGGTAAAGTAGCTAAGCTACTATTACAGATTAAACTGCACTAATAATATAAAATCTTAACAATATCAACACATATAATTTAAGATTTTCACTGTCTAATATCAACCCTGTCAATCAACCGGTTAGCTTTAATAACGCGGTTTGGCATGTAATATAAGAAGGCATGCAAATCACATGTGTTGGAGTCATGAAACGGAAATTTCACCTAAATACATATATGGGATATTAACCAAATGTGGATGACAAAAAGATGAAGACAAATTAAACTAAAATAGATTGGATAGGCACAAAAAGTCACGGAAGTTACGTCGATTGGAGCACTTCTTGAATCATGAAAATTACCATTGCTCTTTTTTTGGTTCAATTTTTGTCTTTTGGCAGGCGCTCCTCGATCTATTTTATGTTTGTCTCTATGACAATCATGGCATGAGACATGTATCGTGATCATGTCAAATATTCTTCCACTTGCATGTAATCACTTTCAAGAAATATATCATAATTCTTAGGAGAAAAAATTAAATGGCATTGCCATATTTATTTGCATTGCTGACTAGATTATGTAGGTATTTCGATTTCGAAGAGAAAAAGAGTAGATTACATTGCTATTTAGCATAATAACTGTTTAAGTAAGATCAGTAATTTATCTCTGTTGGCCCAAGTAAAGGTTAGTTTTGAAGACTGACAAAAGAACTCAGACATGAACCAGGTCCATCCAGTGGTCCATCCCTCAGGTGCACAAAAACGGGCAGATTCGAGCATGTGGGTTGCGCGTGAAGGAATAAGCTTAACTTGGTGTATTTAATATCTCCTGATCGAAAAGGTTGCATAATTGATAAGGAGAAGGAGTCCTTAATCAAAGAGAACACTATCCAAGATAGGGAAGGAGTTAGAAGTTGAAATCAACTAGAACTCTTCCACCAAGGAAGAGTTGCATCAGAACTCTAGTTATTTCTTCATCTACTAACTCTATAAATTGCAGGATGTTCTCACATTAAATTTGTTGCACAAAAACGCAGAAGTTAAACGTGAATTGGGAGCAAAATAGCAAGGCTTTTTGCAAGCAGTTCGTGTGTCATTCAAGTGTGCAAACCTGAAGCTACATGAACCAGATTGAAGAACCAGCTCCATAAAGAGTTTTATGTATCTTTCTTTATTTCTAGTTCAATTGTAGTAGGTGTTTCATATTGTACCTTTCAGCTTTATCTAGAAGCAATTGTAATAGGTATATTGAGTATTCAAGTTAGATTTAACTTGAAGTTGTCACAGCAGTTAGAGGCTGATTGCCACAACGGGATTAGAGTTAATCCTTAGGTTTACAAAGAGTTTTTGTAAATGCTGTTTTGGCTCAGTGATTTTAGTGGAAGTTTGAGAAAATCCTACTGAGTAGTAGGTCGTGGTTTTTTCACCTTTTGAGCCAGGTGTTTTCCACATAAAAATCTCTGTGTTCTTTATTTTATGCACTTTTAATTCCGCAAACAGTTTTAGTAAGTACATCTAGAAGAACCAGGTTCTTCTAGTGCGAAAATTAGGTACCACACAAATCACCCCTCTTGTGTGGTATTGACGTTTAGAACATCAATTAGTATCAGAGCAGGTTATCCTTCAAGAGGCTAACACCATAGGAAAAGATCAACATGAGTGCACCACCTGGGAACTGGGAAGGGCAATCCACTGTTAGACCTCCACTTTTCAATGGTCAGTACTATTCTTGGTGGAAGAACAGGATGAGGGATCACATCATAGGAGAAGACTATGAACTCTGCGACATAGTCACTGATGGTCCTCTAGCAACTACAAAGAAGAATGCTGAAGGAGTGGATGTGCCAAAAACTAGAGCTGACTGCACTGCTGAGGATTTAAGAAAATGGGAGAAAAATGCTAAGGCCAAGAAATGGCTTGTGTGTGGACTTGGTCCAGATGAGTACAGTAGAATTCAAAGTTGTACCACTGCTAAGGAAATCTGGGATACTTTGCAAGTTGCACATGAAGGAACACCTCAAGTGAAGAGGTCCAGAGGAACACTGCTGTATTCTTAATATGAGAATTTCACCATGAAGGAAGGGGAAACCATCCAAGAGATGCATACAAGGTTCACCACACTGACAAATGAACTTAAGTCTCTTGGAAGGGTTATTCTTAAAGAAGACAAATTTTAGAAGATTTTGACAAGGGTACTGCCAATCTCTTGGGAAAGCAAAATCACAGCTATTCAGGAATCAAAGAACATTGCCACTCTCAAATTGGATGAGCTAATTCGAAATCTCACTGCCTATGAACTTAGAAGGCAAACCATGAAGATGGATGCACCCAAGAAGGAAAGGAGCCTGGCACTCAGAATCACAGAAGGTGCTGATCTAGATGAGGATGAAATGACCATGATCACAAAGGATTTTAAGAAGTACCTAATGAGAGAAAATGGTCATTCAAGAAGTGGAAGTTACATCAAACCAAGGGTTCCTGAAAAACAAACCAATGAGGGGTGTTACAAGTGTGGGAAGACTGATCACCACATCAAAAATTGCCCTCAATGGGAAATTGAATGGAAGAAGGAAAGAGCTGAACGAAGGAACAGGAAGAAGGAACAGGTTCATCCCAAGAAGAACAAAGGATCAACAAAGGCTATGGTTGCTGCCTGGGGAGAAAGCTCAGATGAGGACTCAGAGGATGAAGATGGAGATGAACAAGCACTTATGGCAATTGGCAAATCCGATGAGGAATCTGAGGTAAGTATAATTCATCTCAAAGACAAGATTAAGTTTTTGTCTAAAGAAAGTCTATCTGAATTACTTCTAGATTTCATTGATGAATTTGAAGTTATAAACAATGAAAAGGAACAATTGTCTAAGGAGTGTGTGATTCTGAAAGCTAAGTGCAAAAACCTGGAACTTTGGGCTAGTGAAAATGATACTAAAAATGCTGAGTTAAAGAACCAGGTTCATGAACTTGACACCACAGTCCTAGAGCTTAAATCTAAAAATCTAAAATTGAAATTAGGAACTGGTAAAAAGAAATCTAATCACACACAACTCACTTTAGAAGAAAATGTAGGAAAAATGAAAGATGAGTTGTACAAAAGAGATGAGCAGATAAGAGTCCTTAAGGAGGATCTAAACAAGGTTAAGCACGAGCTAGATAGAACCTGTAAATGGAATAGGTCCTCTGATGCACTTTCATAGCTACATGAACACCATAGTAGCAATAAGAGAGGACTTGGCTACGGGACCCCTGCACCTAAGTGGGATCCCAAAAGCAAGTACCTCACTCTTCCTGAGAACAAAATTTGCACACACTGTGGTAAAAATGGTCACTATAAAAGTGAATGTATTGCAAAAGAAAAAGCTAGTCAAAAGAATAAAGAATTTGTTCAATGGAAAAATAGGCTGCCAGGTTGGGCTAAAAAGAATCTGATTTACACTTTTGCCTATAGAAAGGGACCCAAACTAGTTTGGGTTCCTAAGACTAACCCCTGATTTCCTTTTGCGGGTCCAAGTGAAGGGGAGCGGCCAAATATGGTACATGGATAGTGACTGTTCAAAGCATATGAGAGGAAGCAAGAACCAGTTCCTTTCACTTGAGGACCTCAAAGGAGGTAATGTCTCCTTTATAAATGGGAAGAAAGGTGAGATAAGAAAGGTGAGATCATTGGGGTTGGAAAGGTAGGTAAGACTGATTCTCACTCTATTGAGAATGTCTACTTGATAGATGGCCTAAAGTACAGTCTAATCAGTGTATCACAATTATGTGATAAAGGTAACTTGGTAGCATTCACCACTACCAAATATTTTGTGATTAATCTTACCATTGACAAGATTATTTTGCAGGGAAAAAGAGTAAACAATACATACATTGTAGATTTGTCCACACTTTCAGAAAATGAACTCACTTGCTTAAGTGTGTTGGACAATGATCCCCTCCTTTGGCACAAGAGACTTGGACATGCAAGTCTGAGTCAACTCAACAAATTAGTCTCCAAGGATCTGGTGATAGGGCTGCCTAACATCAAGTTCAAGGAAGACAAAGTTTGTGAGGCTTGTGCAAGGGGGAAGCAGGTAAGATCCTCTTTTAAATGCAAGAAAATGGTAAGCACCACCAGACGATGGAACTGGTCCATATGGATCTCTGTGGTCCAATGAGAACATTAAGCAATGGTGGTAAAAGATATGTGATGGTGCTTGTTGATGATTACTCTAGGTTTACTTGGACATTGTTTTTAACATCTAAAGATGAAGCATTTGGCATGTTTACTTCTTTTGTTAGAAAAACTCAGAAACAACTAGGTAATCAACTTGCATCAATTAGTTCTGATCATGGAACTGAATTTAAAAATGCTAAGTTTGCTGAATTTTTACATGCTACATCATAAATAGTTTCATGACTAGACCTCTTGTTAAGAAGATTCTCTATGAGTCACTTAAAGGGAGAAAGCTAAATATATCCCATCTTAGGGCATTTATATGCAAGTGCTTTGTGCACAATAATGGCAAAGACTCCCTAGGTAAGTATGATCCCAGAAGTGATGAGGGAGTATTCTTGGGATATTCTTCACATAGTAAAGCTTATAAGATATAATGTAAAAGAACTATGTGTGTAGAAAAAAAATTGTATATGTTATTTTTTAAAATGACTAACATTCTTTCTGAGAGGCAGGAACAAGATAATGAAGAGATTGGGCTGATAAGAAATTTAAATGGTGAAACCATAGTCCAGCCTGAAGATGCATCACAGGAAGGAACAGGTGATGGAACAGGTCCTTCCACCCAGGGCAACATGACAGGGGGAACAGACTAGAGAGGAACTGATCCTCAAACCTCGAGGGAACCTGTCCATGAACCTATTCCATAGTAAAAAAACCAGGAAGAAACATCAAAAGAAATTGACACTCCTATTGCAACATCCACGAAATTGGATATAGATGAACCTGGTTCATCTGTTGATCAGAAGTTGTATAGGGGAATGATTGGTTCTCTTTTGTATCTTACTGCTAGCAGGCCTGACATTGTTTTCAGTATAGGTCTTTGTGCTCGATATTAGGCAAATCCAAAGAAGTCCCACTTGACTGCTGTCAAGAGAATATTGAGATACTTGAAAGGCACCACTGACCTTTGCCTTTGGTATCCAAAAGGTAGTAATTTTAACCTAGTGAGATATGTTGACGCTGATTATGCAGGTTTCCTATTGGATAGGAAGAGCACCTCAGGTATGGCACACTTTCTTGGTTCATGTCTTGTGTCATGCGCTACTAAAAAGAAAAATTTAGTGGCCTTATCTGCTGCTGAAGCTAAGTATGTTGCTGCTGCTTCATGATTGTGCTCAATTGTTGTGGATCAAGTAGCAGTTGATGGATTTTGGTATTGAAGTTGGTTGCATTCCTATTTCTGTGATAACACTAGTGCTATTAGTATGACTAAGAATCCGGTTCATCATAAGAGAACTAAGCACATAGATGTTAGACACCATTTTTTGGGGGACAACTAAGAGAAAGGCTTGATCACTATGGAGTTTTGTGCTACTGACAAGCAAATTGCTGACATCTTCACAAAAGCCTTAGGTAGAGATCACTTTGAGAGGAACAGGTTGGAATTAGGGATGATTAAGATCACCTAAAAGGACCACTTCAAGGTTAAATGAGAAAAAAATGAAAAAAATTGAAAATCAAATTTTGGTTAAAGTCAGTAAATTATATAATTAGATTAAATCTTGCTCAGTCTCATACTTTCCATAGTATACTCTTGCGCCATATGTTAAAATGACTCATTAATCACTAATGATATTTTCTCTATTTTGGTAAATTTAGACTCACACAAGAGAATTATCAGTGAAGAACCTGGTTCATCAAGATAACACGGTATGTTTTCTACACTCTGCATAATTTGAAATAACTATATTTGGATCATGAGCAGAGTCCTACCAAATAACAAACTTCTTTTGGACTTATCCGTTACAAGTGAACCAGTCCCGTTTAAAAGAGTTCCAACCGAATAGAATTACCTAGATTCTAGGGATACACTCCAATGTCTCTTCAAAACTGAATTTCAGTTTAATTAAACTTCTAAGAGTCTGAAAAGATGTAGTTACCCCATCAACTATTCCTTTGTATATTGATCAACTTTAGTGTATTCCTTACTTCATCTCTCTCAAGCAGTTAAAAACTATCATTCTTCTTTCATCTTCCAAACACAATCTAATTCTCTTCTCTTCCATACCCTAGCCCAGATATGTCGAACACCTCTGAAAATCCTTCATCACCACCACAGGAAACCACTTCCACACTTTCTACAACACCAATCTCTAAGAAAAGTAGAGTAAAGATGATGGCTCATAAGATTGTCGCTGAAGGAGAGCAGATCAAGAAAATAAACAAGCAATTGAAAGCAGGTAGGGAAGAAGAATCCCAGAAATCCGAAGATTCATTTAAGTCTGCTACTAAGGGGGAAGAAAGTAGGTATTCCGAAACTGAACAGGTATGTTCTGATTCTAAAGTTACTTCTAAGACAATTTCTGAAGTTGCTGCAAATTTGGAGAATAGATTTGTACTGGTAGGATCTATAGCAGGTGTTGAGACTACAGAATCTGGAGAAGTTGGTGGTAAAAATAAAAAGGGAAAAGAAAAAGAGAGCAAGGGTGCTAGGAGTACTGTGAGGGGAAAGGGTATAAGAGTGGTTGATTCTTCACCCACTCCTGTTGGTCTAACAAAAGAAACTGGTGCAATGGTTATTTAGGGAGAGGAATTTACTAAAATAGAAGAGAGTGTGAGCAAAACAGGGGGAAGTGGGTCAGGCGAAGCTGCTGAGGGGTTTTTTCAACTTGGGAAAAATATTGATGAACCTGTTCCATCTGAACAGGAAACCCTCGCGGACCTACTGATTGAGTTATCAATGGCACCAAAACTCATACCATTCCCTATGGTTTCATTCTGTACAAGCAAGGATCATTTTGGGGTTAATACTCTGCTTGCTTGCGATTATGAAGTCAATGTCATTCCTAATGAACCTGGTTCATCTAAAAGGACACCTATCAATAGCAAGGTCAGAGCTCTATTACAGGAGAGTGAGGCAAAGGATGTTGAGATAGCAAGGCTAAAGACACGATTGGTTGAGGTAGAATCTGAGAGAGATGTTCTCAGAACTGAACTTGCAAAGGAAAAGGAGAAGAATGATGGAATTTTTCAAGACATGGTGAAACTTCTCCAAGCAAATAACCCAGCCCCTACCTCTTCCAAGCCTTAAATCCTAACCTAGTGTAGATCAACCAGTGACCCAATTCGGGACTTTGTTTCTTTTGCTCATGTTTTCAGTATTTTTATTTCTTCTTATGCTTTGTGGTAGAATCTTATCAATCATCAATGAAATTCACTGTCTTTTTCTCTAACTGTTTGTTTATATTTCTTTGATGGTTAAAATTCTTAGCTTGATCTATGATGATTAATCCATGATTGCATTTGAAGTAGCCCCAGTGGCCATGAGTAAGCCTTAAAATCTGGTTATCTCACATTTTTTATGCAACTTTTCGATGATGCCAAAAGGGGAAAAATGTTGTGCTTTAAACAAGTAATGTTTAGACTTTGAACAGTGATGTTTATAACCTAATGTACCTGGTCCTTGATGATAAGTGATAAAAAGGAAAAATGTTTCTAACATTGTGTTGATGTTGAGCTGAGTTCTAGCAGGGCCTAAGTGTATAAAAAGCACTGAGTTTGTCATCATAAAAAAGGGGGAATTTGTTGGCCCAAGTAAAGGTTAGTTTTGAAGACTGACAAAGGAACTCAGACATGAACCAGGTCCATCCAGTGGTCCATCCCTCAGGTGCACAAAAACGGGCAGATTTGAGCATGTGGGTTGCACGTGAATGAGATAAGCTTAACTTGGTGTATTTAATATCTCCTGATCGAAAAGGTTGCATAATTGATAAGGAGAAGGAGTCCTTAATCAAAGAGAACACTATCCAAGATAGGGAAGGAGTTAGAAGTTGAAATCAACTAGAACTCTTCCACCAAGGAAGAGTTGCATCAGAACTCTAGTTATTTCTTCATCTACTAACTCTATAAATTGCAGGATGTTCTCACATTAAATTTTTTGCACAAAAACGTAGAAGTTAACGTGAATTGGGAGCAAAATAGCAAGGCTTTTTGCAAGCAATTCGTGTGTCATTCAAGTGTGCAAACCTGAAGCTACATGAACCAGATTGAAGAACCAGCTCCATAAAGAGTTTTATGTGTCTTTCTTTATTTCTAATTCAATTGTAGTAGGTGTTTCATATTGTACCTTTCAGCTTTATCTAGAAGCAATTGTAATAGGTATATTGAGTATTCAAGTTAGATTTAACTTGAAGTTGTCGCAGCAGTTAGAGGCTGATTGCCACAACGGGATTAGAGTTAATCCTTACGTTTACAAAGAGTTTTTGTAAATGCTGTTTTGGCTCAGTGATTTTAGTGGAAGTTTGGGAAAATCCTACTGAGTAGTAGGTCGTGGTTTTTTCACCTTTTTAGCCAGGTGTTTTCCACGTAAAAATCTCTGTGTTCTTTATTTTATGCACTCTTAATTCCGCAAACAGTCTTAGTAAGTACATCTAGAAGAACTAGGTTCTTCTAGTGCGAAAATTAGGTACCACACAAATCACCCCCCCTCCCCCTCTTGTGTGGTATTGACGTCTAGAACATCAATCTCCTCAAGAGATGCCTCTTGAAACGTAGCCAATTGCCATTCCGATAATCGCCCTACATTTTCAATGGAGATAAATTCCTTTCTTTTCTTCTTAGACAAAGGCATTGCAGTGCCCTATGACAATTTCGAATTTGTTAGTAAATTGTATTGTAAAATAATTCTAGAGAAAATAACGTATAAACAGAAAACGTAGAAAAATAAAATTTAATTCAAGCCCATTGATTTCACAGTGTTTCCTTAAGGAACTTAATCCCCTCCTAGTATCCAAGGTTGTGGATTAATTCCTCCCAGGATAGAACGAATTACACATTGGTGTACCGGTACTTCAAACCCAGCATTTCAGCGAACACAATGATCGGTAGCAAATCACACTTACTATTGCTTTCTTTGTAGTTAATGCAGAAGAAAGGAGGAGAATTCAGAAATTCGTATGGAAAATCTGAGAGAATGTACTACTTATTTATAGCCAATATGTTGAGCTCAAATTGAAGAGGTGCAACTCTTCAGAAGGGATTTTTACGTAAAATGGCCATAACGTAAACGGCCATTTACGCAACAATAAATCGGGAATTCATAACGCAGAGGAAACTTAATTTTCCGTTACAAAAACGGAAAGCGGACACTTAACTTTCCGTTGGATTTAATATTAATTTTCTGTTTACAAAAAAAACTGATATTTATTAATATTACGCTAATATTTATTATTAACAAATAAATTTGGTCCAAAAAATTAATCAATCAATCATTTGACCGAATTCGAAGCCGAGCCCGAGCCGAGCGAGCGACGATGACGACGGCGCGAGGTTTGCCTTCTTCTTTACTCTTTAAGAGCTACCCATCAAAAACCTTTTCCTCTTCCAATATGGAACAATATCCCTTTGTCAAGGAGGAAAACTCAAATATTTCATTTTCCCTCCATTTCCCACTCACCCTCTTTTAAGCTAAATTAAGCTTAAAAAACCCAACAATCCCACACATGAATGGGGAATGGCTATATGACGGAAATATGCATGAAAAACTGTGTGATTCGCAAGCAAAGATTAATCGCACCTGGATAAGTAGGTTTCCCTTTGAACTTTTCGTAGTGAACTTATGTCGGATGTACTCGGTCAATCGGTAGATTTCATATCTTTGAACCGTCGAACTTTGGTGTATACCTAGACAACCATAAGTCAGACAATCAACCCTTAACCGTCTTTGGTTCTCATTGTTGCGTTCGTTTCAGCCATGAACACCGCCTGGTTTCATAAGTGCGTAGAGAACTGGCCTTACAAAAATTCTCCTTGAAGCGACTAACACTTCACACTTACATAGGTGATTCCTAAACGTGCCATCCCATAAATACATTATCTGATATACCTCGTATCAAATTTAGAAATCATTAAAAAGCCTTAATGCTTTAACCTTGGTACTGAACATTGTCTCATCACGAGAATGGACCAAAATTTTAGTTGACAATGTTGAACCATCATTAGTGACTTTGTTTGATCTCCTTGAACCTAGATCTTGGGATCTCCAGTCTTCTAGGTAGAGTTAGCGCCACAATGACTTGTCATCGACCATAGTCCCAATCACCTCGATGATTTCTCAACTACCTCTCTAGTTAGGAATTTTGTAAGTAGATCTGACACATTATCACTTGACTTTACGTAGTCAATCGTGATAATTCCTCTAGAGAGTAATTGCATAATGGTTTTATGTCTACTTCGTATATGACGAGATTTACCGTTATACATAACGCTCCCAGCCCTTCCAATTGCCGCTTGACTATCGCAATGTATGCATATTGGTGCCAACGGTTTGGGCCAAAATAGAATGTCTTCCAAAAAAATTTCGGAGCCATTCAGCTTCTTCGCCGGCTTTATCTAAGGCTATGATCTCAACCTCCATTGTAGAGCGGGCAATACAAGTTTTTTTGGACGACTTCCAAGATACCGCTCCTCCGCCAATAGTAAATACATATCCACTTGTGGACTTAGAACCAATTGAACCAATGATCCAATTTGCATCACAGTATCCCTCAATCACCGCAGGATATTTACTTTAGTGCAAAGCAAAGTCCTGGTGTGTTCTAAATATCCCAAAACTCGTTTCATTGCCATCCAATGAGATTGACCTAGATTGCTCGTGTATCGACTCAATTTACTTATAGCACAAGCTATATCTGGACGTGGACAATTCATGATATACATTAAGCATCCCAGCACACGAGCATAATCCAATTGTGATATTATTTTGCCTTTGTTCTTTGCTAGTACAAGATTCACGTCAATTGGAGTCTTTGCAACTTTAAAATTTAAGTGCTTGAACTTTCCAAGTACTGTCTTTATATAATAAGATTGTGAGAATGCCAAACCTTGAGGAGTCTTATGGATCTTAATCCCCAGAATGAAATCAGCAACTCCCAAGTCCTTCATATCAAACTTGCTAGTTAGCATACGCTTAGTCGCATTTGTATTGGCAATGTCATAACTCATTATCAGCATATCATCCACATATAAGCAAACAATGACTATGTGATTTGGAACATTTTTAATGTACACACATTTATCACATTCATTTATCTTAAAACCATTTGACAACATTGTTTGGTCAAATTTTGCATGCCATTGTTTCGGTGTTTGTTTTAGTCCGTAAAGGGACTTAACAAGTCTACATACCTTCTTTTCTTTACCTGGAACCACAAACCCTTCAGGTTGTTCCATGTAGATTTCTTCCTCCAAATCTCCATTTAAGAAGCCTGTCTTTACGTCCATTTGATGAATTTCAAGATCATAAACTGCAATTAATGCTACTAACATTCGTATGGACGTAATTCTTGTAACTGGAGAGTATGTATCAAAATAGTCAAGACCTTCTTGTTGTCTATACTCTTTGACCACAAGTCTTGCCTTATATTTATCAATAGTGCCGTCATATTTGATTTTCCTCTTAAAAATCCATTTAGAACCCGGTGGTTTATTTCCAGGAGGAAGATCAACCAATTCCCATGTATGGTTGTTCAATATGGATTCTATTTCACTATTGACTGCCTCTTTCCAAAATAATGATTCCGAAGAAGACATAGCCTCTTTAAATGTTTGAGGCTCATTTTCCAATAAGAAAATCACAAAATCTGGTCCAAATGAAGTAGACGTTCTGACGTTTACTATGTCTTGGATCCTCCTGATTAAATGTACTTTCTTTTGTTTCTTCCCGAGATCATTTAGATCTTTCACCAATCGACTCACATTCCTTTTTATACGGATATATATATTTTCAAAGAACTCGTCATTATTTGATTCTATAACCGTATTATTATGAATGTTAGGATTTTCTGATTTATGAACCACAAATCGATATGCTTTACTATTGTTCGCATATCCTATGAAAACACAATCAACGGTTTTCGGTCCTATTTTTACCCTTTTGGGTTTAGGAACTTGCACTTTTGCCAAACACCCCCACACTTTAAAAGAATTCAAGTTGGTCTTCCTTCCTTTCCATTTTTCATATGGAATGGATTGTGTTTTGCTATAGGGTACTCGATTTAGTATCTGGTTTGCCGTAAGAACGGCTTCCCCCCACAAGTTCTGTGTCAAACCAAAACTCATCAACAGTGCGTTCATCTTCTCCTTTAATGAACGATTCTTTCTTTTTGCAATCCCATTGGATTGGGGCGTGTAAAAGGCTGTTGTTTGATGAATAATTCCATATTCTAAACATATTTCTTCAAAAGGAGATTCATATTCACCACCCCTATCACTTTTTATCATTTTGATTTTCTTGTTAAGTTGTGTTTCAACTTCATTTTTGTATTGCCTAAATGTGTCTATTGCTTCATCTTTTGATCTCGCTCAAACTCACACCACAATTAGGTAGTGAGGCGGTCGTAGCAATGATAAATCCCAACACAGGTTGGGGTCGAATCCTCAGGGAGTTAGATATGGGATTAGGTATATAACTAGAGTAAGTCTATGATGTGCCTCAATTTGTATTTCCACATATTGATTGGTTGTTTCTATTTCTACGTTCAGATAATGATTGCAAATAATAAACTAGAAGATAATATTTTTGGTTTTGGTTATTTTCAAATGATAAAGGGTCTAGGGTCGTGACTTTCACCGAGGTGGCTACCTAACGGGTTGTAAACTATAGGGCAAGTTTGATTAATCGGGTTCGTAATAGAGCAATCACACGCAATTGCTCACTCTATACCTCTCGGTAGTTTGAGTGATTTTGTCCAATTTGGCTTTCTCAAGCCCAAATGGGTATTGCACAAATCAAGTGATATATGCTCAATTCGGGTCTTACTATCTTTAGATTTGACCCTTTAATTGGGACTATCAATTTCTTGAGTTTACCCCAATTCCTTGTTAGCCAAGCTTTCCTAAACCAAGTCTCTCTTTCTCAAGTGAAGACTAGCAACCATTAATTCTAGAATTTAAGCATAAACAAGGCCAAATATCACTAACCCAATCACAAACAAGCTCTAAAATTAAATACCCACACTAGGGTTGAGCCACAACCCTAGATAAAGATTTAGCTACTCATGAAAATAAAGAAATACAAAAAGAAATTAAGAGAGAATGCATAATAATTGATTAAACAAAGAAAATCTAATGTTTAGAAGTCAATCTAGTACAAAATTACTCAAAGAAGTATAGAAAAAACGGCTCAGGTGCACCTCTGCAAACTAAACATAAGCTAAAAATGACAAAAAGTTCTATTTATACTAAGCTAAAAATATCTGATAAAAATGCCCCTGCAAAGGTTGTGCGGCTGCATAATTCTGGTGCGGTCCGCACAATGGGCTTCTACGGCTGCACAATTATCGTGCGGTCCGCAATCTTGGGAATTTGGTCAGGGAACTTCAGGCTTCTGCGGTCCGCAAAAAAAGTGGTTGCGGTCGCACTTAGGATTATGCGGCCGCACAAAAGTGACGCGGGCCGCACTCCTTTACTTTCCAGCTCTTTGAATCTTCAATCCTGCGGACCACATAATAATGGATGCGGCCGCACTTGATCTCCTGCGGCCACACAATTTTACTACGGTCCACACTCCCTGAGCTGGCCAAAACACTACTCTCTGATTCTTCATTCTGCGGCCGCACTAGAATTGTGCGGTCCGCACTGCTAGCCTTTTTTGCCCCGTTTTGGTTGTTGTTCACTTTTGACTCATTTTTGAGTTGATTTTGACTGCTTTGGCTCGTTTCCCAATATTTCTACAAGTGAGCATATTTCTTTAGTTTTCGTGAATATCTTTAAGCATTTTTGAGCTAAAACGCAAGTAAAAGAGAGCAAATAAGCGGTCAAAATCCCTACTTATCAACTTCCCCAAACTTAAGCTTTTGCTTGTCCTCAAGAAAATAAGGCAATTCCCACCTTCACTAGAAAAAAGGATATTTCAGCTAGCCTAAGGTGAATTAATTACACATCAATTGGGACCAACAATTACCCACAACACATATGAATATCAACAACACAATGAGTTGGCTTTTTGAGTTCAATAGTTCTAGTGTGACACTAGAGCATCAAGAGTTGACTGTATTCATCAAGGAAGCTCGCTCTTTCGTGTAGGTCATTGTGGATCCCGAACTCCTCCTCCTTTACTCTCCATTAGTACTTTAGAATGTAACACTCGAATCAAGGACTGTTGAAAAGTTCGCTCATCTCTCTCAAAAGAACGTCACAAGTTCGGCTTTAAGTACCATAAGCTTGCCCCTCATGTAAATCACCACTAATGTAAGCTCACTCAACCTGAAATCATGTAGGGCTTTTGCGGGATGTAATGAAGGCTTTTGGATCAATGTAGGACTTGTTGGAATAGAATGGTTTCATCTTTCCTTAAGCACTTCATTTTCTCTTTTCGGCTCATACTTTCTCGACTGTTTGAGTCATTTTCTTCTTCCTCGGGGGAACTAGAGAGACGTAACGTCACTCTTTCTTGAGCATGACATTCATTTTTCTCCTTTTCTATTTACTTCAGCATTTCCTCCTTATTTTCTTTTGGATTCCCTTCAACTCTTCACTTTATTCACTTTCTTTTTGGCATTTTTCTTTTTGTTCTTTCTTTCTTTTCTTTGCCTTCCCTTTTCTTCATTTCTTTCTCTTCTTTGTACCATTCATCACTTTCAAACTCCTCTTATCTCCCCCAAACTTATGTTTTTTCCAATTGTTTCTAAAGAATGCTAAGGAAAGATCGGGTGCCAAGAGAGGGTCATTACAAAATGGATGAAGGCTTGTAACGTGGTTATTGAAAGAAAAAGAGTTTTGGCTCAAAGGGGTTGACTAGAAATATCACATTGGTAGGTCTTGGAAGATTTCAAATATCAAATTTGATCAAAGAGAGCCTACGATCATTTCTCAAGCCAAGCTACACTTAGAATTTCGCCTAGACAAACATTCGGGGCAAGTTCTAGACCATTAGCACAGGTACTTGGACTTGCAACTAAACATATCACCTCTCACGCTTCTGGATTGCTAAAGAGAACAGAGTCGAGGGCCCACTCGATGGCTGCATAAGTCAACACAAGAGTCAAAAGAGTCACAACTAGAGCTATTTTCTGCCAACAACTTGTTTTTACCATACGATCATAGGTAAATGTGTTGGTACCAATTGAAGCATGCTTGAGACCCTTTGATTCATTACTACTACATATACCAAAACATAAAAGAAAACAGACTCAGTTCCTTAAGAAGGTTGTCACGCCATCCATCATTGGGAAGAGCCACCCGGTTCACACATAATTCACCTTTAGAAAGAATCGCGACATTAAGAAAACCAAAGGCTTAATGTTCACCTAAAACGTAAAAAGAAGCTAACAAATTAAAAAGAAGCTACTAAAGTAAATAAGAAGTTATACTACTAAGGAAAAGCAAACTAAAGAAGCTATGAAATAAACTACGAAAAGCGAGATAAATGAATATAAAAACCGAAGTCGAATGAATATATACATAAGGAGAAAAGAATATATACATAAGGGAAATGAATATCATCAAATGGAGAGGATATATACATACCAAAGGAAAATAAAGATGAAAGAAAAAAATAGTATCGGAGTTATTACAGCCCAAATGTAAAATAATAAAAATAGATCACAACCCAAATAAAAATAAGCATTGTCCCCAATGCTTAACAAAAATAAGAACATGGAAAGGGTAGAGAGTTAAGAGAACTCCCTATGTAGTCTCAGTCTGCAGAGGATCATCAGAAACCTCGGCCTCAAGTTGTATCTCATCATCTCCAGGTTGGGGGACAACTGGGTTGCTGAGCATCTGGATCATCTCCTCAGCAGTGTGGGAAGCGGCAACCGGCTCCTCACACTGGCCTGTTGCTGCCTCTGGTGCTGTCTGTGCTGCTAGTGGTGCATGTGCTACTGGGGGTGCTGTCTCCATGAGCCAGTCCAATGGTAAGTCACCATCAGATGTAATCTTCTTAGTCTCCTTTCTCAGCTTGTGCACCGACTTCTTTGATGCCTGAGACTTCCGCATCTTATTTACCTATTCGCCCATATCGTCAATGGCTTTCCCTTGTGCCACCACTTTAGCCATGATAATCTTCTGGTCATCCATAATCTTCTTCAATTCTTCCTCCACTGATGGAGGCACCTGTGGCTCTACTGGGGCTGCTGGGGCTGATGACCGTGCTGCAACAACACTGGATATATTAGTCTGCTTTGTAGTAGCTGTCTGCATCTAGTTGTTAAGACTCGCCGATGTCTGGGAGACTCGCAGTGCAGTTTGAGGATAAGTAGAGGAAGCTAGCACTGGTAGTGGCACTGTTAATCGAGCATAAGCAGGTGTTCCGGAGGATGAAGGTGGCATGGCTGCTGTCCCAATGGAAGTACCGGCTGCTGTGGAAGGTTCAACAACTGAATCAGTAACTACTACTGCTGGCTCCTCAGACTGGCCAGCAGAGGTAGTAGCTTTACCCTTGAATTTAGGGTTGTCAGCTCCCTGAAGGTGGTACTAGGAGAAAGGCTTCTTGGCCTTCATATCTGTATGATAATGCTTCGACTCCACCCCTTGATCCTTGAAGTATTCAGTGAGTAAGTTTGGGTATGGATAGGATCTTTCACCCTTTAGGAGAAAGGCTTCTTGGCCTTCACATCTGTATCATAATGCTTCGACTCCACCTCTTGACCCTTGAAGTATTCAGTGAGGAAGTTTGGGTATGGATAGGATCTTTCACCCTTTTGGATAGCTAGAGTGATGTTGATGGACATGATGGCACCAACATTTATCGGATTCCTAGCCATAATCGAGGCCACCAAAACTGCACGGGGAAATGGGATCATGTTTTCAATGAGGCATGGGTCAATGCGGCTACACACGAACGTTTGCCACCCTTTTGCTTCAAAGTTCAGGGTGACCCGGATAATTGGAACCCTTGCTATGAGCCACGGAGTTGTTGACCCCAGGATTTCCAGTATCTCAGCCAACCACGGAAGAGCTGCATCATCCATGGCTAGCTTCTCCATATATTGCACTGCCTCCACTTCTTCAAACCCCACAAATTTGTTCACTGCACAGGAGACAAAGCGGATTTTCAGATTTCGCACTTTTGTCACCTTAGTTCCCTAATTGATGTGAGCAACATTTGCGTAGAATTCCTTGACCAAGTACTCATTCGCATCAAGGACGTTGTTGGCGAACCATTTCCAACCTTTCCGCTCCTTGAATTGCCTAAGGACATTGGGGTTGTGCTTGTTCAAATCTTTCATCAAACATTGTCGCTCAAGAGTGAACGACCTCTGTGGCCACCATTCCCAAAACTTTGCGAAGGCAGTGGCACTGACAAATATGTCCTCCCATATCTCCTGCCTCCTCGACCTCTCTAAACATGCCACTGCAGTATTGCCCCCTCTCCCATCATCTGGAGCATCATCATCATCTAGGTTTATTGGAGCAGGGGGAGCATGTGAGGAAGAGGGCTCAGAGTCTTGGTTTCCCTCTTACGAACCTTCCGAAGAATTGGCAGCTGATGAGGACTCATCCACTAAGTGGAATCTCCTAGGGAATTGTTGTCTTTATTATGATTGGGCTTCTGGTTGTGCTTGCACGGAATTACCCTTAGAAGCTTCCCTAGATGGAACGTACTCACTGGTCTCTGAGGTATCAGGGGCTCTATTGGCTGTTGCTTTCTTGCTGATAACCTTTTGGATTGCTAGAGGGAGATTGCTTTTGCCTCGACCCCGGCCTCGGGAGGGTTCTGCCCTCCCTTGCAATGTATCAGCTCTACCACGTGAGCGAACCATTATCTGCAACATATATGAATTAGAAATCAGTTACAATTGAAGCTCATAATGTATACAGAAGTATGATTGAAAGCTGCATCAAAACATTCTCAGAAGGGGCAGTGTGGACCGCACAAAAGTGAGTGCGGCCGCAGACTGCCCATTGCGAACTGCACAAAAATGAGTGCGGCCGTATAGCCCTAGGTTCAGACTACTTGGGTCTCAGAAGTTATATCACTGTGGACCGCACAAAAAATGAGTGTGGCCGCACAAGTCCCTTGCGGACAGCACAATTTTGAATATGGCCGCACAAGTCAAGCACACAATTTACCTAACTCTGAGGGACCGCCCAAAAGTGTGTGCGGCTGTATAGCCTCTACTGCAGACCGCACAAAAATGTGTGCGGCCGCATAATTCAAATGTCACGGGCACTGTCCTAGGGTTTATGCAATTTTGTTCTCAATCATCATGGTTTTAGCAATCAAACATCATTAGCTACTTACCTAGACCCCAATTAACCTTTAAGAAACTACCCACATGAATCTAAGCAAAAGCAACTAACATTGACATTTTTAGCCATGGAAGTAACCCTAAATTTAAGAACAAAACCAAACAAAAGAAGAAGAAACTATAGATGGAATTAACATACCAGTAATGAAGTTGCAGGTGATGAGATGAGGGAACAATTTGAGAATGTGCAATCTTAGCTTTAGGGCTCAGAGGATCGAAAAGTCTAAAAAGATGCAAGAAGCCTTATTTATACTTTTACCCGTGGGCCCAGGTTTTTGACCGAGTGTGGCTGCATAATTTTGATGCGGTCCACACTCCTTACCTGCCTGTGGAGAAGCCTCGCTGCGGACCGCACAAAAATGTGTGCGGCCGCAGCATTAGTGCGAACCGCACAAAAATGTGTGCGGACGCAATTCCTTAAGCATTTTTGACAGGACAGCTTCAGAGACTATGGATTTTAACACTTAGCCAATTTTTTCATGCACAGTCCCTGCAATGCACACCCATTCCTGGATACACTTTAAAACTGGTTAGAACAAAACAAAGTCTATCTAATCTAAAGAAGAAAAACTAAAGAAAGAAAAAGACACATGGCTTGCCTCCCAAGAAGCGCTTGATTTAACGTTGCGGCACGATGCAAATTACCAATCACTTGAAATGAAGAACCGCCACAATGTGGCCATCATCAACCTTGCCAAGATAATGTTTAACCCGGTGCCCATTGACTCTAAAAACCTCATCATTCTCATTTTTCAAATCTAGCGCTCCAAAGGGGCTTACATTCACTACTTCAAAGGGTCCACTCCATTTTGATTTCAACTTGCCCGGAAACATCCTTAACCGGGAATTGAACAATAGCACCAGATCACCTTCCTTGAACTCCTTGTTGTGGATATACTTGTCATGGAGGTACTTCATCTTCTCCTTATAAAGGGACGAACTTGTGTAGGCATGATACCGGAATTCCACTCTTAGGTTTGCAGCGACATCCCACTCAAGGTTCAACTTTTTCAAAGCCCACATGGCCTTATGCTCAA
This sequence comes from Nicotiana attenuata, assembly GCF_001879085.1. Classification (NCBI taxonomy): domain Eukaryota; kingdom Viridiplantae; phylum Streptophyta; class Magnoliopsida; order Solanales; family Solanaceae; genus Nicotiana; species Nicotiana attenuata. Next base: position 45,100,446 of record NC_031989.1, read on the forward strand.
GTTCCACCGGAAAATGACACGCCTTCCAAAACACCAATCGATATGGAGACATTCCAATCGACGTCTTGTAAGCCGTCCTATAAGCCCAAAGAGCATCATCAAGTTTTCTTGACCAATCTGTTCGGTTGGCATTCACAGTCTTTGACAGAATACTCTTGATCTCCCGATTGGAGACTTGAACCTGTCTACTTGCTTGAGGATGGTAGGGGGTGGAGACTTTATGAGTGACACCATACTTGGTGAGTAAGGTATCGGAAGTCTGGTTGCAAAAATGCGAACCCCATCACTAATAATGGCCCTCGGAGTACCAAACCTTGTGAAGATGTTCTTTGTCAAGAATGCCGGTACACTTCGAGCTTCGTTGTTGGGTAAAGCCACGGCTTCAGCCCATTTTGACACATAGTCCACAGCAACCAAAATGTAAGTGTTCCCACAAGAGCTCACGAACGGTCCCATGAAATCAATACCCCAAACATCAAAGATATCAATCTCTAAAATGGTGGTAAGGGGCATCTCATTCTTCTTAGAAATCCCACCGGCCCTTTGGCATTCATCATAACGCTTGACAAGCTTACTAGCGTCCTTGTAGAGGGTAGGCCTATAGAATCCACAAGTCAAAAACTTTGTAGCTGTTCTAGCTCCACCATGGTGACCATCATACGGTGAAGAGTGGCAAGCCTCAAGAATTCCCATTTGTTCTTCTTCCGGAACATATCGCCGGATCACACCATCGGTACATATCCGGAAAAGATACGGCTCATCCCAATAATAGTCCAAGCAATCCCGTTTGAGCTTCTTCCTTTGGTTTGAAGAGAACTCATTCGGTACAATACCGCTCACAAGATAATTGGCTAAATAGGTGAACCATGGCATCCCAGTCATTGAAACGGATAGGAGTTGCTCGTCGGGAAATGAATCATTGATCTCAAGGCCGTCATGTGGCCTCCCCTCCTCCTCCAAACGGGACAAGTGGTCCGCCACTTGATTCTCACTACCCTTGCGGTCTTGAATCTCTAGATCAAACTCTTGCAAAAGCAGCATCCACCACATCAACCTTGCCTTAGAAACTTTCTTACTCATCAAATACCGAAGCGCCATATGGTCGGTGTGAACAATCACCTTAGTACCCATCAAATACGGCCGACACTTCTCCATGGAAAAAAACAATAGCAAGTAGCTTCTTTTTGGTCACTGTGTAGTTGACTTGGGCATCATTCATGGTCTTGCTAGCATAGTAGACCGGATGGAAGATTTTGTTGATTCTTTGCCCCAACACTGCTCCAACCGCAACATCACTAGTATCACACATGATCTCAAAAGCCAAGCTCCAATCCAGTGCGGTGATAATAGGAGTAGTAGTCAACTTGAACTTAAGCAACTCGAATGCCTTTATACAATCTTCATTGAAATGGAACTTGGCGTCCTTCTCCAAAAGTTTGCACAATGGGTTCACCACCTTGGAAAAGTCCTTCATGAATCGGCGATAGAAAACTGCATGACCCAAGAAGCTCCTCACTTCCTTCACGGATGTAGGAAGAGGGAGTTTGGAGATCACCTCAATTTTGGCTTGGTCAACCTCAATACCATGTTTTGAAATTTTATGGCCGAGGACAATGCCTTCCTCGACCATGAAGTGACACTTCTCCCAATTCAACACCAATGTCTCCTCACATCTAGCCAATACCCTAACCAAATTTTTCAAACAATCTTCAAACGAATTCCCAACCACAGAAAAATCATCCATAAAGACCTCAAGAATGTCCTCCACCATGTCGTTAAAAATAACCATCATACACCGTTGAAAAGTTGTCGGTGCATTACACAACCCAAAAGGCATCCTTGTAAACGAGAAAGTACCATAAGGACATGTGAAAGTGGTCTTCTCTTGATCCTCGGGAGAAATAAGAATTTGATTGTAGCCAGATTATCCATCAAGGAAGCAATAAAAAGCACGTCCGGCCAACCTATCAAGCATTTGGTCAAGAAATGGAAGTGGGAAATGATCTTTCCGAGTGACCTTGTTGAGTTTCCTATAGTCCATGCACACTCTCCACCCGGTAACGGTTCTTGTTGGGATCAATTCATTCTTGTCATTTGTTACCACAGTCATGCCCCCTTCTTTGGGACACATTGCACCGGAGAGGTCCACGAGCTATCAGAAATAGGGTAGACAACCCCGGCATCTAACCACTTGATTATCTCCTTCTTCACCACCTCTTGCATTGCTTCATTTAATCTTCTTTGATGTTCAACGGAGGGTTTGGCACCCTCCTCCAAAATAATCTTGTGTATACAAAAGGCGAGGCTTATGCCCCAGATATCCGCCAAAGTCTAACCGATTGCTCTTTTCCTCCTTCGTAGCACCTCCAATGTGGATTCTACCTGCATGTTAGTTAAGCAAGAAGAAAGGATAACTGGTAGAGTATAAGAAGGGCCAAGGAATTCATAACTGAGAGGCGGAGGCAATGGCTTTAACTCCAAGGTAGGAGGCTCCTCGATTGAGGGCTTTGTTGGAGGAGTATTCCGATTTTCAAGATACAAAGATAGCTTTCGGGGCTCATAAGTGTACGACCCCATGCCTTGCAATGCAGTTACACACTCCACATAGCCATCATTCTCCTCATCATCATCTAGGTTGAGCAAAACGGCTTCCAATTTGTCCTCAACATTCATTATTGCACTAGTATCATCAACTATCACATCGGTTACCAAATCTACAAACAAACAAACTTCATTACTATTCGGTTGTTTCATTGATTTGCACACATGGAAGACCACTTTTTCGTCACCCACCTGGAAAGTAAGCTCACCGGCCTCCACATCAACAATAACCTTCCCCGTAGCAAGGAAAGGTCTACCCAAAATGATAGGCACCTCATAGTCCACTTCATAATTAAGGATAACAAAGTCCGCTGGGAGGATGAACTTGTCAACTCTAACCAATACATCATCAATAATACCCAAAGGCCTCTTCATTGTCCGATCCTCCATTTGAAACCTCATGGATGTGGGTCTTGGTTGCCTAATTCCCAAAGTCTTGAACACCGAATAGGGCATCAAGTTGATACTTGCCCCGAGATCACATAATGCTTTGGCAAAATCGGCGCTCCCAATAATGCAAGGGATTGTGAAAGCGCCCGGATCTTCCAACTTCGGAGCCATTGAGTGCACAATATCATTCACTTGATGAGTCATCTTGATGGTCTCACAATTCATTGATCTTTTCTTGGTTACCAAATCCTTCATGAATTTTGCACATCCCGGCATTTGTTCCAATGCCTCAACCAACGGTACATTAATTGACAAACTCTTCATCATATCAATAAACTCTTTGAATTGGTTTTCATTGTTTTTCTTTGCAAGCCTTTGCGGGTATGGAGGAGGAGGCCTTGGCGTTGGTACCTTAGCCTTTGGCACTACCGGTTTCGGCATGTCAATCACGTGTTCCCTAGACGGGTTCACCTCTTCTTGCGTCTCCTCCACACTTTCATCTATATCAATTCTCACTTCTTCATTAGCTTGAACCAGATTGCTTGGGATTTCATCCTCTTGAACCACAACATCTCCATCCACAATACTTCTTTGATTTGAGGTTGTTGCATCTCCACCTTTTCCACTTCTAGTAGTCACGTCCATAGCATGTCACGTATTATTCCCACCCTTCGGGTTCACCACCGTATCACTAGGTAGTGCCCCCTTAGGACGAGTGTTCAACACTTGTGAGATTTGGCCTAATTGAACTTCCAAATTTTGGATAGAAGTGTTGGGCGAGGCTATTTGAGCATCGGAGTCGGCATTCTTCTGCATCATCCATTTAAACATGTTTCCAATTCTACCCATCTCATTGGAAGAAGAGCTCGGGCCTTGAGAAGGATAGGGAGGTGCATTGCTTGGTTGTTGGAATATTGGGGGCCTTTGAAAACCAGACCCCCGGTTGTTGTTGTTGTTCCACCCTCCTTGGTTATTTCCTCCCCAATTGCTTTGATTGTTGCCACCCAATTGCCTTGATTACCCTAATTGCCTTCATTTCTTTTATTGTTCCAATTGCTTTGATTAGAATTGCTACCATCCCCGGCAACGGCGCCAAAAATCGATCTCACCCAAACTCACACCACAATTAGGTAATGAGGTGGTCGAAGCAATAATAAATCCCAACACAGGTCGTGGTCTGATCGGATCCAACCCTACACCACTACAAAGTGGCAAGAGCGATCGATGAAACTTCTACCCGAGAAGGTCGGGATCGAATCCACAGGGAGTTACAACAATGTTTGGAGATCGATTTCTATCTAATCTAACAGTGTGCAGTGCTCTTGATTACACCTTCCAATCATATTTGTTCGTTTGTTACTTCTAATTTTATGCTAATGATATGCGAAATTAAGCTAAGTATGAAAGCTTGGAAGGTTTTCTAAATGGTTAAAGAGGCACTATGGAAGTGACTTTCTCCTAGGTGAATACTTGACGGGTTCTAAATCCTAAGGCAAAGTTGTTATGTTTGGGATCGCGATATAGCCAATGCACGACACTACTCACTCTATGCCTCTCGGTAGCTTGAGTGACTTTGCCCTAATTGACTTTCTCAAGACCAATTAGGTGTCAAAACTATGCAAGCAATATAGGCTCAAGTCGGGTATTACTATATCTAGATTTAACCCTTTAATTAGGGCTATCAATCTCTTGAATACGCCCCAATTCCTTGTTGAACTGATTTTCCTAGACTCAAGCTCTCTTTCTCAAGAAGAGCAAAAGTCAAGTAGGCATAAATTAGTGTTTGCAACCACTAATTCAACATGGAAAACACAAATCAGTCCAAATATCAACCACCCATAAACATCTAAGCCTTAAAACAAAAGACCCATCAAATACCCACACCAGGGTTGAGCCACAACCCTAGCTAATGGGTCTAGCTAATCATAATAATAGAAGAAATAGAATATTTAGAGGAAGAATAACCCATAAAATATGATTACAAGCTAAGATTTGAAGATTCAATATTAAATTAGCTATAAAATTACTCAAAATAGACTAAAACTGCCGTTCACGTGCTCAGCTCCTATCCAAATACCCTAAAATCTGAAAAAGAAGTATTTATACAAGGCCGAATTTTTTGGACAAAAATACCCCTAACGGAGGTATTGCGGTCCGCAAGAAATGGAGCGAGGCCGCAATGGGGCTTTTAGCCTCAACTTTTTGTTCTCTGAATCCACCCACCGCGGACCGTGGCCGCAATGGCTTCACCGCGGACCGCGAGAAATGGAATGCGGCCGCGATGTCTTGAGTCTTCCAAACTTCACATTATCTGAATCTCTTCTCCGCGGACCGCGAGAAATGGAGTGCGACCGCGATGAGGCTACCACGGCCGCGAAGAATCGACCGCGGATCGCGTTGCTTGAGCTTCCTTAATAGCATCCTCTCTGATCTTTGCTACTGCGGACCGCACTAAATGGACTGCGGCCGCGGTGGATCTGTTGCAGCCGCAATGGATTTTATGCTGCAGCGGTGCTTTGACTTGTCCTTGGCACTTGTGCAGGTTTCAGTCCTTTTTGAGCTGGTTTTAACTTCTTGTCACTTTTTTGACCAAACACTGCAAACAATCACAACATATAAGCTTTCGAGATTACTTGTATACATTTTTAATCCAAAATTCAAGCATAAAGGAGTATAAAATAAACTAGAAACCCTAGTTATCAGGGTCGAATCCTCAGGGAGTTAGATATGGGATTAGGTATATAACTAGAGTAAGTGTATGATGTGCCTCAATTTGTACTTCCACATATTCATTGGTTGTTTCTATTTCTACTTTTAGCTAATGATTGCAAATAATAGACTAGAAGATAATGTTTTTGGTTTTGGTTATTTTTCAAATGATAAAGGGTCTAGGGTCGTGACTTCACCTAGGTGTTTACCTAACGGGTTGTAAACTATAGGGCAAGCTTGATTAATCGGGTTCGTAATATAGCAATCACATGGAATTGCTCACTCTATACCTCTCGGTTGTTTGAGTGATTTTGCCCAATTTGGCTTTCTTAAGCCTAAATGGGTATTGCACAAATCAAGTGATATATGCTCAAGTCGGTTCTTACTATCTCTAGATTTGACCCTTTAATTAGGGCTATCAATTTTTTGAGTTCACCCCAATTCCTTGTTAACCAAGCTTTCCTAAACCAAGTCTCTCTTTCTCAAGTAAAGACTAGGTCAAAAAGGCATGAATCAATGTTGCAACCATTAATTCTAGAATTTAAGTATAAACAAGGCCAAATATCACTAATCCAATTACAAAAAAGCCCTAAAATTAGATACCCATTAAATACCCACACTAGGGTTGAACCACAACCCTAGCTAAAGATTTAGCTACTCACGAAAAATAAAGAAATACAAGAAGAAATTAAGAGAGAATGCTTAATAATTGATTAAACAAAGAAAATCTAATGTTTAGAAGTCAATCTAGTACAAAATTACTCAAAGAAGTAAAGCAAAATGGCTCAGGTGCACCTCTGCAAACTAAACTTAACCTAAAAATGACAAAAAGTTCTATTTATACGAAGCTGAAAATATCTGATAAAAATGCCCCTGCGAAGGTTGTGCGGCCGCATAATTCTGGTGCGGTCCGCACAATGGGCTTCTACGGCCGCATAATTATCGTGCAGTCCGCAGTCCTGGGAATTTGGGCTTGGAACTTCAGGCTTTTGCGGCATAAAAGTGGGTGCGGCCGCACTTAGGATTATGAGGCCGCACAAAAGTGATATGGTCCGCACTCCTTTACTTTCCAGCTCTCTGAATCTTCAATCCTGCGGACCGCATAATAATGGATGCGGCCGCACTTGATCTCCTGCGGCCACACAATTTCAGTGTGGTCCGCACTCCCTAAGCTAGCCGAAACACTACTCTCTGATTCTTTATTGTGCGGCCTCACTAGAATTGTGCGGTCCGCACTACTAGCCTTTTTGGCCGGTTTTGGTTCTTGTTCACTTTTGACTCCTTTTTGAGTTGATTTTGACTTCTTTGGCTCGTTTCGCAATATTCCTACAAGTAAGCATATTTTGTTAGTTTTCGAGAATACCTTTAAGCATTTCTTAGCTAAAACGCAAGTAAAAGAGAGCAAATAAGCGGTCAAAATCCCTACTTATAAACTATTAAGTAAGTAAACATAGGAATAACGAGTACTGTCGTCAATAAAAGTTGTGAAATACTTCTTTCCACCGCGAGATAGTATTGACTTCTTGTCGTAAATATCTGTGTGAATTAAGTCTAAAGGATTTGAATTCCTTTCAACTGATTTATAAGAATGTTTAACATACTTAGATTCCATACATATTTGACATTTTGATTTGTCGCACTCAAATTTAGGAAATACTTCCAAGTTAATCATTTTCCTCAAGGTTTTATAATTGAGATGACCCAAACATATATACCATAAATCATTTGACTCAAGCAAGTAAGAAGAAGCTATAATTTTATTATTCTCAACGACCATTACATTCAGCTTGAAAAGGCCCTCGGTGAGGGAACATTTTCCTACAAATATTTCATTCTTACTTATTACAACCTTATCAGATACAAAAACACATTTAAACCCGTTCTTAACGAGAAGTCCAGCAGAGACTAAGTTCTTCCTAATCTCGAGAACATGAAGGACTATGTTCAGAGTCACCGCCTTGCCAGAAGTCATTTTTAAAAATATCTTCCCACATCCTTCAATTTTGGCCGTTGTAAATTTCCCATAGAAAGAGTCTCTTCGGGTCCAATTGGAGCATATATAGCAAACGGTTCTCTAACGGCACAAACATGGCGAGTGGCTCCAGAATCAGTCCACCACTCCTTAGGATTTCCTACTAGGATGCATTCAGAAAGCATAGCACCCAAGTCATCAACATCTTCGTGCTTTTCAACCATGTTTGCTTGACCCTTCTTCTTGTCTTTCTTTGGAGCACGACAATCTGCAGATTTGTGTCCAGCTTTCCCACAGTTGTAGCAATTTACGTTGAATCGCTTCTTGCTTGGGTTGCTTTTCGATCCAGAAGTCTTCTTCCTCTTTCTATTATTTTGAGGACCATCCTCAAGAATGCTTGCTCCCATTATTGTTGAGTTTCCACAGCCTTTCATTTCAGCAGCTTTGTTGTCCTTTTCGATTCTCAACCGAACAATAAGATCTTTAAGCGACATCTCCTTGCGTTTGTGTATCAAAAGGTTTGAAGTCCTTCCACAAAGGACGCAACTTCTCAATCATCGTTGCAACTTGGAATGCTTCATTGATAACAAGACCTTCAATGAAAATTCTGTTAGTAAAAATAATATAATTAATACTTTCAAGATCAATATTAATTTGACTTTTACCTTTAGCAATGTGATCGTAAATAATCACTTGCAATTCCTGGACTTGGGTGATAATAGACTTGTTATCTACCATTTTGTAGTCCAAAAATTTAGCGGCAACGAATTTCTTCAAACCGGCATCTTCAGTTATGTATTTCTTTTCAAGCGCAATCCACAATTCTTTTGACGTCTCCACATTACTTTAGACATTATACAGATCGTCCTCCAATCCGCCAAAAACGTAATTCTTGCATAGAAAATCAGAATGCTTCCATGCCTCAGTCGCGAGAAAGCGTTCATTGTTTGGAGTTTCATCGGGCAGAACAGGAACATCTTCCTTAATGAACTTATGTAGACTTAAAGTCGTCAAGTAGAAGAACATCTTCTGCTGCCACCGCTTGGAATCAATCTCGGAAAATTTTTCGGGTTTTTCTGTTGGTGCCAATGCCGGTGTTGTTCGGCTTGTCGATGCATTGGTAGTCACCATCGGAACAGTCTAGTTTCCGTGGTCATTCATCATTTCTGTAAAATAATGACACAAACAAATGTTTAAAAGCTAGAGTAGAAAATCACGTAGATTTTAATCTCCAATAGAGTAGAAAATCGCCACGAAGGCTTTAATCTCCAAAACGGGAGTAGAAAAACCACAAAGGTTTTAGTCTGCAGAACAGTAAGTATAACACAAATACAAAAAACAATTAAGTTCCTTAAGCTTGTTAGTAAACTGTATTTGTAAAATAACTCTAGAGAAAATAACGTATAAATAGAAATGTAAAAAAATAGAATTTACTCCGAGCCCACTGAATTCACAGTGTTTCTTTAAGGAACTTAATCCGCTCCTAGTACCCAAGGTTGTAAATTATTTTCTCCCAGGATAGAACGAATTACACATTGGTGTAGCGGTACTTCAAACCCCAGTATTTCAGCGAACACAATGATCGGTAGCAAATCACACTTACAGTTGCTTTCTTTGTAGTTAAAACAATGCAGAAGAAAGGAGGATAATTCAGAAATTCGTATGGAAAATCCGAGAGAATGGACTAATTATTTATAGCCAATATGTTGAGCTCAAATTGAAGAGGTGCAACTCTTCGGAAGGTGTTGTTTACGTAAAACGGCCATAACGTAAATGGTTATTTGTGCAACAATAAACCGGGAATTAATAACGCAGAGGAAACTTAATTTTCCGTTACAAAAACGGAAAACGGACACTTAACTTTCCGTAATCAATCGCTCATTTGACCGAAGCTGAAGCTGAGCGACGATGACGGCGGCGCAAGGCTTGCCTTTTTCTTAACTCTTTAAGAGCTAGAAAAGAGCAATTGTATATATACCCATCAAAAATATTTTCCTCTTCCAATATGGGATGATGTCCCTTTGTCAAGGAGAGAAACTCAAATATTTCATTTTCCCTCCGTTAAACATTCACCCTCTTTTAAGCTAAATTAAGCTTAAAAAATCCAACACAATTTTCCCCATCCTTTCTCCTTTTTGGATATTTGGAACCTGTATAATGGAGTCACCGAAAGACTTATCAGAAAACTTTGCAAAATGCCGATGATAAAGTTGTTAACAAGAAAAGGTGATTGGGATATAGCGAAACACGTTGCGTTTAATCTCTGTTGAATATACACAAATTTGCTCACACACCAATCTATTAAGGGTAATTGAAAGGGGTTCAACTCATTTGTCGAAATGTTACACTTTAATATAGGTGAAAAAATCTTTGTATGTAAATTCAAATTTGTTGTTGAATTTCCTAGGAACAAGAGAGCAATTATTTTAAAATCCCCTTATGGAATCCTGCATCCATCTTGAAATACTTCCTCCTATATCATGTGATGATGGTGTCTAGCGAACACAAAATCTGAAATCTGAAGTTATCTTTTATAGTATATTCAAAATAGTATGAAAATATTAAAGTAATAGTTGAATAGCTAGTTAAATAGATCGAACATTATATCAAAGTCTAAAAGTTAGATAATCTAATAAACATGAATTTTTGAAAATTGATAAATTGCATAGAAATTGAATATTATCATATCGATCTTTTGAAGGCCACCATGCAACTTCCTCCTTAAGTTCACTTTTGGAATATTGAAATGTTCTAAAAAAGTAAAAAGAATCACATAATCAGAAATGTAAGAAGAAAGTAATTAGTGGGTCCTTGTACCAGCCCCCTACCCCCCCCCCCCCAGAAGATTATGCATTTTAAAGATATTTTGTGCGCTTAAATCTATGGTCACATCACGTTTTGCCAATAATTTGGGTGCGTCACGAAAGTGGCCTTAGTACATAAGTAACAAAAAGAAAAAAATTATTGGTATGAAATACTTAATTATGGTGGATGTCCATAACTCCGAAGGGAGAAACACCCACTACTCTTTTCTATTAACCTCCCATTACTTCTTACCATTACGGATGTAACTCCCACACCTCCATGATCTTTCCCCATGTTCTCAATAGTTAATACCATATTTATGGCATCCCTTTGTATTACCTATATCATCCTATAAATAGAGGGTTTAGGCATCACATTGTAGACACTTGAATACATAGAAGAAATAGATTCTCTTCTCTCTTTCTCTCTACATTGTTGTCTATCTTTTTGTTTTATATTATTACTTTGAGCTAAGTTTTGTAACACGTTATCAGCACGACACTCGCCTTTCACCCACTGTGAACTCATGCTATTATCACATAGCTAACTGAAAGATATTCACGTCATATTACATCAGCTCTTGAAGAAATCAAAAGAATTTTGCTACTGGTTGGCTATATAATCTCTGTTCATAAAACCCCTAATGAGAGAAAGTACAAATTTATTGTTTCCTTGAGCTCATACCTAAAGATGTTATGCTATTAGCAGTAAGAGTATGTGGCTCTTAACCTGTGACAGTCTCACAGAAAATATATTAGTCCAAGGTAACTGATTACTATTATTATAATAGCTTTAAGAAGATATACTTATTTGTTTTTTTTCAGTTACTTTGATCTCATTATTGGCACAACAAAGATTAGTTGGTTATGGGCATTATGGCAAATTATTACTAGAAATGCATGATAAAGACAGTAGTGAGCATATTAGTATGAGTATTCATATTAACTAGGATTGTTACTAGATGCATGCAGTACCTTTTAAGTTATGCTATGGCTTGTATAATTTAGTGATTACATAATATAAGGTAACTAGAGATATTGACGGTTTAGACATATTTTAGTGTTATAATATATGATTTTCATCAAGGTATTATGATAACTTTATCATATTTGTGAACTAGTTCGCTTTGTTTAAAAACTACCAAACATAACATTTGAGTTGGGTTACAGAGATGTTGATATCTAATTTTTGGCCAACACTACTTTTTATTGCTTATGTAGCGTGGAATAATTATTTCATATGTCATCAAATATGATAACATTGGTTGAGGGTAAGACGGTGGGTCCAAGTACCACGCACTATGAAGATAAGACATCGGGTTCGAGTCCTGGTGCACCATGATGATAAGATATTGGATTTCATTCCAGTGCAATGTGGCCTAATATGTCTTTATATGGGTAAGGCATTGGGTTTGAGTCTCAATGCACCATATTGATGATATAATGATGACTAAGAAAAATATTGTATTTTTCATGAAAAAGCATGAAGCTTGTCCCACTTGATTTGCTCCATTCTTGAAGTGAATGTGATAGCGATGCATAATAAATCTAAACGAAGACAAGTGGTTGACTAATGAACGTGGGTGTGCCAAAGACAATAATAATAGTCATCATTATGGTAATTGTAAAAATGAGAACAATAAGGGTTCTCAAAATGTGAAGGTGATGTTTGGCATCAATGTGGTATGAAAATAATAAGCATGCTCATATGATTATAGTCCACTTGAAGAGAATATGACTTGTGATATGCGTTATAAATGCAAACTCATTCTTGAAAGTGAATGTGGAAATATATATATATATATATATATATATATATATATATATGTGTGTGTGTGTGTGTGTGTGTGTGTGTGTGTGTGTGTGTGTGTGTGTGTGTGTGTGTGTGTGTGAGATTCAAATAATGCATAAGAAATGCTTATGCAAGATTGACTGAATACCACAACTCACCTCTAAGGGAGGTTTAAGAGAAATAAAGATAATTAATATGTCATTGGTCGCGTACATGTGGTACGCCAAAAAAATATTGTGGCATGCCTTATGAAAGGTTATTAAAGGCAAAATTAAAACAAGAAATAATTTTTGCTTATGATAATTTTGACCATGACAATTATTGATTTTCTCCATGAAGGAGACATTCACCATATGGATGGTGTGACAAACGATCTTGCAGTACAATACTAATTAAGAGCTCCGGAAAAGCTAATTTGTTACTACTCGGATAAATGAAATTGTCCATGACATTGATATTGTAGTAAGTCTCAAAAGGAATTTTTGAGTTTCAAATATATTAGCCAAAGTGGTTGGCATATTGATACTATAAATGAAAGGAAGATTGAATATCTTCTTATTACTATAATCATACCGGGTAAATATGAAAGGTTACCCGACTTTTCTTCTATTTGTACTACAGATGTATAAGCATGGTGATGGAATCACATGCCATAGTAAATTAAATATTTACTGAAACAAATATTAGTTGGCACGACCGGTTGGACATCCCGGTTCAATTATGATGCGAAAAATTGATTGAGAATTCACATTGGCATATATTGAAGAAATAGAAGATTTTTCAAGAATTCTCTTGTGTTGCTTATTCTCATGATACACCAGCTAAGGTTGGGATTGAATCCCTTGATTTTTGGAACGAATAAAAGGTGATATATTTATGGGCCCAGTCACCTGCCATGTGGATTGTTTACTATTATATGATTTTAATAGATACATCTATTGTATGGTCACATGTGCGTTTGTTATCAACTTGCACTTTGGTTTTTGCAAGGTTGTTTGCTCAAGTTATTAGAGCACAGTTCCAGAATATAAATTATGATAATTTATTTTGATAATGGTTTAGCAGAAATTGTATGCCTCCAATTAAGCTAAACTATTGGTTATGAGAATAAAATTCCCAAATCGAAATTTGGTATGCGGTATATTATTTAATATACAATAGCACTTGTACGCATCTAGCCAACAAGTTATGATAAATTTTCCCCATCACAAATGGTTCAGGGTCAGGAACCAAATATTCCCATGTAGAAATATGGATGTGCTATATGATTTAATTGTGTTGTCACATTGCACAAAGATGGGTTCCCAAAGTAAGTTAGGAATTGTGTTGGTGATCCCAACATTAGAGGGAGAAAATGAGCAGCTGAAAAAAGTAATACATGGAATGAATTATTATGAGTATACCTAGATCCTCGTACAAGAAAATGTGAATTTGAAGTTCAAGTGATAATTCAATTCCAAAATATTGTCAGACGCATTTGATGACACAAAGCTAAATGTCATATTTCAGCTGTTAATGTTCCAAATAGAATAAAGTCCATGATGGACATAGTCTGTGGAACGCATGAAGCGTAATAGACTAATCGGTTCCAAAGATAAAACTCCTTGAAGAAGGAGAGGAGCATATGTTCAAGATGGTCATAATAAGGAGGCAAGTGCTTTATAAGAGCACCATGACATAACACTTTATAAGACCTCATGGGAGAGGCTCAGGTACCTGAAAATAATGAGATCTCGATAAGTTATGTCTTCATTGACTGATGATGGAACCGACGTTAAATGACCGTCAACAATGTTGTTGATATAATGTGGCGCTCAATACTATTAATGTTGACGAGGATCTTAAGCTCAAATCTGTCATGAAATTTGGACAGATAAATGATTGGCCAAATGAAAAATATGCAATGAAAATTGACTTCGTCTGAAAAATATGAAGTTGGACGAATAGTCCCAACAGCTGAAAGTATAAAGGCTATATGGAGATATTGAAATATGATTAGTATTATATTGCAAAAGAAATCCTTGATATAGATTTGTTTATTCTAACAAATATTGTCAAGGTTTTGTTGTTTATGCAAATGCAGGCATTTATTGAAGTCCGTTCTTCAAATAATCTATTTGTATGTGAGGAGTTGTCATATTATCATTTCACAAGATGTGTGACTTTTCTTTGAAGAGAAGATTCCAATAATAGTGAAGAGGCTGATGCTTGCTTATCTCAATTGAAAGAAGAATATATTGAAGGAGACAGAATAAATCATATATTTCATCAAAATTCTTTGTCAGACACGACCTTCAACAGAATGATGAAATAGATGTTCAAGAAATTCGTTCAAGTGATTTGGCGGAATAATTCACCAAGGCATTGCCGATCTCAATATTAGAGAAGTTGTTAGACAAGCTTGGAATTCGTCGTCTCCGAGAAATAAAGTGATAATTTCATCAGGGGGAGGCAAATATGTGCTGTACTCTTTTTTCCTTAGCTAAGGTTTTATCCCACTGGGTTTTCCTGGCAAGATTTTTAATGAGGCACCAAGTAATGTGTATTACAAGATATGTGTACTCTTTTTCCTTCACTAGAATTTTTTTCCATAGGGTTTTTTCCTAGTAAGGTTTTAACGAGGCACATTATCTTTGGACATCCAAGGGGAAGTGTTATGAAATACTTGATTATGGTGGATGTCCATAACTCCTAAGGGAGTAACACCCACTACTCTTCTCCATTAACCTCCCACTACTTCTTACCATTATGGATGTAACTCCCACACCTCCATGATCTTCCCCCATGTTCTCAATAGTTAATACCATGTTTATGGCATCCCTCTGTATTACCTATATCATCCTATAAATAGAAGGTTTGGGCATCACATTGTAGACACTTGAATACATGGAAGAAATAGATTCTCTTCTCTCTTTCTCTCTACATTGTTGTCTATCTTTTTGTTTTATATTATTACTTTGAGCTAAGTTTTGTAACAATTATGAGATTATATTTTTAATGTTTTGCAAATGATTTCCAAGAATCTCATCTCAACTGAATCCTAAGCAAAGGCCGGCCTACACTACTCCCTGCATTTCTCATCCCAATCTAGGCAAACCCTCAATTAAGCATAGTGTCACGATCCTAAACCCGGACCCGGTCGTGATGGCGCCTCTCATGAAGACAAGGCCAGCCGACACACTTTCAATTCATTTTAAGCAATTAAAATAATAAATATTAAGTCTTTAACAGAAGAGAATCCCAAAATAAGGTAAACAATACAGTTTGCGGAACAAAACATAGCCCGACATCGGGGTGTCACCAGTCATGAGCATCTATAATAACACTACAAGTCTGAAAGGGTCTACTCCACTATTACATAACTAAAACAGAAGGAAATAAGATAGAGGGAGAATGCACTAGGCTGCGAATCGCCGGGCAGCTACCTTAGTGAATCTCAGGAATCTGCTGGACAGCTCTCAACCCTCGCAAGCAGGACCTGTAGCGCCCGAATCTGCACACAGGGGTGCAGGGAGTAAAGTGAGTACTCCAACTCAGTGAGTAATAACCATAAATGAAGACTGAGCAATACAAAATCACGCTAAACACAACAATAAGCTATAAGAGGCAGATAAAATCAGTAAATGCAATTAAACAGTGTAATCTCATAAAGCATCTTTTAAGCATTTAAACAATTAAAGGAAAAGCAGCTAGAAAAAGGTAAACACATAAAAGCCGCCCCTCGGGCACAATAACAACCGAATCAGCCCCTCGAGCAATAACATAGAACAATAACAGCCCATCGGGCTCTATCTCATATCACAATGGGTACCCGCACTCACTGGGGGTGTACAGACTCCGGAAGGGGCCCCTTACGGCCGAAGCGCAATATCAAGTCATCTCGTGGCATAATCACATAGGCTCTCGGCCTCATATCAACAAGCCACCTTGTGGCATACAATCTCAGGCCCTCGGTATCGTAATCATAATCAATATATCACCGCTGCAGCGTGCAGCCCGACCCAAAAGTATCCTCACAACACAGGCCCTCGGCCTTACTCAGTCAGAATCTCGTAAGCCACTCGGGCAACAGTAAAACATGATGTTCAGCTCAAAATATCTTTAAAAATATCATTTAAGGTGTTAAAACAGAGTAAACATGGTTGAGTTATGAAAACAGTAAACTATAGCATGACTGAGTACAAGTATAAAGTCAAAACAGTGAGAAAATGGCAGTATGAATTCCCTAAGGGTCCAAATAGTTGGCACGAAGCCCGAATATGGCATTTAGCCCAAAACATGATAACATCAAACAATTTGCAGTCAAATACGCAGTAAGACAGTCATTCGGGATGGACCAAGTCACAATCCCCAATGGTGCACGACCCCACGCTCGTCATCTAGCGTGTGCGTCACCTCTAGGGGTGTTCAAAACCGACCCGTAACCGAAAACCGAACCGAACCGAAGCTTAATGGCTTACTGGTAACGGGTTAACCGCTTAACGAACGGGGAACGGATTGAAATTTTTTTATTAACGGCTTATCG